>NC_136793.1:52055074-52412611 GCF_951216825.1 Electrona antarctica
ATAGTTTATGCAATTTTTATTTCCATGTGGGGGTGTGTGTCAGCTAGGTCAGGAGGTAAGGGGGGGTGGGAGACATACTTGCATACAGGACAGCGCCATGTTCCTCTCTCACAGTTCAACTGTAGGTACGACTCCAAGTCAAAACACTGGACGGAGAGAAGGGAGACAGGCAGACAGTTAGGTACATAGTCCTAGGTCAGACATATTTACTGTGTTGCAGTGTTGTTTTTGGCAGCAAAGTTTGATTTTAGTTTTTAGTCATAGGGCCCTATTAAGCAAGACGAAAAACCCATGCGGTAATACAGATTTCGCCCTCGCTCTGCGCCTTTTCGTATTATAGAAGCCGTGGTGAGCGCTCACTCATATGGAATACCACGTTCCTGCATAATTTAGCATTGGGGGAGTGTCCATATGTTAATTATTTTCGCTTTGCGCTAATTGCTATTAAGCCCCTTGACCTAAAAACACTCAGCGCATACCGATTCCGCCTGGGTCTGACCACGTCTTAAAAGCAAAAAGCACTGTTTGATTTTACACTTGAGCGGCTCTGGAGTGCTGCTGGAGTGTTGCCATGTCTGTTTATTATAAGCGGCTTCTTTTTCTGCAAAGTTGCTTGTAAATATTGGTAGTTGTGTGTTTGCTTTTCTTGTTTCTAAAGTGCTTATTTGGGCTTTTCTCCTAATGTTGTTTAAACCAGTGATCCTCACACAGCGACATTCCCATGTCAAGGACCCCCAGATGAATGCATTTGCCCAACTAAGCCAGTGACCCCCATGACAGATTTGTGTTTTTAAATGTTTCAATAACATTTTTCAAAAATATTCTTATTGTCACTTTTTTCAAAGATTACTTTTGAAAATAGCAGATCTACCAGCTCACAATGCATCACATTCATTCATTAAAACAATGAACTCTGACTGCAGGGGGATATATATTTATAATGATCATTATAACAATGTGCAAGAAAATATGTAAAAAGAAGGAAGAACTTTATATTTGTGGACAATCAAAATATGCTGGAAATTTTAATGTGGTGTCATTAAAAGGAATCTTGATATGGCAGACTCACTATCTAGAAAATAAAAACATGGCACTTCATTTAAAATAGGTTGTAGACCCCTGTTATATGCGATTCTTTTGGGAGTATGTTTATAGACCTATTTACTTGTTTCTATGAGACATGGCAACAGCGAGCTGTCTGGCTTTCTCGTTGAGATTATAAAGGGTCATATATCGCTCATTTCTAAACCTTTTTTAAAAATTAAAACATCTCCATAATCACTGGGAAGTTTGCTTTCATACGCTGTATCACACCCGACTCAATTCTTCTTCAATAAAATGCTACGAGCGAAGACCATAACATTGGGGCCGCAGCAATAAGCATGGCGCACGTATGGCATTTCAACTCATTCCTTCGTCGTGACTCGAATGAAATAAAATTAAATAAACGTTATTTTACTGGTGTTTTTCAATAGAAACAAATAAAGAGCGTGTGTGCAACAGTCAGTGCATATACGTGCATGCACTATAGGCTATATTTCCTCCTTGTCGGGATGGTGAGCTGAGCTCTTCACAGCCCGTTTGTCTTTCATATTATTCTTATAATATTTGATATTATAAACACTCATGGTTCTCTCATTTCTCAACCGTTTTTTAAAATGTAAAAATCCCCATATTCCTTAGGAATCTTGCTTTCATTCGCTGTATGGTACATGGTTCTATTTTTATCGAATTAAACAATATCAAACGAACTTGTATGTTCGGGGGTTAGACGATTCTGGGAACATTACGCATGGATTGCCAATTTGCCAGCCAATGCTGCGTATCTACTCGCAGTTCCATTCCGATCTGAAAGGTATAGGTGGGTGCCATTTCAAAGTCTTAGTTATTCATTTATGAATCAAATGAACTAGAATAAAGATTTTTACAGCTGTTTTTCATGCTTAGAACAGAAACAAATGAAGTGATGATGTGCGTATATCTCCCTCCCTTAGCATATGGCTGCGCCGCTGTAATGACTTTCCAATGAACACTGCAAGTTACTTAACAAAATAGAGACATAGGCCTACAAGCTATGCACATCATGGCTGTGACAGCTTGTGGATCTGTTCTTTTGAGGCATAAAGGTGACAGCATGCAGTGCAATAGGAATAATTAACCCAAATGTGACAAAGTCATGTCATGTCTATGGTGCCAGTCTGCAGAAATGTAATACCACTTGCCGAAAAGGGCGCATTCCATGAGGACATCAGCTGGTGTCGTAAAGAGAATAGTACGGACATGTTCATTGGGTAAGCCTCAAAACTCTCTGAAACACTCCCATGACTAATTCAAGGCCGTTTTGCTCACACCACGGGGTGTCGAAAGCGCTTCTTACCTGGCCCATAATTGTAATATGACATTGCACACGCCCCCACGTCTTAAAAACTGTAAAATTATATGTAATTAGATTCCACTTGCTTAATAGGGCCCATAGTCTCTTGAATAGTTTTCATTTTGTTTTAGTCACATTTTACTAGTCACCTGGAATGTCTTAGACGTTTTTAGTTGATTTCAGTCGAACAAAATGTGTTTTTATGCCGTCGTAATGACTGTTTACAAGCCCACAACGCGCTGTGAGCTTGTAGATCGTCTATTTTCAGCATGCAACCAAGTGTAAAATTACTTATAGTGGATCTCTTGTCCACTATAGTCCCTTCCTAACATTTTAGTCTAGTTTTTATTTGTTGACGAAATTGCCAGTATATTTAGTCTTAGTATTACTCATCATAGCTTAGTTTTCATTTAGTTTCCATTTAGCTTTCCTCAGTGAAAAAAAGTAGTCGACGAACATTTTTCGCCTTCGTTTTTAGTCGACGAAAACAACACTGCCGTGTTGATTCCTGGCTTAATCAGGTTGTAATACGGAGCACCTGGAGTGGTCATAATATGGAACTATTGATCACAAATGGACCAGGTCATTCCTGTGAATAGCATTTCTTTCTACAAACATCTATTGTTTTAATCAGAGGAGCCGAGGAGGAAACCTCCTACCTCCAATATTTCAAACGTTGTTTTTGTAAATCAATTCCCTACTTCATCGTCATACAATGTCATGATGCACAAGTTGCAAGAACAAGCCAATCTAGGTAAGCTCGTAGAGATCGTAGACGTGCTGCTGCTGTTGAATGTGAATCCTGAAGAGTAACGGTTTCGGACGCAAGTATGAGGCTTCCACCCCGACAGCTATACGATGTTGTTGGTGGTCTGACCTGTATGTGTCGACAGTCGTGACCCCGTGCGGGAAGCTGGATACGTCGGAACGTGATTGGACATTTGAGAGACACGCGGATAGCCGTTTGTTCCACACCATCCTCTCCATTCATTCCAGGGGTCCCTGGAATGGTCCCACTGCTGAAGTTACGCTTTACTGGACACACAGAGAGAGAGAGAGAGAGAGAGAGAGAGAGAGAGGTTAGCTCACGTGATAACACACAGCTCTGTACAAGTCGGTTTAGTTTTAACATGTTGGTTAATGACAACACAATAATCTGTACACAAGTTGGTTTAGTTAACAGATTAGTAGTTAATTAGGTAACTTAGTCTTTGTAGAGTGAGTGAGTGACTGACTGACTGAGTTAACCGTGGTTTTATCGCGCGTAACACTTATTTTGAAGAGCCAAATATCCGTAACCGCATGTCACAATGACAAAATGCTGTGTGTGGTGTCTTGACCGGTTGTTGTTCTCTCTCGCTCGGTGCAGAAAAAACCCGACCGCGAGTATCACAGCGCCGGCTGTGGGCAGTTGAAAAACCTTGTTTTCACCAGAAACGACATTCATTGCGCCGATTTGGAGACGCAGGCATTTGAACGCGGACCGCTGAATGCAAGTGAATGCGCGCGCGGTTCTGGCGGGCTGCGTGTTAACCCATTTTGGGCGGGAACCCCTTTTGGTGTTAGCATTATGTTATGCTTTAGCTATATGAAAAATAGCAGACCTACAAGCTTGTAGCGCGCCACCGAGTGGCGCGCTACGAGCTTGTAGGTCTGCTATTTTAAAAAAATCGAAGAACGACCGACATAGAAACATTAGCTTTTTCAGAAAACTGTCGGTATGTAGAAGACATTTTTAGAATCTGATCTCAGGTCAAAATGGGTTCAGAGGTGAATTAATGGTTAACTTACTCTTGGTGACACAGTGCTCTGCAGGAAGCAGTCGTTTCTTCATAAGACCTTGGAGAACAGACCGGACCGACGGACGATGGACCAACTGAAGAACAAACAGATGGGACTGGACAGACAGACAGACAGACAGACAGACAGACAGACAGACATGTACAGACAGACAGGAACAGGTGGAGAGACATACTGTAAGTACAGAGTCATATTTACATAATACAACATATAGTCTGTGTTATGTGTGTCAACAAGACAGGCAAGGTAAACATACTCGTCTGTGTGATTTGTCAAAGAGTGTGAAAAAATTTACTTGACTACAAGCCTATCTAAAATAGCAAGCTCTCAATACATCGCAGGCGCATTGAGAGCTTGTAGTTCGGCTATTTTCCGCTTGAACTTTAATCAATGCGTGCGTGCGTGTACGTGTGTGTGTGTGTGTGTGTGTGTGTGTGTGTGTGTGTGTGTGTGTGTGTGTGTGTGTGTGTGTGTACTTACACAGCAGCAGGCGGTGACAGTGATCTGTATTGTGTTTCTTCCAGGCTGACAGACCTGCTTCAGGTACAGTGGTTTATGAGACGTCTTGTTATCTCCTCTCTCTATGGTCAACGGAGTCGCATTAACACTGACCTGGAGTCAGCAGTGCACAGGAGAGACAGAGGGAGGGCTGTGTGAGTCAATGAACACTAACCAGTGTTGCCAAGTCTGCTTAAGTACCGCAACTTTAGGCTTGTTTTTGGCTTCAGTTGCAGGAAAAAAATGACTAGTCACGTTTTCTTTGGGCTTGTTTTAAAAACGCGGTGGCTTCTTCGGCAAATCTAACAAGCCAACATTGCTTTGATTATATATACTGTAACAAATTATTATAGACCTACATTACAGAGTCTAGAGAGAGAGAGAGAGAGAGAGAGAGAGAGAGAGTGTTAACCTGGACAGAGGCTGGCCAGTTAGTGTTCATCTGTCTGTCCTCGTGGTGGTAGCATTTAAACTGGAGCTCCAAGTCTGGCCTGAAAGACAGACAGACAGACAGACAGTCAGTAGGCACACATGGAAACATTGACAGACAGTTCTAAAGATAATAAAAAAAAAAAAAGACAGATTCAACCCGGGAAAGCATCTTAGGTTTTATGAAGTTTAGATGGGAGTGTGTGTGCACTGTGTATTGTGTGCGTGTGTGTGTGTGTGTGTGTGTGTGTGTGTCTGTAGTGTCACTGTGTGTGTGTGTGTGTGTGTGTGTGTATATTTGTATAATGTATAATGGTGTGTGTAAGAGGTGTATTGCGTATGTAAAGGGCGTTGTGAACAGCCCAGTGTGCATCGTAAGAGGGGAGCGTCCCTCCCTCCAGGGAATACACAAGAAACGTTGTGTAGCCAAGGCTGAGTGAATCATCAAGGTCATTCATCACAGCCACACCGCTGCTGCAACCACAGCCAGCCACGCAATATAGCGGAATATCAGAAGAAACGCCACCGGACCTCTGAATAGTTTTCACCTGGCAACCATCAGACTGCTGAACAAGCGCTGAGGCACACGACGTACTGCCACTTTAACCATGAAACTGATTTTATTCTGTTGTTTTTTCTTCATATTATTTCACATTTATCTATGCCACAAATGACACCATGATTGTATATAACCGCTGCTATCTTTATATAGTTGCTGCTTCATATTTTAACTTTGTTATTTTGTTGTTGTTTTTTCGTCCTACTAGTCACTAGAGTGTCACACTAGAAGTAGCCTCGGAAACCCAGACGTTTTTATTTCCAGGGAGAAAAAAAAGTCTGGGTCCGAGTCCACTTCAATTCGGCATAGAGTAGCGCAAACATCTCTCACTCTCTGCTGATTTCTTATCGTCTGCACCTTTGTTAAATTGACACACACGCACACATGTACACACACACACACACACACACTCCTCTCTCTCTCTGTCGCTCTAAGTAATTAGTCTCATGTCGCGCAGCTGCGCATAGTTTCTCCCGGCGGATCCTGCCGGGAGAAACTATGCCATAAAAAGCATAGGTGAGTTCCAGGCTACACTAGAAGTAGCAAAAGCAGCCGATCTACAAGCTCAAAACGTGTTGCATTGCAATGCATTTTGAGTTTGTCAGAATGAGATGTATTTGTCACATCACATTACAAGTATACGGTGGGTGAAAGACTTTGTTGTGCAGACACTCATTGCAGTTACAGGGGATGGTGACAACGATTAGAGCTACACAGCTGCAGCCATAGTTCGGCGCTGTAGATCTGACATTTAAAATTTTGGACAGTATTGGACATATGATGAGGCTTCCACCGGACAGTAGGGTGACCAGATCCAAACTGTTCATTTGAGGGACAGAAGTATCGCTTGTGTGGGACAAGTGGGACTGGAGTACCGGGTTAGCAACTTACTACTTGAGTTGCTATTAAATGCCTTGATGTCATATTCGACCATCATTTATAAACTCCTCTGGTGTCTCACATTTTGTTTTAAAATCATGCTTTATTTTTTATTTTTATGCTATTTTAACAGGCTTAAAAACATCTTGCAGGAAGAGACAATGAGAGAGCTTTACAACAGAAGGCCAACTATTAGGGGACTAACTATTAGGGCATTTGAACACTGATGCCTGCCAGTCACAATGTGGGACAGACAGGGTCTCAATTTGTGGGACGCCTGAAAAGTCTTGGAAATTAGGGACTGTCCCACGCAAAGAGGGACATCTGGTCACCCCACCGGACAGCATGGATATCAATGCTGGATATGTTTTCCACCTATATCCAAGAAGCCTTTCTGCCTTCCCTAGCGGCATCTATCCATTGCAATGTTTTTGTAATCATGCACCTTGTGTATATTGGACTTTGTACATTTGTTTTGTCTGTGCCTTCCTGCCATTTGATCCGTTCTGTCACTTCTGTGTTAGTGTTCCTTTCCCCTCTATTCTCTCTTCCCTATTCCAACTCTTCTTGTAACTGCAAAGTTGAGAGCTTGCGCAAGAAAAAAAGAATACATTCATTCACCCACTCTTTTACAGCTGTAATCGTGTTTTGTAAAAGTGACAATAAAGTTGACTCTGGGTCTACTGATTCTGTATAAATGCCCGGGGAGCCCAAGGCGCCCTTGAGGGGGTTCCAACTTCCAAGCAAGCCCCCAGAACCGAGAGGGAGAACTGAAGCGCAACGGACTGTTCGTAGGTTAGTGCAGCGTATTACGGCTGGGGGCCAGACACATGAATGAGCGGTTTCATCCAATGGGCTCGATTCACCAGCTTGCCCACGGAGGTGACACTGCTGCGCATGCGAGACGATACAAAATACGCCACATAGGACCCAAACAGGCCCTGCCTCGCCTATCACACTTTTTGAATGGGAGGGGATTTCAGGTGATTTTTAACTTTAACCCTGTTATACTTAAGTTAAGATATTCGAAAATAGCTCATCTGCGAGCTCACAACGTGTGATTTATCTTGGGAAGAATTTGGAATGGTTGACAACGCAAATGCTCTCTTACGGGGGTCCCTGGCACAAAAATCATGTCATGTCCTTTACATGAAAACAAGTCTTTGAGAACCACTGCTATAGAGTATATATATATAGAGTATACTATATATATATGATGTGTAGTACCTTAATATAAGAGTCTTGTAGACAGAGTCTCGGAGTTGGAAGACGTGGTTGCTAACGGCCAGGTTGTGTTCCAGTCTGAAGGGTTCTAACACAACACCGTCACGCACAGGGAAGGTCAGCCGAAGGTCGTCACTGGGGTTACCTAACAACCAGGAAGTCAACAAACATTCAACATTATAATTACTCTGTCTCATTTCAATGGATACATCTTATCACTGTGGTACCTAGTTAGGAAGGAGGATGTATCCTATCACCTTGGTACCTAGTTAGGAAGGAGGATATATCCTATCACCTTGGTACCTAGTTAGGAAGGAGGATATATCCTATCACCTTGACGCAGGTCTGCCTATAGGTCTGATCTCGTATAGCCTATAGGTCTGATCTCGTATAGCCTATAGGTCTGATCTCGTATAGCCTATAGGTCTGATCTCGTATAGCCTATAGGTCTGATCTCGTATAGCCTATAGGTCTGATCTCGTATAGCCTATAGGTCTGATCTCGTATAGCCTATAGGTCTGATCTCGTATAGCCTATAGGTCTGATCTCGTATAGCCTATAGGTCTGATCCAGATCTGCAATCTAAAGAATTTGTTTAAATGAGTGACAGATTAAGACTGTTTAATTGTTTCCATATCGCTTGATTCATTGTCACTTGGATATAAAATTGTATGCCTAATTATTTTTAATTATTTTTTAGTGTGCTAGATATACATTTTGGGGTGGATACATGTGTCCAGATGCCTGTCAAATACGACAATAGACAATGCTACTATTGTCTAGTATTGAAAAACAAAGCCTACACTAGATGCCGTTCAGACGTGAGGTCTGGGCGCGAGGTACGTCAAAGTCAAAAGTCACGATGGAATGATAAATGCGGACAAGTGCGGCGATTTCGCTGTGCGTCCATTTTTCCGGTCTACACCACTTTGATAAATGTGGGCCTGTGTGCGTGCCTTTATACCTACCAGTAGGAGGGGGAGGGGCCAGGCTGGCCATATTTGGCTTGATGTCTGGCAGGAAGGAAGAAGGTGTCGGCTTCACATCACTGTTGGGTGACATGTAGGGCGGGGCCATGGAACTTCCAGGGGTGATGGGAGGTGTCGGGTTACCAGGGAGAGGAGAGCTGGGGTAACCTGGCAAAACTCGACCGGGCTGAGAGAGAGAGAGAGAGAGAGAGAGAGAGAGACAGCAATCTTAAACCCATACCAAACCCATAGTTTTGCGTAGCCAGACAACTATTCCACAATCTCCGAATGCTATATAGTCTCCTGAAATTCGAGTTAAGGAAGCTGCCATTTCCGTTCACGAAAATATATTTAAAACTAGAAAAAGTGCCCCTTGGGGCACAGGTCTCCACCAAGCCAGGTCAGGTTGTGGCCTCCTGGTGGCACTATAATAGGCCAATGTGAAAAGGGTGCCATTTCTTCATACGCCTTTGTATTGATGGCAATTGGATGATTTGAGGCATGTTGTTCCAAAAATGTGTTTTGCAAAAATCAACCTGTTGGTGGCGCTATAACAGGCCAATGTGAAAAGGGTGGGATATATTCCTCAGCCTAGTAAGAAAATGTGTGAAAGATTTCACGTAAATTGCATGCTGCATTCATGATTTGAGGCTTTTGTTCAAAACGGGGCAATCTTGCAAACTGTGAAAGCCAATTATAGCCAATAAGGATGGAATATGAAATATCGGACAGATCCGACTTGAGCACATGACCATAGAGATACTGTGTAACGATTTGTGAGACTTTTGGACAGAATCTGGAGGAGTAATATAAAAAAATGTGTTTTACAAAAGTCGGCCTCCTGGTGGCGCTATAAAAGGCAGATGCGGAAAATGCAGGTCAAAGGTTTGTCCTTGGCCTCTAGGGAGTGTGCATGCAACGTTTCACACAGATCGGTGCAGTTTTAGGTAAAAAATGTGAAAAGCTGCCTCATGGTGGCGCTATAACAGGCGGTTCTGGAAAATGTGGGGCAGAGGTTCATCAGGGATTGTGTGTGCAAAGTTTGGCATCGACCGGGTTAACGGTGCCGGAGATTAGATTGAAGATAGATGATCCACAAGCTCACAACACGTTGTGATGAGACATGTTGTGAGCTTGTAGATCTGCTATTTTCACTACTTAAAAGTATTGAAAAAAAATAAGTTAGAATTTGTTTGTAAAAATGATGATTGTTTTTGTTTTTTTTAAGCTTTAGAAAAAATAATTAAAAACTAAATATATGAAACAAAAAATAAAGGGGCGACCCATACAAATACTCGCGACCCATACAAATTTGTCCGTGGCAGTGTTGAATTTGACAGCAAATTTTGATTTAGCTTAGTCATAGTCTTTTGAATAAAATTCCCTTTAGTTTTAGTCATATTTTAGTACCACCCCCCCCACACACACACACTCACACTCAAAATAATCATATTTGAACTGGGCACCCCGACAAACGCTTGTAGAAGTTGAGCTTATATTGAGCCACAGCTCCTGATGGTTAGGATGGATAAGAGACGGAGACAAAAGAGATCTGAGCCTGAGGGCAAAGCTGCTCTCTACGGGACATTCTTGATTCCTACTCTGACCGGTGGTTGTCCAGGAAATGTGGGTCAGAATAAACGAAAGGACGTGTGTGTGGATACAAAGCGGCTGACATGGGTCTAAGGGCCGATTCATACTCCTATTTTAGAGCCGAATAAAAGTCGGTTCGGCTCTGTAGAGCCTACAATGTGACGTCATTTGAGGTTCGGGGGGGGGGGGGGGGGGGCGGGTACCGTCCTAAAGTCGGCTCTTCGGTGCTACTGAAAATGTCTGACGAGCCGAAATCATTTCGGCACTACAGCGGTAAAATAGGAGTATGACTCGGCCCTAAGGAGGGTGGCCGGCAAGGGGAAAGGTGAGAAAGCTCAGTCAGAGAGAGAGAGACTCAAGAGTAGAGCCGCTGCTCCTTTGCGTAAGAGAAAGAGCCAGTAGTGGTGGTGGTGGTTGAGGAATCTAGTAAAGATGCCTCCTTGTCACCTCCCCAAGTCCCCAGGGAGGTTTTTCCAGGCATGCCCAGGCAGCTGGGGCGATTACATCTCCCTGGTGGCTTGGGGGAGGCCTTCGGGGATCCCCTAGTGAGTGATTGCTGATGTGGCCACAGGGAAAAAAGGAAGGATCTGATTTCTCTGCTTGGAAGCAGAGAAATCAGTTGTGTGCCGTCATGTATGGTTGTTGCGTTTTCTACATTATGGTTTGTACAAAGTAAATTCCGCTAGGCGCGAGGCAAGTTCAAGAGTGGTAACTGTACTGTTCCCAGGTGTAACAACTCATTCGGACAGTCTGCCTTCTCAGTAAAGGGAGCAAACCTATGGAACTCTTTGCCTACGGTTCTAAAACTAGAGACGGATGGTAACGTGTTCTACAGAGGACTCAAACTATGGTTGAAATCAAATCAACTGTGTTCACATGTATAGCTTGAGTTACTAGAGTGATTATGTTTACTTGTGTATTTGAGATTATGTAATGGGTACTGTAATTTTGCTGTAAATATTATTAGAATGTATAATGTTTTGTATTTGATTGGGTGTTTTTTTTTTAAACTAAATTGTATTTTTTAGAAAAGTCTCCTGTGGACAAGTGGTGAAAATTAGCACATGTGCTAACACACTGTAAATGATGCATCTACAATTTGTACAACTGTGCAATGAGCAATGCAATTGTTATGTCCATATCAAATAAATAAACATAAACATAAACATAAGAACATGTTCTGTATTGATGTCCATATGTTGGTTTCTGGGGGGGAGTTTAAATAAACTAATTGGACTGATTGTATATATTCATTCACGTTTCAGTCAATCGAATATTTCACGCTCTTGAACCACCCAGTGCCAATGGTGGTTACAAGAACAATAATACAATTTGTGGACAGATGGTCAAACAGCTGAATAGAATAAATGGTAAATGGTGCATTTATATAGCGCCTTTATCCAAGGCGCTTTACATAGATTGTGCATTACATTCACCCATTCACACACACATTCATACACCGATTGCGGCGGAAGCCATGCAAGGTACCAACCAGCACATCGGGAGCAATTTGGGGTTCAGTGTCTTGCCCAAGGACACTTCGACATGTAGACAGGAGGAGCCGGGATTCGAACCGCCGACCCATGGATCATTGGACGACCTGCTCTACCTCTTGAGCCACAGTTTTGATTATTATGCCGTGCCATGGGGCACATACACATACAGTCGCAATGAACACACGCACGCACGCAAACAGTTTCTCACCCCACTTGGTTGGTTGAAGTTGTTGTAGGCTCCAGTTGCGCCACCTGCCGCCAGAGGATTTAATGTGCCACCTTGCCCATTAAACTGCTCCTGCTACACACACACACACACACACATACACACAAACAGGGGATCAAAGCAAAATAAAATCTAGGGTTTCCTGCTAGATTTAACATGTATATCCTACTACTAGTTCTGACCATATACATTCCTTTTAAAATAAGCAATAACCGAAAATAGGCTATCTGCAAGCTTGTAGACCATGGGTTCCCAAAGTGGGGTCCGGGGACCCCTGGGGGTACTTGAGGGCTGGGGGTACTTGAGACTCAAAGTGGGGTCCGGGGACCCCTGGGGGTACTTGAGGGCTGGGGGTACTTGAGACTCAAAGTGGGGTCCGGGGACCCCTGGGGGTACTTGAGGGCTGGGGGTACTTGAGACTCAAAGTGGGGTCCGGGGACCCCTGGGGGTACTTGAGGCCTGGGGGTACTTGAGACTCAATTACAGATAGTTAGGAACCAAATGGACCCTTATGGGTCTGTCACTCAGAGAGTGTACAAATGGAACCAAATGGACCCGTTAGGTATTGTAAAACAGTGGTTTTACAATATAAATTGGGGTACCAGATATAGAAATGCAATTAAAATCGGGGGTCCGTAGCATAATGTGTGTGAAACTGGGGGTCCATGAAATTAATATGTTTCGCAATCACTGCTAGCCGTAAAAAACATCACCCGTGCTGAGGGTTATAAAACACCCCTGGCTCCCAACATGCGTTGGCAGGTTATAGCAGACATGGTAACAACTAGGGCTTTAAGCAACTAGTCCACTATTCACCTAGTTGAAAAAAGGTCCCCCCCCCCTAGATTATAGTTATAGTCACCAATGTACACAGCTCAGTGGCCTTGTGGTAAGAGTGTCCGCCCTGAGACTGGGAGGTCGGGGGTTCGATCCCCGGCCGGGTCATACCAAAGACTCTAAAAATGGGACCCAGTGCCTCCCTGCTTGGCACTCAGCATCAAGGGTTGGATTGGGGGTAAGTCCCTGCGACATACTAGCGTCATGTCCAGGGGGTGTACTTGTACATCAAGCTGCCTCACGCTACAGAAACAGGAGATAGGCTCCTGCCCCTATGGGCCTCATGGCTCGGCAAGGCTACTTACCAATGTACAAAAAACTATTATTATTATTATTTATTTTTTACATAATATGTAGGCCTAGTTAAACAACTAGTCGACTAGTAAACTAGTAAAAATCACTAGAAGTGAAAGCCCTAGTAACAACTGTATTCTACATTACCTTGTAGTACTGTGAGCTGGGAGGGCCTGAGGGGTTGTATTGTGGGAGGGGCATCTTGTGGCTCTGGTATGAGGGGGAGGAGCCGGAGCGCTGCGGGGCGGGGCCTGGGCCACCTGGACCTACAGAAGGACAGAGAAGGACATGTCCACTTTAGTGGGAGGAGCTTAGGGGGAGAGAAGGGTGATTTTGCGCCAATTCGTAAAACAAAGGGACATTTTGCACAGATGTAGCCCAGGGCATGCTCTAATGATTTAGCTAGGGTGCGCCCGAGCTGGCGACCTTCAGGGTCGCCACAGCGGCCAAATGCATAATAGCAGCTTGGGGTGCCGCGCAGATATGGCAGCTTTTACTCTGAAAGCCCCCCCCCCCCTTCCGTTCCGTACAAAAACCGGGATACATAATGTTGCTTGCTTTACCTCGCTGTGATTACGATAAAGCCGCTCGATAATCCCTCGCGTTCATATTTTAAACGAGAGGCGTGTTGAAGTCAGTAATGAAGAGCTTAGTATATCCATCTGGTCAAAACCACGGAGAGCTCCCTGGATTACACGCTACGAGCCTTTCTTTCCGAGCGGTAAACAGGGAATCGAACGACAGCGCGCATGCGCGAACAGCAAGGAGTATGGTGCAGAAGGAGAGGCCGACCCCCCCCCCCCCCACCCCTCGCAATCCTCACGTCCTACGGTCTAAATGGGTTTAACAACTTATCTACATTTCATTACGCTTTAAGTAGCATGTGATGTGTCAAACCAGGGGGTTTTCATCCAATCCAAGCATTAGTTTTGCACGAAAAACACTCCTTGGGCTAAATTAGCCATAGCCACTTGCCCAAATGTGCAAAATGTGATGACCTCATCACTTTGTGACGCCGTTTTTTACATAACCAAAAGAAAGGGCAATTCAGGTTTACAATGACTCTACCACCCAGTGCACACGCTCTTCGCCCTTCATTTGAGCCGTTACCGTCAGGCAGGAGGCCGCGGGGTGCCTTGGACGTGTATAGCCGTCACCGTCAGGCAGGAGGCCGCGGGGTGCCTTGGACGTGTATAGCCGTTACCGTCAGGCAGGAGGCCGCGGGGTGCCTTGGACGTGTATAGGCGTCTTTAACCCATTCAGGCCTGACGTCGAAATTTAAAAAAAAAAAAGTTTTCTAAATCATGACAATTTTCAGAAAGATTTGAGGCACATTTTAACGATTTTTCAAAAATAGCAGACCTACAAGCTCATAGCGCGCCACTCGGTGGCGCGCTATGAGCTTGTAGATCTGCTATTTTTCAATAGCTAAATTATAACAATGTTTAAAACACCAAAAGGGGTTCCCGCCCAAAATGGGTTAATGGTTAATGTGGTTAAACGCTAACGTGACATGGATGCGTTCCAGGTCACAATGGGTTAACCCATTTAGACCTGGGAACGATTCTACAACTGTCTTCTAAATTCAGAGTTTTTCAGAATAACCCATGTTTCTATGAGCTAGAGCTATGAGCTTGTAGATCTGCTATTTTTAAATAGCTAAAGCATAACATAATGCGTAAAACACCAAAAAGTATTTTTTATTGGGGTGCAGTACTTAGTTTAGACAGTTTTGGGTTTAGACTAGTCATTGGTTAGACCAGTCATTAGTCCTACAACTACAACCTATCTCAAACCCTCACCCTAAACCTAACCTGTCACGGGGCAGCACACCTAAACCTAACCTTAACCCATGTTTAACCAATGACTAGTCCAAACTAAGTGTGCACCCCTTTTATTGATTTTTGTTTTTTGGTTGGCCTCTCCTTCTGCAACAGTACTCTCTTGCTGATTCGCGCATGCGCACTGCCGTTCACTTCCTTGTTTACGGCTCAGAAAGAATGGCTCGTATCTCCTAATCTAGGGAACACTCCATGGTTTTGACCAGATGGGCAATGTTCCGTCTTCATTTCTGACTCCAGCATGCCTCTCGTTTGGAATATAAACGCTTCTAGAGAGACTTTTTAGCGTGACCACCGTGAGGTAAGAATGGAACATTATGCCTCCCAGGCGTTGGTGTGGAACGGAAGGCAGGGCTTCTCAGAGAAGAATCTGCCATATCTGCTGGCACTCGCTTAGTGTGAAAGACGCTGGCAGCATTCGATGTGTTTTAACCCATTCAGGCCTGACGTCGAAATTAAAAAATAAAGTTTTCTAAATCATGACAATATTCGGATAGATTTGAGGCACATTTTAACGATTTTTCAAAAATTGCAGACCTACAAGCTCGTAGCGCGCCACTCGGTGGCGCGCTATGAGCTTGTAGATCTGCTATTTTTCAATAGCTAAATTATAACATAATGTATGTAACACCAAAAGGGGTTCCCGCCCAGAATGGGTTAACACATTGACTGCCCATGGACGTAGATCTAAGTCAGGGGTGGGCAACTGGCGGCCCGGAGGCCACATGCGGCCCCCACCTTCACTTAACGTGGCCCTCAGGTTAATGTCAGAATACTGATATATTGGTTTCAGCTGTTACTATTCCACAACATGCAAACATGACCCGCTTTTATTACTTCAGACCTGTGTGGTCTGACTGACAGACAGACAGACAGACAGACAGACAGACAGACAGACAGACAGACAGACAGACAGACAGGCAGGCAGACAGACAGACAGACAGACAGACAGACAGACAGACAGACAGACAGGCAGGCAGACAGACAGACAGACAGACAGACAGACCTGTGTGGTACTGCAGGTTGTATGGGCCGGGTCCTCCGGGGTGGTTGGGACCAGCAGAACCTGGGATTGAACCCGCGGGACCAACGGAACCTGGACCGCCATACTGCTGAGCCATCCCTGGAAAAGACTGAGAGAGGAGTGAGGAAGAGAGGAGCAGCAAAATGAGTTAGTCTTATTAAGACCTGGAGCCGATTCTACAAATGCCTTCTACATCAGAAGTTCTCGCACTTTTAAGACTTTTTCACATACAAGCTCGCAGTACGGCACGAAGTGGCGCGCTGTGAGCTTGTACATCTACTATTTTTGAATAGCCAACACAAAAATATAACGCACTAAGATGACACAGAATTCTGCTTTCCCAGTTTGAATGGGTTAAAGACGGCACAATTATCATATCGGTAATAGAGCGTCGCAGTCCCGCCCCCTACCATGGACCAGGAAATGATTCTCCGTTCATTTTCCTCAGACATTTCAGAAAGTATTTCTTTAAAGACGTTTACGCCGCGGACAAAGCCAACTGGAGTCGTGACAAATCATGACAACAAACACATTTTTTTGGGCCGAACAAATAATTAGAAAGAAGAAAAAAACGGCAGGTTACAACACTTTTTTTTGTTGTTTTTCTTCTTTGTAATTATTTGTTTGGTCCAAAATATTGTTTGTGTTGTCATGAGTTGTCACGACTCGAGTTGGCTTTGTCCGCGGCGTAACCGTCTTTAAATAAATACTTTTTGAAATGTCTATGGGAAAAATGCATTGGGATTCATTTCCTGGTCCATGGTAGGGGGCGGGACTGCGACGCTCTATATCGAACTTAAAAATGTCAAAATAATATAATATATCAGAGTTGCGAAGCTGAAAAGGCCTTTTTTCGTTATGTTATTTTACGTAAAAATTATACATTTAATTCCATTGTGGACCTATGATCTATATATATATATATATATATATGGTAAACCATAAGGGGGAGGCGTCATAAGGCGTCCTGTGGCACTGAGTGAGTTAATAGTAAACTTGTATTGCAATATCGATATTGGTTGATTTGACCACAGTAATTAATCAAAAATTTGGATTTCAGTGTTACCTCCGAGTTGTAGGGTCGCTTGAGGCCCTGCGGGGGCCGCAGGGGGCCTTGCTGGGGTCCAGGGCCATAGTTTGGGTGCTGGGCCATTCTCTGGCCTCCCCCACCAGGGCCGTACATGGGGCCCATGGAGGGGGGCCCCCTACTACCGGGGCCGGGGCCCATGCTTCCTGGACCCATGCCATGAGGTCCCCGGGGGCCAGCGTGGGTCATGAACTGCTGGTTATAGCCCTGAGGTCCACCCATCTGGAAGGAACGGAGATGTAAAACAAATGCACACATGATAAAACACAGACAGACAAACAGGAACAAACTAGAACAACCAGCCAGGCAGATTTTTTTTTATTTTTTTTTTACCAAAAACAAATAAATAGCTCTTTTAGTATTGCCATGTATATATTATTATATCTCTGCTGTCAGGGAGAAACCACCTAACCCCGCCTAAAATAATCATGATTGAACGGGGGACCCCCCCAAAATAATCACGATTGAACGGGGGACCCCCCCAAAATAATCATATTCAAACTGGAGACCCCCCAAAATAATCATATTTGAACTGGGGACCCCTCATGCCTCAGTTCCACAGATAAATATCGTGAAAATAGCCGAATATTTGACAATTAGGCCAATGTTTGACCAGCTCTTATAGAGCGTTGCAAAGAAGAAAAACAACAAAAAACGTGTCGTACCCTGCCCTTTTTCAGCCCAAAACAACATGTGTTTTGTGTCATGATTTGTCACGACCCGAGTTTGCTTTGTCCGAGGCCTACAGGTCTTTAAATAAATACTTTTCGAAACGTCTATGGGAAAAATGCATGGGAAATTCTCTTCTGGGTGCCTCGGCAGGACTGCGACGCTCTATAGCAGAGAACTGTGGATGGACGCTCACCTGTCCATAGTTCATCTCCTGGTTGTGTTTCTCCTGGATGGCAGCGACCGTCGCCGTGGCCGTGGCGGTGGCGGTGGCGGCTGCTGCTGCAGCGACCGCTGCGGCTGCTGCCGCCTGGGTGAAGTCACCACGGTTACCAACTCCACTGGACTGGTAACTGTCAGGACAAAACATTGAAACAATCAATTAACCCATTTAGGCCTGACCTCGAAATAAAACATTTTTTTTTCTAAATCCTCCTGTTTTCTGAAATAAATATTTTCACGATTCTTCAAAAATAGCAGACCTACAAGCTCGTAGCGCGCCACTCGGTGGCGCGCTATGAGCTTGTAGATCTGCTATTTTTCAATAGCTAAAGCATAACATAATGCTAACACCAAAAGGGGTTCCCGCCCCAAAATGGGTTAACACCCCGAACGCCTGGGGTTATTTAATCCATTATCCCGGATGTGGCTGAAGTAGCTAGATGTAGCCAAAACACTCTCGAGGCGATCGACAACGACGGGAGGTAGTCTAACGCGACTAGCGACGGGACCGCGGTGGGCCGTCTAAGACATATTCTTTGCTTAGAATTGGACGGAATGATTTAGATTTAGGGGGGGGAAACATTTTCGATGACGTCCCAACCGGAAAATGACATCGAATGTTGCGCGACAGACGCTCCCGGCCTGTGGAGCGATGCGATCGGTTTTGATATCAATAACCTCCGTCCTTTTGATCAATCTCCGTCCTAATGGTGGTCCGATCAATCTCCGTGTTAATCCAGTGTTTTTTCCCAACCCTTTTTGTATCAAGGCGTTTGAGACACGGACCACCATTAGATGAGATTTAGCCTCTCACTGTTACAATAAATTAATCCATCCATCCATCCATCCTCCATGCCATCACCGTCTCTCTCTCTCTCTCTCCTCCGCCTCTCGCTTTGCATACGTACCTCCCTCCATAGGGTGTATTTCCAGGGTACCCCCCAGTGTTTCTGGGGTACATGGCCTGGCTGAGGTAGCTCTTGTTGGGCTCTGGGTAGCCCTGTTGGCCCATGTAACCGCCTGGACCTCCACCCATACCTGGAGCCCCTTGGCCAGGCATCATGGAACCTCCACTAGAACCTGGGCCCATCAGACCCTGGGAGAGAGGACACAGAGAGAGAGAGAGAGAGAGAGAGAGAGAGAGAGACAAAGATACATTTGTTATGCAATGTTTGTGTTTACACAAACACTAAAAATTGTCCATTCATTGTCAATGGCATTTAATGTTTGTGTTAGGACAAAGTTTGTGCACGTGCACACACACACACACACACACACACACACACACACACACACACACACACACACACACACACACACACACACACACACACACACACACACACACACACACACACACACACACACACACACACACACACACACACACACACACACACACACACACACCCCCCTCAAACATCACAATCACAACTTGCATTCTCACTTTTGTCTTCAATGTTTGTGTTTACACACACTTTTGTCTTCAATGTTTGCGTTTACACAGACCCTTAAAGCTGGACATAGGAGGGGCTAGCGCCCCTCAAAAAGGATTTCCTCCTAGGTGATGTCATACCTGGCTGGCCGAGGGATTGGTCACGCCCCAGACGGTGGTTACCACGGAGAGGGATCCGGTTGGCTGATTGCTCTGCTGTTGCCAGGAGGAGGGGTCATAAGGGTACGAACCGTCACTGAGAACAAAACAAAACACACACTTAGGGTGTAAGCACACTTCAAGGAACGCCTAGTCCAGGCGTCTCTTCCGGGTTTTTAACGGAACCGGAATCAATTAAATCCTAAAAAGGATCGCAACTACCCTCTTGTGAGCGCATTATGCACATACCTGTGATTTGTCTTCATCTGGTTGAGGGGGTTCATGGTGAGAGGGCGAGTGACCCCAAACTCCTCCGACGGATGACAGCCTACACACACACACACATTAACAAGACATGATTTCAATTATTGACTCTAGGAGCAAAGAAGAACATGAAGGTTCAACTTTACATTCCTTTTCCTATGAGCAAGGCAGAGTTGTGGGTCATCATGCCTTTGTACGGTCACATGTTAAAGGGATAGTTCAGATTTTTTTTAACTTAAGCTGTATGAAATACTTGCCATTTATATAGCGGTTGCAACTGTATTAATTGATTGCCAGAGTCCCGTGGTGGGAGTTCTGCTCTGGTTTTTGGTCAATATTTAGTAGTTCCGGTCATTTTATGGGGGGCAGCATTGGGGGCCACGCAGTGAAAGTAAATTAATTCACAAAACTAACGTAATTTGTATTGTTGACCTATTTCTAAAATATTAGCGCAACCTTCGTTCAACCCCTCTATCACATGGAACTATTTTTTGGGCGGACACAAAAAGCATAGTTCCGTGTGATAGAGGGGTCAAAATTGAACGGAAATTTATTTTAATGCATTAATGGCAAGTATTTCATACAGCTTAAATTTAAAAAAAAAATCTGAACTATCCCTTTAAGGTCATTGTAGATCAGTACTGACACACAAAAAATATATATAAATTATTCACCATTTTTGATATTTCTTCTGATAAGATTTTCTAAAATTGCTGATGTACAAGATATGTATTGTGCATGCTACAAGCAGGGCAAGTGCCTAAATATTCTTCTAATCTGTCAGCGGCAAGTTGATAACTATGCTATTATTGTAAAGTACAAATCGCAGAGCAATCGTTCTTCCAGGCTAAATCAGATGTATACTGTCCGTCTGGCATATGAGATGTGCACGGCTAGCCACCAATACTACACAAGTGAAGTTTATATAAAGATGGCTATGCCCGCTCCCATCTGTAGCACTGCCAACATGTCTCCTACAGGGACACACTATGTACTGGAATGAACTGGAACATACTGGAAATATACTGGAATGTACTGGAACATACTGGAACATACTGAAATGTACTGGAATGTACCGGAACACATTGAAATGTATTGGTGTTTCTGTTTTTCTTTGTCTTCTTCCTTACCGCACAGTGTACTGTGTGTGTCTCCCAGATTCCTATGTGCTTAGAGGAGATACAGCTATAAATAGACTTGTGTGCGCCACACACACACACACACACACACGCACGCACGCACACAGTGGCCCCCCTCTCCTCTATCCTTCATAATTATATTCATTCTTTATTATTGGTATGGTTCGCTCTCCATTTCTCTTCTCCTCGTCCCTCTCCTCTCTCTCCACCTACACAGCTTTTCCCCTCAATCTCTCCTTCACCTCCACTCTCCATCTCTCCATCCGGTCAGACCTCTTTGTCCTCCTCCTTACAACCAGAGCAAAATAGAAGCTGGAGGAAAGGAAATGTTACCGTTTTCCAGTCAGGGATGTGGAGTGTTGCCGTAGAATAGAACCCCCCCCCCCAAAAAAAAATATCACGCAGACACACATTGTTGACTACTTGACTTAGCACTTCAAACTGGAGGACTTTGAATGTGATATGTTGTAAATGATGATGGGAGGGCGTAAGGCTGCAACTAACGATTATTTTCATAATCGATTCATCTGCCGATTATTTGAATCGATTAATCGGATTACGACAATTATTTAGCTATCACCTTAAAAATATATTTTAGGTTATTTTGTTCTAACTAACAAAAAATATAATTCATTTAAAATGTCATTTGATTAGCTGCTGATTAGGCTGCTATTCAAATAAAAGACAAACTAAATTTAAATTAATTAAAGCAACTCATGGTGTCTTTAGGCTTATTCTGACTGCATACATTTGATTAAAGAATAGCTACACATGTGTCAGTCTAGAAGGAACAGTACTCTTCTGAACTCAAATAGGTCATTTAAAAATAAATATTCAAGCCATATGTTTTGTTCTTGATACTATAATCGTTATGTGTCATATTTTGCTTTGCAGTCGCTACTGTGCAACTATCATCAGATTGTAAGGGAAGAGAGATGGATCACTCCTCTTTAGTTTAGTTACACTTAACACTGGAAAAACTATGGTTTAGTGGGACATCACCTATGATAAATTGCAAAAAACTCTAGTGATTAGTTGCCGATTCGATTAATCGATTACTAAATTAGTTGACAACTAATTGAATAATCGATTTGATTACGATTAATCGATGAATCGTTGCAGCCCGAGGTGAAGAAGGAAATAAACCCAATGCCGTTCTTTTCATCGTTTTGGGGCCAAAAGGATGATGAAGATGAGCCAACAGCATGTCTATCATAAACCCTCACCACCAATGAAAAGGGATCTCAGAGCTAATAAACAAGTTGCGGCACATGCTAGGACGCCAAGCTGTTCTTTTTGGCAAGTTAACAACGTAAGGTGGATCGATTGATTGATTGAATACTTAACAAAAAGGATACCTCAAAAACGTCCTGGGGACTTGTTTCCATTGTGGTCCTATGTAGAATTCCGTTTGTGTCCGAGCATAGGCATGGTAACGCCCCACCTGCCTGTGATTGGCCTACTGACACTGCCTGTCTTGACTGTCCTCCGAGGTGGATGTGCGAGGTTACTCCAGTCCGTGGTGGGAAATAAATAATACAAGTAGTATGGTATCTGCAAGAGAACGCCAACTTGTACGTTTTGTTTTTGTAGAAGAGGCAAACTAATATTGTTTAGGCCGTTTGCTTTGATGGAATAATTGATTGAACATGCACGCCATAATATGATTTGATTTGGGTGTGTTCTAAAATAAAGTGTTTGTGCTGATTATTGTGTCATTTACAATAATAATTCAAAAAGCAAACGGAATAGCCTATTATTTATTTCTCAATCTTCACCACGGAGTAACCTGGCGTCTCGGAGGACAGTCAGGACGGGCACGTCGGGCAGTGTCAGTAGACCGCTCACAGACAGGCGGTTGGCGTTACCATGCCTCAGCCATGGTAAATGGTAAATGGTAAATGGTGCATTTATATAGCGCCTTTATCCAAGGCGCTTTACATAGATTGTGCATTACATTCACCCATTCACACACACATTCATACACCGATTGCGGCGGAAGCCATGCAAGGTACTACCAACCAGCACATCGGGAGCAATTTGGGGTGCAGTGTCTTGCCCAAGGACACTTCGACATGTAGACAGGAGGAGCCGGGATTCGAACCGCCGACCCATGGATCATTGGACGACCTGCTCTACCTCCTGAGCCACAGTCGCCCCATGCCTACGTATGCTCGGACACAAACGAGATTCACGCCGTTGTAGACCCATGTAGTAGGAAGGAAGTAGTCGTATTGTTCTGTATCGGTTGCATCTGCAACAATGATTTCAGTAAAAGCTTAAGCGCTACTTGGTTTCGGTCATACGTTAATGTCTTTGTGATAATAATGCAATGCAAACGTATGTATAGGTGTTTCTAGGGTGGTTTAGAGCACGGTAGACAATAGAGATATACAGTTGGAGGCCATCGATATTGTCCTTTTCTTTTTGCTGAGGTTTTGCGTGATCTGCGCAAAAGGATAGTTAACCCATTTTGGGCGGGAACCCCTTTTGGTGTTTTAAACATTGTTATAATTTAGCTATTGAAAAATAGCAGATCTACAAGCTCATAGCGCGCCACCGAGTGGCGCGCTACGAGCTTGTAGGTCTGCTATTTTTGAAAAATCGTGAAAATATTTATTTCAGAAAACTGGAGGATTTAGAAGGATTTTTTAAAATTTTGAGGTCAGGCCTAAATGGGTCAAATGATAAGGGACAATATCGGTGGCACCCAACTGTACACATGCACCAATATCTTTGTGCTCTTTAATTCATTTTTGTACAACCATGGCATTTTGACAGCCATGTGTGTATATTAATACCTCTGACCTCAATACTGAAAACTGAGGGAGCGACAACGATCTGGCACCACCCACATTTAGAACAAACATGGGAAACGTCTCGTTCCACTACTCTGCCACCACAAAGTGGAATGCCCTGACAGACGGACACCATTGTAGCGGTTTGCTGTAACTGTCGGTCCCAATCTGACAAATGGGGTTAAATAATAATACCACCACCGACGACACTAACCCCATACCTTCTAAGCCTGTGATCCAATCCTACGGAACCTCAGATCAGCTAACACAGGGCGAAGCTGTCTGAAGTCTGAACCTTCCCAAAATCACCCGGACAAATTTGCTCGACACACCTCAGACTGTTTTCCCTCCCGGCTCCCACACTGTGGAACAAACTCCCCGTTGCAGTTACAACCTGCTGCAGACTCGCTCCCAATTTCGTTTATTTGATTGACAAATAATTATATTGAGATTGACCCCTGCAAACAAACAATAAACACACAAGACCATTGAAAACCATAAAGAAAATACACACACACACACACACACACACACACACACACACACACACACACACACACACACACACACACACACACACACACACACACACACACACAGTATTGAATTCAAAGCCCCAAATGCCAAAAAAGTTCATACGTCTTCCCACAGTCAAAGGACAGTTCCAGAATGTCACTCAAGAGTGCTCAAACAATGTTCAAGAAATATGACCCACACAAAAAGAATGTTCAGGCACGCAACGCAATAACAAAGGCAGTTGTGCTGAGGACGTGTATACACGTCTTTCCTAATAAAACCGTAATAAAACCACTTCCTTGTTTACGGCCCGACAAAACTCTCTAATCTCTCTAAATCAAATCCATGGATTTGATCATTACACCGATGTTCTGTCCTCATTTCTGACAGGCATCTGGTTTGGAATATATAAACGCTTCTAGACATAACGGCCAAGCTACACCAGGCTTTTCTCGCGCGTTTACCCTAAACGCGGCTCGCGCGTGCGTGCGTTTAAAAATAAAATAAAAAAATAGGACTGGACCTAAATTCAACGCACGCGTTTAGGGTAACCGCGCGCGTTTTGTGCGCGAAAAGCCTGGTGTAGCTTGGCCGTAAGATGTGACGGCGCGAGGTAATAATGGAAGATTATGCCTCCCGTTTTGGGGGGGTAATGGAAGGCGGGGCTTATATCATTATGAAAAATTCCCCGGCAAAAAAAGTGTTAATAAATGTTCCCCTCTGCAAATCAAATTAACAATCAGTCAAAACCGCCACCGTCAGTCGCTCGCGGTTAGGACGCTGTGAATCCCCTTACTGAAAGGCGATAGAGCAGGGTTCCCCAATTAATTGTCCTCAAGGGCCATATTTTGACTAGGGTGCCAGGCTGGGGGCCGAGTCCGCGAGGTCGAGGTCCCTTGCCCTTTTAAAAAAAAAAATCTTCCAGGGGCCACAAGGGGGCGCTCCGCGGGCCGCAAATGCCCCGCGGGCCGCCTATTGGGGAACCCTGCGATAGAGGTTGGACGTGTCCTTATCAAACTCTCTCTCCGGGATGATCCACCAAGCTTCGACAGACGGACGTCGGACAAGCAGCCACGCTCCCGTCGGGTAAACGACCACAATCCACTTCTCTGACCGCGTCGATTAAACAGCGTGTGCTACAAAGAACGGACTGTTTCAACTAGCCAGAGGTCACAGGCTAGCTCACAGCTTCCCCCCCCCCCCAACCCAACCCTGCAAAGAACTTCAAGGTGTTGTGAGCTTGTAGAGCGACTCTATTTTCACAATGTTGTCCTCTTTCTTATATAATTTTACAATTTGGCCAATGGTTGACCAGTTCGTAATATTGTAAAGTTTATTGCTTACTTTTGATGCAGTTAGAGCCTTTTTTCCTTTTTTCTTTTTTTGTAGGTATTAATATATTCATTTTTGTGTCACTTCACTGTCATCTGGGGAACCCGAAAATCATGGGGGGACCCCCCTGGGGGTCCTGACCAACTGGTTGAGAACCGCTGGCCAACTAACGGGCGAGAGCAACACAGAACATGGACGCCACCAAGCAGCCACCCGTAGCGCCGTTCCTTTCATTCATTCCGTTCCCGTGGAGCGTGGGAACGACTGACGTAGACTAGGGCAGTGGTTCCCAAACTCTTTCATGTCAAGGACCCCCACATGTACACCAATTAGCCCCGCGGACCCCCATTTGAAATGATATGCCAGAGACCCCCATAAGAGAAGATTTCTTTACGCCTCCAACCCGTTTAATTTCAAGGTTGACGACATGCACCCCCAGTTTGACATGCATTAGTCTACGGACGCACCATTTAAAATGGCATTTATTTTATATCTCTGGGACCGGGGACCCCCAATTTATATTGCTAAATCAATGTTAATTTAACTCTTGAGAGTGTACAAATGGAACCAGAGTGTACAAATGAAACCAAATGAACCCGCAACTCTCAGTTATAGTGGTCCTTGAAATTAAAAGTCCACACATACTCTACGAGTAGACTAGCTCTACGAGTTCTGGGGGGAAAAGAATCCTGGTTCCACAAAATTGTGGCTCCGGTTCCACCGATTCCGGATCCCAACCCCTAGTAGTAAGAAAGGTCTCATATTTAATTTGTCATCTTCTGGACTGGAGAATCTACCGGTTTCCTCCTGGTGAGAGCCATCATTGGCCTCAGATTTGGACCAACCCTGGAACAAACTACAATGACATACCACTGGCGCCACCAGCCAGGCCAGGCAGCCACCCGCTCTCTGCCTGTGGAGCAGGAGGAGGTGTTCCTTCATGTTTCTGCATGGGTGGGGCTGTCACGATTACACATTTAAGTTGACGCTTGATTGTCATATATTGGATAACAGAAAACACAAAAGACACTAGTATACAGTCCTAAGGGACTCCACCATCCGGTCAACCATATGTGATTAAATAGTAGTAGTACAGTTTGTATTACACAGAGGAAACATTCAGACCAGTACTAGAAGTACAAGACTGAAGTCTTCCCAGTCTTTTATTTCCTGGAACTAATTGGTGGTTGCTAAGCAACACTGACTTGAACTCTGCTGACTGGACAGAACACAGTGTCACATGACACACAGACCCCCCCCCCCCACTGTCAAACGTGTGTCTTGGTGTGCGTGTGTGTGTGCAATGTGCATGTGTATCGCACATGCGCATTGCGTGCACATTGTGTCTTCTGTGTGTGTTTTAGTGTACTGTGTGTGTGTTTTGGTTAAAGGGCAGACAGAGGGGAGGGGCCGTTTATAGTGCAGAGGGGGGAGGGGTGATCACACATTCCTGAACACACACACACACACTCACGCTCACGCTCACACACACACACACACACACACACACACACACTCACCCACCCTCATAGACGTTGTTAGTGTCGAAGAAGTTACTCTATGGATTTTTTCATTGTTATCGTTTCCAAATATATATTATATATTTGCTTTTAATTGAAATAACAATTGCACAATTTCAGTCAATATAATACAAACGTCAGAGGTCATCCCCTGACTGGCCTTCATTGAAACAAAAGCTACACTGTAAATATAATTACACTCTTGTGACACCTACTGTAAAAAAGTGTGTGTGTGTGGGGGGGGGGGGGGGGGGGGGGCAGTGTGCTGTGTTGTAGCTTGATGCGACTCCTCCCCAAGGAGTTGTTTATGCCCTTGTTAATTTGATTGGCTCGAGCTAATCTCATTATGACATACAACATTACATATCAAGACAGTTCAACATATAAACTGTCAGAAGAATACTTTTTTTTTGTTGAATAAATATGTGGTTTCTAATTGTGATCTCGTATTGACAAAAAAATAATGGTTATGATTTCAACTTTCCCCCCGCCTAGAGGCAATAATTCAGTCACCTTTGAGTTAGAATCATCATCCTTTAATTCCTAAGTGCAGTAACATTAATTTGCTGTGAACATTTCAAATTAACATCCGTGTTAAGTTCGAATAATGTTGAGAGGCTTGATCCTGGAGCGCTTTAAAGGACCACTTCACCACTTTTCAACCTATCTTCATATAATAGGTCCTCACTAATAATCATGAAAGAATGGCGCAATTTTTTTCTACTCGGTCTGTGTCTCATAGGAGGGCTGTGGGCCGTTCAGAAACCGTCTTCCAGTGACATCATCGATGGGGAATCCAAGCTAATAGAAACTGCAGGCTTTCTAGTCCTGAAAAGTTGCAATGCAAAAATGGAAGCCATCGTTCTCGCGATAATGAAAATCTAAACATTTTTGTAAAAAAAAATCTGCCTAATGATGATGTCACTGGAAGACGGTTTCTAAACTGCCCACAGCCCTCCTATGAGACACAGACTGAGTAGAAAAGAATCGTGATGACCTATTATATGAAGATAGGTTGAAAAGTGGTGAAGTGGTCCTTTAACGTCTGCCCAGACAATCCTAAACCCACATGCATCTCACACATGTACGTAATACGTATCCTCCGTCCACATGTATCCTATTCCTCCATCCTTGTATTTCAGATCACACATTAAGCAATAAGCACGTTGTACAAACGAATCAGCCATTGTAAATTATGTTGGGCATCAACCAGTGTTGTTTTTGGCAGCAAATTTAGATTTTAGTTTGAGTCATAGTCTCTTGAATAGTTTTTTTGAAGAAGAAGAAGAAGAAGAAGAAGAAGAAGAAGAAGAAGAAGAAGAAGAAGAAGAAGAAGAAGAAGAAGAAGAAGAAGAAGAAGAAGAAGAAGAAGAAGAAGAAGAAGAAGAAGAAGAAGAAGAAGAAGAAGAAGAAGAAGAAGAAGAAGAAGAAGAAGAAGAAGAAGAAGAAGAAGAAGAAGAAGAAGAAGAAGAAGAAGAAGAAGAAGAAGAAGAAGAAGAAGAAGAAGAAGAAGAAGAAGAAGAAGAAGAAGAAGAAGAAGAAGAAGAAGAAGAAGAAGAAGAAGAAGAAGAAGAAGAAGAAGAAGAAGAAGAAGAAGAAGACTAGTCTAAATAAACAATACATAAATAAGACTGTGTCTGTACGTTGTGAGAAAAGTGAAGTAAATGCTTAGGCTATTGTATGTGTCATCTCAAGTTGTGTGAAAGAGGACAGAGTGAAAGGGAGCGAGCTAGCAAATGGGAAAGGTAGATCAAAAGAGTTGTTACAACTTCAACTTTAGGCTATACAACTTTAGCAAATTAGCACGCTCTTCTTATTTGAGAAAAACAGCCTTTATGTTTATGATGAAGGAAAATCAGCTTCTTTGCCTGTGGCAGTCAGTGTGCTAACATCATCAGTCCGTTTTGTATGCATGTAACGTACAGAATTGACCAACAGCTGTAGCATTAGTGTAACACTACACACTGATGCTGTCATGTTGCGCAGCATGACACGCCGGTATGCCATGAAAAAGCACACTTGGGCTGGAGCGATATTCCTTACACCGGCTTTGCAGGGTTCTGGGTAAAAACAGCATTAATGACCTTATTTAGTTATTTACACCACTAAAGTCCACTATATAGTGGAATCTCTGTTATAATAAGGGGGCTAAATCTCTTCTCCCCTCCTCTCCTCTCATACTGAAGAAAGTTATGGCAGGAAGTTCATGAGGAAGTATTCACAAAAGGGGAAAAAAACTTCCGTTCTTTGTTCTGATTAATCTAGCTCAACGTATTTATCTCGCACATGCGTGCACACGCACGCGCACGCGCACACGCACACGCGCACACACACACACACACACACAGTAATGATATGTTTGTCTATATTTTGTTATAGTGAAGTGAAATAGAATATACACTTGCTGTGGTCTTCTTCCATGACTGAAATAACCGTGGACTGTTTATAATGATAATAAAAGATGGTTATCAACATATGGCTGAATGAGTGCTCAATAAGAGCAAAATACACTATATTAAATAATATGATTAATTACCTTTACATTTATGCATGTGTTATAGACCTGGGTTACTAGACCTGACAAACTAAAGCTACACAATACACAGATGATTTCTGCAATTTCGCACTTAAATCATAAACCAGATAAACTATCTCAACAGAAAGCATTAGGCTTCTGATTCAGGGTAAGCCTGTCACAATGATTACATAATCGCTTAATCGCAAATTGGAGAGAAGATAATCACAATTTTGTCTGTATAATTGTTTCCCTGTTGAAAGATTCATATATTTTCAAAAATAGTGGAAAGAGCCAATCTACAAGCTCAAATACTGTATATTAAATGTTATTAAACGTCAGTCCATTCTTTGTGTATTTCAGTTATTTGTCATATCTGCCTTGTTCAATATTTTATTTATATATTCCAATATATTCACAAAAAAACCCAATTTAAATCATCTTAAAGCAATTAAAAGAGACAATTAACACGTTAAGTAAAATGGCATGATCGTGACGATAATTCAGGGTCAGTTGCACCTCTTCACCTCACTGGCGGGGGAAGTGAAAAGAGTAGACAACAAATCAAACTACACACCTGTCTGTTGACATGGCAACCAAGGGGAACTGTGATTCACCAGAGAGAGAGAGAGAGAGAGAGAGAGAGAGAGAGAGAGGAGGCGGAGGTTGGAGGGAGAGCGAGGGGATGAGAGGAGGTTGAAAGCAAGAGAACAAGGTAAAAGAGAGAGGTGAGAGAGAGAGAGAGAGAGGATGTGTAAGTTGTGGATCAGACTAGAGCTGTACCGATACCACTTTTTATTTCCCGACAACGTTACCTACACAACTTGCGTATCTGTCGATAGTCTTGATACAGAGTATCGATCCGATACCAGCGTTTCAAAAGTCCTTGAAATTAAAAAGTTTGAGAACCACTGATTTAGGAATAAATAAAAATCACATTAATAATACAATTGTTAAAGTGCAGCTACAAGTAATAATGCAAATAGTAACAGTCGTGAAACCTCAACTGAAGCATTCAACATTTTATCATCATCATCATAATCATGTGATAAATTACGTGGTATCGGATTGACTGGCATAGATGTTAGGGGAGGACTGTGGTCACATAAGGACCCATCAGATACGGGGCCCAGAACCCAATCTGGGGTCTAGACTAGTTCATTCTTAAACAAATCGATTAAATTGATTACAAAGTAATACTACATGTTATTATAGGTGAAACGTAAAAAAAGGCTAACTTTTAAAAAGAAAAATAGAGAATATATAGCCAGTAGTCTACAAGCTCACGTGTCACATCATGACGCACTGTGTGAGCTAGATCTGCGATTTTTCACAATCCAGGACTCAGGATACAAATTCAAAAATAGAAAAAGTAGCAGATCGACATGCTCAAAACGAGTCAATTCACACCACGTTTTGAGCTTGCAGATCTGCTGCTACTACTACTACTGCGAAAAGTTTCAATATGACACAAAGGTTGACACTAACGTGACTCAACGTTGCCAACTTGCCTGTGGCAAGTAAATAAAACGATCAGGCATGTGTAGTTTGCTTTCAGGTTGCTTGACGGGCAAGTGCGTTTGAGTGGGGAAGCAAACTGTCTTTAGCTCGCTATAAACATAACACAAGATGTCTGTGGAATTTAAAATAAGTCATTATTGTATAACTATTGAGTTATTATTTTGCATTGAGGTGTCCATATGATCACAGCCCCAGAATAAACTCAATAAAGTAAGTAAAGTAGTTACATTTTTACCTATCACAATTTACTTTTTGAGCAAGTGGGCATGACCGTTGGGCAATCAGAACATGACCTGTACTTGCCCCTCTGAGACCTTAGTGTCAACCCCTGTGTCAGCAACAATATGTGTGAAAGTGAAATTCAAGTGAATATTTTGTGAAAAAGGATGAGGTTTGTACAAAAAAACAAAAAACACCAGCCACTAACTTTGTGTAAAAGTGCTCCACTCCACCCAGTTCCCTCCACAGCTCTGTAACATAATTAACTTATGCTAAGGGTGGGCAACTTTGACTCCAGGGGGCCACACTGTTGCGTGCACTTTCCCCTGTAGTATACCTAAAAGTCTTCTTCCCCTGTAGTATACCTAGACAAGTCTTCTAACCCTGTAGTACACCTAGACAAGTCTTCTGTAGCTTGCCAAATGTATTAACCCCTCACTGTTTTTCTGTGAATATACGTTTACTGCTACTAGTATGCATGATCTCTCTTGTATAGAGGGTATGCGTGTGACATCATCATCATACCGGGACATTATGCAGGAATGCCTACTGACTGAGTGGCAAAAAACGACTTTCTGGCCTCTACAGCCCATACATCCAAACAGAAAAGTCCTATCTGATTGCATTAAACGATGTTAAACTCACTTTGCCACTTGATTTGCTTGCCACTCACTTCATACATGCTCATACCCTCTAGTATTGCATGTTTCTATTATGTATTGATTAATTGAATACACAGGATCACAATGGAACGAAGCCCGCTTCAGGGCTCAGGGCTGTTTTGTGTTATCCTTTAGCATTGTATAACTGTACCTCTGAGTCTGTACTTATGTCATACTGTTAATAAAGTATTCAATCAATCCTGTAAACTCCATCACTCAAATAGCCCACAATAGTCAGACATGTATATGGACATTAATTTAAAATGCATTTATTAACTTTATGAACTTGGATACAAATACTGTAGACATAAAACTGCAATACAAATTAGTACAAAGTAAAAAGTAGTAATTAAACTACTAATAGACTGTAGTAATTAAAATGGGTGAGTTGTAAATAAAAAAATTGCAATAATATATATCAGTATTGAGATAATGGGGGCCATCCTTGGCCCATGTATTACAGACCATGGCTGTGAAGTGACTTGCAAACTCCATGAAAAGGTTAAGAGTATGAATGGAACCAAATGGACCCATATGATTTCACTGTGTGCCTTTACTACCATTGCAATTATTGCTACCAACCACTACAAGCACGAACTACCACTGTCCACATGTGGTACCTGAACACAGATAAAACACTCCTTAAACTGGTAGTTGCAAAAGACAGACAGATACTGAAGGAGCATCAAGCATGTGCTGGCGGAACACGATTAATTAAGTCCTGAAGAAGCAGTTTATTACCGATAATAAATGTGCAACTTGCAAATTAAGTAAAGTAACTCTGCATTGGCACCTTTAAACTTTATTATTTGTATTCCGTTTTATTTGATTTCTCTATTAGTATTTCTCGTAAACGAATGCTTTATGCTGAAGCATTCTGAATGGGTTCTTGCCTTGTTGTTACCACCGCTGCATGCTATCCATGCCTGTGTTATTACTAGTAAAAAGCAGCTATTACGCTACCACCAGCTAACGAGTTTACCTACACGCCACTGTTTACAATGGCAGCGGGTAGCATACCATTGCTTCCTGCTAATTAGCACCAGCGTGCTAACGAAGCGGCTAAAAGGTAACCAGACAACGCGTGTTCGTTCAGCGGGTGTCGAGTCTGAACTCCGTCCACCGCCACACCACTTTGCCCCGAAACCAGCAATAAATAAACAAATCACAAATGGGAACGTGAAAACCAGGTTGTTAGCTCACTTACTCGCTATTATATATATATATATATTATATAGCCTAGCCCTGGGATGATACAAAAAGAAAACATCGAGGGTACGTCAGTGATGTCACACGCGCCGTAGAGGAAGCCCCGTTAAGATGCACGGCAGGCAGAGCCATTTTCTGGACTTTCACGACGGTACATCGCGACGTCACTGTCGCTTCCTTGGCGGCGTATTTATCCTAGGCGGCCTAGCATTAGCATTTTAGACTAGCGGGCTGTGTGTGTGACAATGGAGGCTAGTAGCAGTTAGCCACCGCCAATACGCACAACAAGAATGCATTCTCACTACACCGAGGCTCAATCGTCTCTTTCTTCACTGGTTTCCTTTCAACCACGTCCCATTAAAACAACCACAGACGTTTTCATTAGTCCCCCAACGAGGGCGAATCCGATATTATTATTTTGTTCCCTTTCTCCGACCTACCTGCTTCTTCGCTTCCTCCGTGTCCGACTCCTCCGACCGACCAGTACTACAGATCCAACAAGCTCCAGCTCCTCTTCTCCGGATCATTAATCACCGCGTTATCGATGTTCTTTATTGATCAGTTGTTACACCACAAACCAGGATAGATTGTCCAATATGTCCCGGTAATGCCCTGCCCATGGAGAGCATACATACAAGCCCCGAGAGAGGAAAAAAAACTGGATTTCTTCTTGCCCCCGCTGGCCAGCCCAGCTAGCCTCGAAACAGCAGCTAGCAGCTCCTCTGTGTGGTCCCCTATTATCCTTCTTCAGATCTTGTTCTTCTCACCCACCACCATCCCCTTGTTCTTTAGACTCTCCCAGTGCAGTCTTTAATAGCCCTCCTCGTACAAACCGACTACCGAACCAGCAGCACATTTAGCCATTTTTTTGCTCCTACTTTTTTCCTGTTTTGCATTGCACTGGGGGGAAAATAAAACATCTAATGTACAGAGCAACGCAACTGTAGACTGGAGCCCTCTCTCTCTCTAGTCTGGCTCCCTGCTGCTGGTAGGGGGAGAGAGAGAGGAGGGGGGTTGGGGGGCGATTGGGAGGGGGTGGGGTGGGGGGGGGGGGGGGGGGGGGGGCAGAGTGACCATCCAGCATAGGACGATTCTTTCCTTGCAGATTTCAAGAAGAAACCATTGAGCACATAAGAGATTAGAAGTGTGAGTCACTGACTGACTGAATCACCTCATCATGTAGTCATCAAATTCTTCAACTAATTGGAATTGGAAGTTGATTGATTGAAAATGTTATTAACAGATTGCAGAAAGGTATGGTTCAAGGGAAGTACAGGTCAATACAAAAACTGCTAAGAGGATAAAACCAGAAAAAGCATGTAATAAGACTTGTTTACATCATTGAATGGAATACATAAGTCGGACCACAATGGAAACGTGTGTTGTCTTACTGTGCCACATGCTGTTTACATTTCTGACTAACATATTCAATCAAAAACAAATTGGTTGTTAGGTCAAAGAAACAATCAGTGATTCTCAACTTTCTTTCTTTTTCTTCTTCTTTTTTTCATTTGTACGACTTCCACCACCTAACCACCTTGGGCTACATCCGGCCATAGCCAGGTGCCGTTTTTAGCCCAAAGAGTGTTTTTCGTGCAAAACTAATTCTTAGGATGGATTCAGAATCATGAAAAAACCCTAGTTTGACACGTCACATGCTACTAAAAGCATAATGAAACATTTAAAATGTTTTGTTGTTAATGGTGGTGGCAGTATGGATTTGAACGCTGTGGCGACCCTGAAGGTCGCCGGCTCGGGCATGCTATACTACATAGCATGTGACGGGTCAAACCGTTTTTAGCTGAATGAGTGTTTTTCGTTCCCATGCTACTTAAAGCATATTGAATATATATATATATATTGGATGTTAATGGTACCCCAGCTTAATATGCTAATTATGAAAATTGCCCAACATATAAGTGTAAGCAAGTAACATATAAGTGTAAGCAAGTAAGCATCCGGCAGTTTCTAAATGCTGGGGACCCATAGTACCCATACTCAACATTTCCAACATAAAACCTTTAAGGGTACTCAAAATGTCCAGGTTCACAATGGTGCTCTATGGGCTGGCAAGTAGACTAACAGGTTGGGACCCACTGCTCTACTGGGACAAGTGTCCCATTATTAGAGACACAGGGTTAGACATATCATGTCTCCTGGGGGATTGTTCTACGTGTCTGTGTGCTTTTGGTGAAGATCTCCCAGTGCGTGCCAGGCTGCTTCCCTGGCACATAGCGGCTGTAATTTATTCATGATGATGATGGGATCACATCAAGGATTTGTCTGCCAGCGGCACCAGAGCACGATTAGCCTGAAATAAAGACACATTGGCATAATTAATAGGCTACAACTATATAATAAAAATGTGTAATAATAATAATAAAACCTTCCGAGTCAAATATTATCGAGGATTTCTAGAGAATGTTAATGAGCAATAATACATCAATACACTGGATTTAGCAAATATCCTAATTTACATCCGCAGTCCCAACAGAAAACATAAACCATGCAAGCAGACAACAATAGAGTACTTTTACTTTTGTACTTTTACTCCACAACAATTATTTGAAAACTTTAGTTACTACTAGTTACTTTGCAGATTTTGATTATTACAAAACATACATTAACCACTTTAGATGAATTCCTGTTCTGTTCTTTGACTATATAGAAGTGTCTATTTCTACGTCTCTAAATGTTTTGAATGAATTGAACAAGGTGGACCCTCTTGTAAACAAGTGTAATGCTTAATTGGGTCGTCCACTCACAGTTAACAGTCTTTGTATTGAGTTTGTGCTTGAAATGTACTGTAATTCAGCAAACTGTTAATAAATATTTCAATCAATCAATCAAAGCCCTATAGCTATTTGAAAATAGCCAATCTACAAGCTGTGTATTGTCTTTGTATATGTCTTCTATTTTCAAAATACTTTCTAAATACATTTTAGACACAATAATAATTTGTGAAACAGGATATTCTGCACAATGAATACTTTTGGTACTTTAAGTATATTTAGCCTACTAATACTTTTGTACTTTTACTCAAGTAAATGTTGGTTATTGGACTTTTAAAAGTCCAATAACAAGTAATTACGAGTGTTTCTGCATTGCACTATTCAGTAAAACATTTGAGTACTTTTCCCACCACGGTAAATTGGCAAACAAAACGTGTTGCTATTATTATTTGAAGTTATCTTTACATACTGCTCTGATGTAATCTAGTCAGTCTTTAAAAGTATAGCTACTGCATGTACATCTTTCATCTTTTGTTTGTATTTCACACTTGCTTGTGGAAATGTAAGACATTATGTTTCCCAAATCAATGTCTCGTTGAATTGAATTGTATTGACGGATTGGCAGACAGAGAGAGAGAGAGAGTGAGAGAGAGGGGGGGAACAATAGACAGAGAGAGAGGATAGAGAGAGACAGGCTGACAGAAACACAGACAGCTACAGTAGAAAAGACAGACAGACAGACTACAGTAGAAAAGACAGACAGACAGACAGTATTTGGCAGGCTGTTTTGTACTGTTCTACTGCCAAATGGTCTGGAGCTGCCCTGCCTTAATATCCAGCCCACACAATACTCACTACACCATAACCCCCCCCCCCCCCCCCCCCTCCTCTCTCTCTCTCTCTCTCTCTCTCCACACTACACAATATTGACCTCTCTCCTTAGCCAACCTCTCTGTCCCATCCCCTTCTCTCCGCCTCACACTGCTGCTCAGCACAACCCTTTGTGTCTCTCTCTCCCTACACACACACACACACACACACACACACACACACACACACACACACACACACACACACACACACACACACACACACACACACTCTCTCTCGTCTCTCCCTCTCTCCAAGTTGAACAGTGAGCAGCATGAGAAAAAATACTTTGCCAAAGCGTAATCATTTCCATGATTAAACATTGCATTCATCTGAATATAAAAGTAAAATGCAATGTAGGCTATACATATCCACACACTGAACAGTAATGTATCGTTATGTGTGCATTTTGTAAACAACATTTTGAAACCTTACAATATAACAATATATGGTTGGAAATTGGAATATCCCATATCTTTATCTCATAACATTTGACCTGAAGCATGTAACCCAATGTAATGTAACAATTATGTCATGAAAATGAAAATATGAAAATGAAAATATAACAAAATAATCTGATTTGGAAAAAGTCAATCTGATATGAATATGAAAATGTAGCATTATGTTTTTTTTGGAAAATGTAACAACATAATCTGTCCTGAAAATGTAATCTAAATTGTAAAATAATGTCACTACGTGATATGTATTATGACTGTACGGTGAGCTGCAGTACAACATGATATGTCATGTAATGTTACTGCAAATACATTACTGCTCTCTGTGTGTGTGTGTGTGTGTGTGTGTGTGTGTGTGTGTGTGTGTGTGTGTGTGTGTGTGTGTGTGTGTGTGTGTGCGTGCATGTAGACAGTGCTTCCCGAAGAGCTGCTGTGATCTGCAGATCCCTGTTGCCATGACAACCAAAGCTTTCTCACACACGCACGCACACAAGCACACGCACACGCAGAAACACACACACACACACACACACACACACACACACACACACACACACACACACACAGTAGCAGACATGCTCTGCTGCTACAATAGCCCCCGCCCCTTCACCTGCTGCAGTCATCAACACACACACACACACACACACACACACACACACACACACACACACACACACACACACACACACACACACACACACACACACACACACGCGAGCGCACACAAGGTCTGCTAGATGTCAAACTGAATTTCTATCTGAGAGAGAAAGGGAGGGAGGGAGAGAGTCTCATTAATCATCGGTGTATTCCTGCACTGTATTTGCACCATACTGATCTCAGTACAACTGCTCTTACAAACACATGCAGCACATATCTGTGAATACATTTGTAAAAAAAAAAAAAAAAAGAGAGAGAGAGAGATCGTTTATGTTTTAATTTCTACCCACAGTATAATATTTGATTGCAATGTTACACAGCTCCGTTTACACATGTCTTTATTCTAGGTCTTTGGTTTTATTTCACATTTGCTGTGGCAATAATGTAATACTGTACATTGAATTGAATTGAGACGAAGGGGGAGAGAGAGAGAGGGAAGCTTCGCAGCATGATTCTTGAGCTGCTGTGATAGAAGGATATCAAATGGAACACAATCACCCTAAAGACTAATCATTGTGTGTATTATTAATGCACTCTGCATCGAGTGATCGGTATTATCTCGTTTTATTGGACATTCTGACTTTCATACATTTTGTTTTGATTGTATTGTTCCACTTTTTGCTTTGGCAATTTAAACGTATAGGTTTTCTCATGCCAATTTAGCCCTTTGAATTGAAATTGAATTGAATTGAAAGGAGAAAGAGAGAGGGGAAGGAGAGAATAAAGGGAGGGAAGGAGAAAGTGAAGAGAGATAGGGAGGGAGGGAGAAAGCAGAGAGAGAGAGAGAGAGAGAGAGACAGAGAGAGAGAAAGAGAGAGAGACACAGAGAGACAGAGAGAGAGAGAGTGCTGCTGCAGTATGTGGTGGAACAAGTTCCCCTCCAACAGTTCTTTTTAACAAAGACATAGGGGGTGGGGGGGGGGGGGGGGGGGGTCTGAGTGAGAAAGGATTGGTATACTGAGTTTTCTTAAACTGTCTTTTACTATATTTTGACACTTGCTTTGGCAATGTAAAATGTTTCTCATGCCAATAAAGCTAATTTTAATTGAAATTGAATTGATAGGGAGATACAGGCTTGGAGAAAGGGATTGATTGAAATTTTTATTTCAACAAAAGCACAAGTCAATACAAAACCTGTTACTTTGTGGACGAACCGTGATTAAGCATTACACTTGTTTACAACAGGGTCCAACATTTTCAATTCATCAGAACATTTCAAGACGTACAAATATACACTTCTATAAAAAAAAAAAACTGGAAATCATATAAAGAAAGTAAAAGAGATGAATAGAACAGCACAATTAAGAAGCGTTCAGTAAGATAAACATTCCCAAACATATGTTTCATATATCTCAACATACATTTCACAGATATGGTTCATTACAAAAAAGGTTGGCAGCGGCTTAGAAGGTAGATCATTACAAATACATTTATCATAATGCAGTTGTTGTAACATAATCTATTTATAATAACTATATAAATAAATACATAAAAAAGAAAGAAAAAAAAAAGAAAACCTATGTTTCTATGTTAGTGGTTCTCAAACTATTCCATGTCAAGGAGCCCCAGAATTATATGTATTTGGCCACCGACCCGCATCTCAAAATATGTTGTTCCAGGGACCCACCCAGAAGCAAAGATTTGAGTTTAAAACGCTCTGAAAGAATATATATTCAAAGATTTGTGCCACAAGTGCCGCGCTATGCGAGCTTGTAGATATGCTATTTTTACAAAGTCTAATGTAAATGCATATCGCTTTATAAGAGATAAGCAGGATATACCTGTATGACCATGGTATATGACATCACTGTATGACAGGAGTCTCTAGTCTCCTAATGCCTGACGAACCTGTCAACTGGAACTGCCGGACCAAGAGAAAGTGACCTTTCTGTATATCCTTATTTACATATAGCCTTCCTTGGCTCAGGACAGAGATCAGCAATGAAGTAAAGTCGTTTTACTACACGGTTCAAACAAAGAGCAACTTAATTCAGAACCTGTATATCCAGTCATTCTGGGGGTATAAAAAAAGTTGAAGGATACAATTGTCTGATAATTACATACCGTGCATGTTCACATCATGTATACTTTACCAATACTGAAAACCATTTTCTAAAATATTACATTTTGTAACATTCTGGACAAACTTTACATCGGGGTGCACAGACGTCCCTATAGTGCCCACTTATCCTGTTACCATCCCCAGGACCAAGCGCCCGACCTGGGGTGAAAGGGACTTCTTCTCAGTTGCCCCCCCCTATACCTTCAGTATCTATGGAACTCACACTCCCTAACCCACATCAAAGCAGCCCCCACCCAATCTTCTTTTAAACCATGCCCTCAAAACCCACATCTACTGCAGTGGATCTCAAATAGCTGATCTACAAGCTCATATATAACGTAGATCTAGTATTTTCACAATATTTAGTTCAAATATGATTATTTGGGGGGTCAGGGTGTGCGAAGAACATTAACACTAATAATGAAAAACGAGAAATGATCACATAGTGATATTTGTCAGGTGAAAGAAGCGCTGGTTTCTTTATTTAGTAACGAACGCTCCTCTCAACCGGCCGGTCTCAATCATGACATTGCGTTACATAACATTGGGTGTCTCTAAATATTTCTGTTACCTGCTTCCTGATACCTGTTTCATGGTCATTGTGACCTAAGTAACCAATACATGACAGCAGCATGTGTGGCAGCCAATCAGGACTAGGTCCTCAGTATGACTCATGTAATAGGTCTTCTACATTTCATGAGCTTTCACTAGTCAGGTTTCACCTGACAAAAAAAGTACAAAGACAACTTAAGAGCGAACAAAGATTTTTTTTAAAACGATAATGCCAATTTAGAAACAGATTCATACCCTATATACCCTATAATTGTCTCCACCAGGCCGAAGGCATGGGGAGAGAGTATGTTTTGCACTCCGTCCGTCCGTCCGTGTGTGTGTCCGTCCGTCCGTGTGTCCGTCCGTCCGTCCGTGTGTCCGTCTGTGAACAGCTAATCTCCGGCACCGTTAACCCGGTCGATGCCAACTTTTGCACACACACTCCCTGGATGCCAACGATGAACCTCTGCCCCAAAATTTCCAGAACGGCCTGTTATAGCGCCACCAGGATGCCGCTTTGTGCAGAACAAGTTTTTGGACAGTACACCTACAGATTTTGTCCAAACATAGAGCCATTCAACGAAACGGGTCTTTCAGATTTCTCAGACTCCATCCTGATTGGCTAAGATTGGCTTCCAAAGTTTGCAAGGGTGCTCAGTTTCAAACAAAATGCTGCAAATCATGAACACATTGTGTGATTTCCGTGAAATTATGCACGCACATTCCCACTAGGCCGAGGAAGAAATGCCACATGAACATTTTCAACTCAGCCTCATGGTGGCACTATAACTGGCCGAAAAGTGTTTTTAGCTCTAACTGCACGGATCTGTGGATAACTTTGTATGCCAACTCCCTAGAGGCCAAGGAAAAACCTTTGCCTGGAATTTTTCACATCTGCTCTTTATAGCGCCACCAGGAGGCCGACATATGTAAAACACATTTTCTAATATTACTCCTTCAGTTTTTATCCAAATTTCACGCAAATCGGTACACATGCTCTCCATAGTCATGTGATCAAGACGGGTTTGTTTGATTTCTCATAATCCACCCTCATTGGCTACGATTGGCTTCTAAACTTTTCAGGAGTAGCCCGCTTTGTACAAATCGCCACAACTACTCAACGCAGCATCCGATTGTGGTGAAACTGTGCATGCATATTCCCACTAGGCTTTGGAAGAAATGCCACTTGACCGTTTTAAAATCAGCCTCATGGTGGCGCTACAACAGGCCAAGCCGCGACACACACACACACACACACACACACACACACACACACACACACACACACACACACACACACACACACACACACACACACACACACACACACACACACACACACACACACACATTTTGCCAAATATCACACACACAGTCCTATCCTCCTGGTGGAGACCTGTGCCCACACACACGCGCGCGCGTGTGTGTGTGTGTGTGTGTGTGTGTGTGTGTGTGTGTGTGTGTGTGTGTGTGTGTTTTCTTGGAAAGAAGGGCTCCTATAAGGGTCTTCCATCACTCAATCACCAGAACCTGTCTACCAACCATGACAGCAGCAGCCAAAATGAAATATGTATTGTTACCAACGGTTCCCGCGCCATGTGCACCACAGGTCAGGAGCTTATCTGCTGTTTCCTTTAGTGTGAGACACAACTTGATGTACAATATACAGCCCGTGGACATGACACTATAGTCTGTCACACTCACAAGGACTTAGCCCCAATCCGAGCCTTGATGCCGAGTGCCAAGCAGGGTAGGCTCTGTGGCGGATTGAACCCTCGACCTTCCAATCCACTCTCAGCGTGGACGCTTTTAACCACAAGGCCGGCGAGCTTTAAGTACAGCCTTGGGCAAAAAGGGAAGATCTACTCCGTCAAGTGTTATCGACTTGCTTCCAGAACCTTTCAATTGCAGCAGCACCACCACCAGTCCCAAAGAGCATGGATTTAAGGTGCCCTCAACACCCATCTATTCTATTGTACAGTTTGAAGTCTTCTTTTGTACTAGTTATAAATAATATAATAATATTAATAGCTGCAATAACAGCTATAAGATAAGCCCAAAAAGAAAAAAGCTATATGCAATATACACAATGAGTTATATAAACATTGATGACTGAAATTATTTGACGTAAGTAATAAAAGAAAATCACACTCGTGTGAAGTGGCATCATCATACATCACATTAATCATACATCACGTTCCATGCTCAACCAATCAGCTGAGCACATTCCGTGCTCATACGGGCAGACAGCCAAAAAAAGGCCAAAAAGTGGATTGAGCAAATCATACACAATTTAGACATTTAGCAGATGCTCTTAATCCAGAGCGATTTACATTAAGCAAGAACAAAAAGCATGGCAATACATCATATACATACAAAGTAGTATCATGAATCATACGTCAGCTAAGAACGTAACAGTGGAATATCTATAAAATGAAACTATGCATATATATACTACGTTATATAGTGCTATGTTTACATAAAAATAACACTTGTGTGAACTGAGTGGTAAGGTAAGGTCTTATATAGACTGATCAACTGTGGTCTGACGTAATGTCTGACATAATGAAATCACACCCTGACACCCGTGTGAACTGAGTGGTGTAAGGTCTTATATAGACTGATCAACTGTGGTCTGACGTAATGTCTGACGTAATGAAATCACACCCGTGTGAACTGGGTGACCATAGCAACCATGCTCATTTTTTGGTACGAACAGACACGTAAACTAACAAAGCCAGTTGTAGGAGTGGTTTACACCACTCAAAAATGTACCCGTGTCTGTTCGTACCAAAAGAAATGAGCATGGTTGCTATGGTCACCCAGTTCACACGGGTGTGATTTCATTACGTCAGACCACAGCTGATCAGTCTATATAAGACCTTACACCACTCAGTTCACACGGGTGTGATTTTTTGATGATGTTGATCATCGGTCAGATGAAACAATGCAAATACGCGCTTGTGTTACTGGAGGGGCACAACAACACCACCGTCCCTCGGCGAACTCAGCTAGCCGAGTTGACAGACACGTACACAGTGACAGACACGTACACAGTGACAGACACGTACACAGTGACAGACACGTACATAGATGGATAAATAATGACAACGCGACAATGAAAACAGTAGTAACGTAGCCCCAATATGTTCCCTCAGTCCCTATGCTCATTCTGTAGCTCATTCAAAAGTCAATTACCGACGAAGGGTAGATGGGATCTACCCTTTTTCCTCGTAAAAGTAGACATTCAGGGCTTTCATTCGGTGTATAGTATGTGTAGAATATCTTTTGTGTTCATTTTTACATCTGCCTGTCAACGTCTGACATAAAATGGCCCCTAACTCGGCTTTCGGTTCAAGAACAGCACGTTACTATAAAAGCAGGTGTTACATAAAGGTAAATATCTCCAGAATGGAAGATGGTAAAATAAAATAAAAACTGTGGACAAATTAAGCTTTCTTTTGAGGTATGCGGTGTGCTTCTCGCTATAAGAGAACATTTGCTGTCGGCCTTGGAAAAGGTTGGTCCACCAATGCTATCAGCAGTAGCATCAGAGCTTCCAAGGCTGAGGAAATCGTTAGCAAGCTTTGTGTTAAGGGTGACATAACAATTACGTAATCATCATGTCGTCATTACGTCATCTCCTTTGTCTATATTAACCCCATTCATTGTGCATTCATTGCCATTTGTGAGCGGAAAAGCAGAACTGGTTAAAGATGTACACGAACGCCTTCTTACCAGGGTGGAAGTTTAGCAAAATAATCAAACGTGTTCTACCTGCTACAAGACCAGCGAGTTGGTGGCGAGTGTGGTGAGTCAGAGTACCGCAAGAATACTTGGAGGACCCGCCAGAGTACCGGGAGAATACTGGGATGACCTGCCGGTCTGCTCTGCCATAATCCGCGGAGAGCTCATGGGCAAGAAGGACGAGATTGCTCGACTTCTAAGGCCTCGGGAGAGACTATCGGAGGAGTTCTATCGCGGCGCGACAACGGACTGCGACGCGTACAAGGACAAGAGAGGCTTCATCGCAGCGCCGCTCAGCGCAGAAGAGCGAGACTTCCCCATCGCCTATGCCATGGCGATTCACGCCGACGTCGAACTGTTCGAGCGACTCCTGCGCACCATCTATCAACCCCAAAACGTTTATTGCGTGCATTTGGACCAGAAGTCACCGGAGGCATTCCAGGAGGCCGTGAGGGCGATCGTGTCCTGTTTCACCAACGTGTTCGTCGCCAGCAAACTAGAAAGCGTGTCCTGGGGAACTTGGTCGATAGCGCAGGCCCATTTAAACTGCATGGACGACCTGCTCAAGTCCCCCGTCGAGTGGAAGTACCTGCTCAACACGTGTGGCTCAGACCTCCCCATCAAGACCAATGCGGAAATGGTTCGGGCGCTGAAGCTGCTCAACGGGCAGAACAGTATCCATTCTGACGCCTTCCCAGACCACTTGAAGAACCGCTGGCAGTACCACCACGAAGTCATCGCGAATAACAATGGTTACAGTAATACCATCGCCAGAACGGACATCAGGAAGACACCCCCGCTAATCCCCATGTTCTACGGCAGCTCTTACATTGTGGTCACCAGAGAGTTTGTGAAACACGTGCTGGAGGACGAAGAGGTTCAGAACTTCATGGAGTGGAGCAAGGACACGTTTGCCCCCGAGGAACACCTGTGGGCCAGTCTGAACAGGCTGAGCTCCGTGCCCGGGTCGGTGCCGGCGCACAGCAAGTTCCACCGCACTGGCATGACCTCCATCGGTCGCCTGGTGCTCTGGAACGGTGCCGCGTGGAACGGCGCCGCGTACCCTCCATGCACATCTGTGGTTAGAAGAGACGTGTGCGTGTTTGGGGTCGGCGATCTCCCGTGGGTGTTTCGCCAGCACCACCTCATGGCGAACAAGTTTGATCCGCAAGTGGACGACATTGCCATTAGATGTGTCGAGGCGATTCTCATTTCAAAACGTTGAATGGTTCCCAGTTCAATCCCAAAAAAAACACGGGCCGGCCTGGGCCGTGGCTCAGCGGTCCAGGTGTAACAGATGTGTAAATATGCATACTTTCAATGTGAAGTTCGCCAAAATAGTTTCCTATGTTTTCCAATATCATGTACACCCAAAAGAGTAAACAGTGACACCATGTGGTCAGGGGAGGCTTATACATGCTGACGTGTGGCTTGTCTCTTCACTTTATGTTGGGCTCTGAAGAGACAGGTATGTTGTGATCTCCACTCCTGGTTAACATTGTCTAATGTTGTATTTTGTGCATTACTATGCCTAAGATGTTCAAGCCAAATCAACAAGAGAAGAATTACTAGTCGTGAAAACAATTTCTGTCCTACATTTTGCATGTAGAATCTTTGTTGATAGTAGCTAGCCACATTAGCTTCCTATGCTAACAGCTATCACTGTGCTATGGAATGGAAGTTCACTGATTTCTATGTTTGTTAATGGGTTTGTAGGAGCTGGAGAAAGCATGACAGATCTGACCTGCCTCTGACAATATTATTTGTGTGTTTTACTCAGGTATGTGAAGTGTACAATTATTGTGTTTATTGTTTTATTGTTCTGGTATATACTGTAGTCAATTCATGTCATTGCAACACTGGTGTTAATCACATTATTATTGTTGTCATTAGTAATGTTGGCTGTTCAATGAATATGACAAACAAATGTTAAACAGGCACTTTATGTTGGGCTCTGAAGAGACAGGAGCTGGAGAAAGCATGACAGATCTGACCTGCCTCTGACAATATTATTTGTGTGTTTTACTCAGGTGGTCTCTAGTAAAAACACTGAATCCAGACTGTGATTGTGTCTGCTGCATTATTGCTGGGAACCAGAAGATAGGGGTTACAATGGTGCCGTGACCCAACAACAATTGGACACTGGACGGAGACAACCTCCAGGGGATGCAGCAAGACTTCACAGCGACCCCATACACACTGAACAGTATCAGGTTTATTTCAAGAAGGGACAATCTGAACACAACGCAGTCAACGCACTGTACGCACAACACAGTATCACTAGTGTGAATTGTGGTTATTATTTTGGATCAATTTTTTTTGTTTTTTTGTTTTAATGAGAGTCTTTACTTCTGCATGTTAATGATGGCAGAAGGGTACCATAAGAGTACTGTTTCGGGTTATGGTGGGGCTAAGCCCAAAACCTCAGTGCACTTTACTGGTGACAGGCCTACATCAGATCACAACACCGTTGATGCGGAACATTATGTGACTATTGATATGACAGGTACTTTTCATGACTCTCACGCTCCATCCCATACATCTACACCCAGCCACGTGCATAGTTATCGAGACGGCACACCCAGGGACACAGTGAGTGGGTTGGGCAGTGGGCATGACAGACGTGGGGTGCACACAGATAACATGGCTACAACCAGTGGGTTAAGCAGTGGGTATGACAGACGTGGGGTGCACACAGATAACATGGCTACAATCAGTGGGTTAAGCGGTGGGCATGACAGACGTGGGGTGCACACAGATAACATGGCTACAACCAGTGGGTTAAGCGGTGGGCATGACAGACGTGGGGTGCACACAGATAACATGGCTACAACCAGTGGGTTAAGCGGTGGGCGTGACAGACGTGGGGTGCACACGGATAACATGGCTACAACCAGTGGGTTAAGCAGTGAGTATGACAGACGTGGGGTGCACACAGATAACACTGTTACAAACAGGCTATCATCACCTGCTCATGCTGGTTTCGTTTATGATAACACTCACAATGCTGTTTTGGACCTGTCAAAAATGAATGTTGTTCTGAGATCTGATGTTATAGAGCCACCAGTGTTTAGGGGGGATGGGTCAGAGAAGTGTGACGTTCAGGAGTGGGTCGAGAAGATGGATTTGTACTTGAGAAGGAGAAATGTTGACCTCATTGATTGCTCAGATGAGATAATGAGCAGGCTTATGGGCAGGGCGAAGGATGTTGTAAAGATAGCTTTACGCAGCGACCCTACACTTGATCACATCCGCAGACCTGCACTGATTTATGACATATTGAAGCAGCATTTTAGTGAGGTGTCATATTCCAGTGTACCACTAGCTGACTTTTACGGTACAGTACCGAAACGCGACGAATGCCCAATAGATTACTGGGTTCGATTGAACAAAGCTGCGGACGCGGCAGACGAATGTCTCCGACGGAGGCAAGGCAGGAGGATGGACAATTTGAGCAGTGAGGTGGCCCTGCTGTTCATCCGCAATTGTTCTGACCCACACCTGGCCTATGTGTTCAAGAGCAGAGCAGCTGAGTACTGGACCGCTAAGGATGTACAGGAGCGGATAGACGAGTACCAGCGTGAGAATAGGTCCAGGCTCACTGTCAATTCTGCAGTGCATCATGATGTCAGGCAGAATACTGCTGCTGTGTCTGACACCAGCCGGAGTGATGATGACTCTACTATGCAGTTCCAGTCTTTCAAGCAGAGAGCAGTTGAGCTTTGTAGATCTCCTGAGCAAAACGCAGGAGATAATGCTAGCATTGCTCGTATGACTGATATGCTGTCTGAGGTACTTACAGTTCTCAGGGAGAAGGATTGTTACAGGCCACAGCCTCCGCAGGCTGATCGGATTGCAAATAGAGGAAATACAAACGGTGATCAGGGCTGCCGCATCTGTAAGGATAGGTCACACACAACATTCATGCACTGCAGGACGGACCGCTTGTGTTTCGGATGTCACACGCCTGGACACGTTCGACGTGACTGCCCTGGGGCGACGTCTCAGCGTCAGGCAGTCAGCACAAATGCACCCCCAGCGGCGGGAAACTCGAACGCCCGCATTTGATGAGGGGGAGTGCGGGCACTGAAGAGACTACCCTCAGTGCGACACCGGATCATGACTCACATTATCTGTGCCTTGCTGACAGCCCTTCCCAATCACAAATAGTTGTGTATCAGAACATACAACGTGTCAGTGGTTCTGACAGCCTTTTTTACACTCCTGTTGAGATCAACGATCATGCCACAGTTACTGCTATGCTGGACACAGGCTCATCAGCATGCTCAATGAGTGAGGCAGTAGCCGAAGAGCTTGTTGCGGCTGGGGATCTGCATGGCGCTGTCAAAGACAACCCTGATGTTGTCATCATTGGATGTGGGGGAAAGCGTGTCTATCCCAAAAGTGTCTGTGATCTGAAACTGACAGTGTATGGCTGCCAAGTAGTTGTTCCCACCCTTGTGGTTGCTGGCCAGGGTGACGACTTGATTCTGGGAACAAATGTGATTAAGTATGTAATCCATAGGCTTAAAGAAACTGGCAAGTACTGGGAGATGGTGTCCAGACCGTACGGTTCCGGTGAAGAGGTTGACGACTTCTTGGCGATGCTGGCAGGCATACATCGGTGGAAGGGTGATTCTTTCCCGGACGTAGTGGGTACTGTAAAACTCAACCAGGCTGTCACACTGTTACCGGGTCATGAACACTTAGTGTGGGGCAGGCTACCGGAAAAAGATCGTGGTCCTCCAGGCAGCACTGTTGTGGTCGAACCCACTGGTGTTCGTTGTGCTCCACGGGGCATCTTGGTGGGCAGAGTCGTTGTTACACTGCAAGGTGACGGCTGGGTGCCCCTCAAGATTGTGAATCCCAGTGACAAGGCCATTACTCTGAGGAGGAACACTAAGGTGGCGGACGTTTACCCCTGTTTGGCTCTCGAGGATTTTGCTGACAAGACAGCTGACGCTGTTGTGCTTTCCTGTAGCCAACGAGTTAGCAATGATCAAGTGAGCATGGACTCATTACAAGGCAAGCTGAAGCAACATGGATTGGAAAAGGTTGACCTGGAGTCGTGTGAGGTCTCGGACCAGTGGAAAGAAAGGATGTGTGAACTTGTCACCAGCTATGAAGATGTCTTTTCAAAACATTCACTCGACTGTGGGGAAGTAAGGGACTTTGTTCACAGAATCCACCTTGTGGATGAGAGGCCTTTCCGTCTTCCATACAGACGGGTTCCACCTGCTCAGTACCAGAAATTGCGTGCAACCTTGAACGAGATGGAGGAGGAGGGCATCATCCGTAAGTCGAACAGCGAGTTCGCTTCCCCTTTGGTGTTGTGTTGGAAGAAGAATGGTGACCTTCGGGTCTGCACAGATTTCCGGTGGCTAAATGCCAGGACGGTGAAAGACGCCTACCCCCTGCCACACCAGGCTGACTGTCTTGCCGCTCTGGGTGGCAATGCATTCTTCAGTACGATGGATCTTACCTCAGGGTTTTATAACGTCCCACTGCACGAGGACGATAAAAAGTACACAGCCTTCACCACTCCAGTGGGGCTCCATGAATACAACAGGCTTCCGCAGGGTCTATGCAATTCACCCGCTAGCTTCATGAGAATGATGACAAACATATTTGGAGATCAGAACTTCCTGTCACTCCTCGTTTACCTCGATGATGTCTTGGTGTTTGCAGCATCTGAACAGGAGGCAGTAGAGAGGCTGGAGATGGTCTTTCAGAGGCTGAGGACCCACAATTTGAAGCTCTCACCAAAGAAGTGCCACTTCCTGCGAAGATCGGTGCAGTTCCTTGGGCATGTGATCAACGAGAGAGGCGTGTCTACTGACCCTGCAAAAGTTGAGTCCATAGTCAAGGTCACCTCCGCCGACCTTATGTGCCCAGATGGAGTCACTCCAAATGTCAAGAAGTTGCTGTCCTTTCTGGGGCTTGTTATGTGGTATCAACGATTTATTGAAAACTGTTCGGCTATTGCGAAGCCCCTGTTTGAACTCACCACCGGAGGAAAGAAAGGCAGGGGGACAAGGCCAAAGAAGAATGTCTCCCCCAGAAAACTCACCGCTGCAGACTGGACCCCGGCATGCGAAGTTGCCCTACGGGAGCTCAAGGAAGCTTTGTTGGAGCATGTCATGCTGGCGCACCCTGACTTTAGTCGTCCGTTCATCCTATCTACAGACGCCTCCTCAGACGGTTTGGGTGCCGTCTTGTCGCAAGTTGCCCCTGGTGAGGAGAGAGCCCGCCCTATTGCTTTCGCTAGCAAGTCTTTGAATAAAGCCCAGGGCAACTACCCTGCTCATCGACTGGAGTTCCTGGCCTTAAAATGGGCTGTTACCGACAAGTTTAGTCATTGGCTCAATGGACACAAATTCACTGCCTGGACTGATAATAATCCACTCACGCACATCCTGACTAAGCCGAAGTTGGATGCTTGCGAGCAGCGATGGGTGTCTAAGCTCGCAGCCTATGATTTTGATATCAAGTATGTCCCGGGCCCCAGGAACACAGTTGCCGATGCTCTGAGCAGAAAACCATTTGTAGGGGAAAGGATCAGCCATCGCCTGACTAGAGAACCCTATGACGCTCTACTGGCTGAGGCGGAGAAGTTAACTGGTTGTGCAGTCCAAGATCTGTTCAGGAGTGCTAGTCAGAATGTTCAAGTTGTGGGCAGAAGAGAGGGGACAGATACGAGGGGCATGGTGTCAGAACAACTGAATGTTCCAGGGGCCATGTCTAATGCCGAAGTTTCTGCTGTGCTCCACAGCCATGTTGATTGGTCCACAGGTCCATGGACTAGGACCATTCCTTTAGCGTGTCACGTGCAGCAGCTAATGGATATAGGCCAGGATGCGTTACCGTCATACACACGTCAGGAGCTAAGTGCGAAGCAGTTGGAGGATGATGATCTGAAGTGTGCAATTGCCTATGTCGAACGGAAACGCAGACCATCCAGGCGAGAGAAGGCTCGGGAGACCAAGGGTGTTCTGAAGCTGCTCAAACATTGGGATAAGCTGTTGATGGAGGACGGTGTATTATACCGTGTCTCTAAGGACCCATTGACAAAGAAGAAGAGGTTCCAGTACATTGTGCCGTCATCTCTGAGAGGAGAAGTCTTGAGAGGCTGTCATGGAGAGGCGGGCCATCAGGGACAATACAGGACACTGTGCCTTGTGCGTCAGAGGTTTTACTGGACTGACATAGAATGTGACGTGAGGAACCACGTGAGGACATGTGCCCGTTGCGTCGCTGGAAAGACACCAGAACCAGAGGGGCGTGCGTTGCTGGAAAGCATTAGAACAACGGCGCCATTGGAGCTGGTGTGCATTGACTTCTGGTCTGCTGAGGATGCAAACGGGAAGAGTGTTGACGTTCTAGTCGTGACGGATCACTTTACAAAGCTGGCGCACGCATTTCAGTGTCCCAACCAGACCGCCAAGTCTGTTGCAAAGAAGTTGTGGGATGACTATTTCTGTGTTTACGGATTCCCTGAGCGTGTCCATTCAGATCAGGGGGCTAATTTTGAAAGTGAACTGATCAGTCATCTCCTACAACTGTCAGGGGTGAAGAAGTCCCACACTACAAGCTACCATCCCATGGGTAACGGTACGACTGAGCGCTTTAACCGCACGTTGGGGAATATGATTAGGTCCCTCCCTGCACGCCCCAAACAGGCCTGGCCTCAGATGCTTCATACGCTGACGTTCATGTACAACTGTACGGCTCATGAAACAACAGGATTCCCACCTTTCTACCTGATGTTTGGCAGGGTCCCTCGCATCCCTGTCGATGTTGCGTTTAAGAGCGTGTTGAGAGACTGTGCTGAGGTCCCTTACTCGACTTACATTAAGAGTCTGCGAGATGATCTACGAGAGGCCATCGTCCTGGCTGAGGCCCACACGACCAAGGAACAAAGGCGTCAGGCTGAACTGTACAACAGGAGGGCTAAGGGCTCCAACATTGACGTGGGTGACCGTGTTTTGGTGGCGAATAAGGGCGAAAGGGGCCGGCGCAAGTTAGCTGACAAGTGGGAAAGTACGACCTACACAGTGGTGGCCTGTGACCCACAGACTCATATATTCAAGATCAAGAACTCTGTGACTGGCCAGGAGAAGGTGGTTCATCGCAACCTTTTGCTCTGTGTGAACTTCCTCCCACTTGCATGTGATATGGACGATATGGACGGTGATGACAATTTGAGTGTTCTTTCGGGGACCGAGGATTCAAGTGGTCAGGAGGATTCTGTTGTGGGATCTCTGGACGTGCGTTGTGAGGACTTCATCGCTCGCATTGGTGGGGAGGAGGCCTCTGAGTCTCTCCAGGACGGAGAGGACACGGAATATGAATCGGATGGACTGGATGACTGTGACTTGGATGAGGAGGATGTACTGGAGGATCGGTCGGACGATGTGCAGGACGAAGATGAGGTCTCTGTGATGGGGTCGGAGGGCCAGGCCCCGAGTGATCTCGGTGATAGTCCGTTGGTGGTCGGAGTGCCGGATGTACCTCCACCCTCGAGTCAGTCTCGCGATGCTGCCAGTTCAAGGACGACCAGTGTGGGAGGTGCCCAGGAACATAGTGTTGCGCCTGTTGCCCCTGACCTTGATGTGGCTAGATCCAGAGCAGGCCGCATCATTAAGCCCGTCAGTCGTCTCATACAGGCCATGAATAGCATGGAGTTCATTCCCACGCACGGTAGTGTGACTCCAGGGGTTTAGATCCTCCGCGGAACCATGTTCCTTGGTGTTTTGTTTTGGTACAGGAGGGGGGTAGAACGGGAGGGATATTTTTCTTTTCCTGGTACGGTCGATTGTACTTCTGGGTGCGAGGGAAATGCAAGGTGAAGTGTAAATGGCACTTTATTTGGTTATGATTGCAATTTTCTTTGTCAGTTCTGTACTGGAACAGCTACTTAGTTGACCTTTAGCAATCGTGTATGCTATGTGAGCATATTCCCAGTTGTCCTAGTTTGTACATTGGATTACCAGTAGTTCTATGTCGTTCTCTGAGTTTATATTTGTATTTTGGCGAATTCAAGAGGGAGGAATGTAACAGATGTGTAAATATGCATACTTTCAATGTGAAGTTCGCCAAAATAGTTTCCTATGTTTTCCAATATCATGTACACCCAAAAGAGTAAACAGTGACACCATGTGGTCAGGGGAGGCTTATACATGCTGACGTGTGGCTTGTCTCTTCACTTTATGTTGGGCTCTGAAGAGACAGGTATGTTGTGATCTCCACTCCTGGTTAACATTGTCTAATGTTGTATTTTGTGCATTACTATGCCTAAGATGTTCAAGCCAAATCAACAAGAGAAGCATTACTAGTCGTGAAAACAATTTCTGTCCTACATTTTGCATGTAGAATCTTTGTTGATAGTAGCTAGCCACATTAGCTTCCTATGCTAACAGCTATCACTGTGCTATGGAATGGAAGTTCACTGATTTCTATGTTTGTTAATGGGTTTGTAGGAGCTGGAGAAAGCATGACAGATCTGACCTGCCTCTGACAATATTATTTGTGTGTTTTACTCAGGTATGTGAAGTGTACAATTATTGTGTTTATTGTTTTATTGTTCTGGTATATACTGTAGTCAATTCATGTCATTGCAACACTGGTGTTAATCACATTATTATTGTTGTCATTAGTAATGTTGGCTGTTCAATGAATATGACAAACAAATGTTAAACAGGCACTTTATGTTGGGCTCTGAAGAGACAGGAGCTGGAGAAAGCATGACAGATCTGACCTGCCTCTGACAATATTATTTGTGTGTTTTACTCAGGTGGTCTCTAGTAAAAACACTGAATCCAGACTGTGATTGTGTCTGCTGCATTATTGCTGGGAACCAGAAGATAGGGGTTACACAGGCACCTTGGCTGGTAATCCAGTCTGGCAGTGTGCCGCGGGTTCGACTCCCGATCCCGACGGCCTTTACTGCATGTCACCCCCCATCTCTCTCCCCATTTCCTGTCGGCAAAAAAAAAATCACACCCGTGTGAACTGAGTGGTGTAAGGTCTTATATAGAGTCTATATAAGACCTTACACCACTCAGTTCACACGTGTGTGATTTTTTTTTTCAGTCTATATTATAGACTGATCAGCTGTGGTCTGACGTAATGTCTGACGTAATGAAATCACACCCGTGTGAACTGGGTGACCATAGCAACCGTGCTCATTTTTTGAGCACAGACAGACAGACAGACAGACAAACAAAGCCAGTTGTAGGAGTGGTTTACACCACTCAAAAATGCTATAAGTCTACATAAACTGCCTTCCTGGCTGTTGGGACAGACGTTACCAAGGCGTTGTCTATGGAAATAGTTAGCTCCCGCATGGGGCAGGACTTAGCTGGGAAGAAGAGAAGCTCAGTCTTGTCTGGGTTCAGCTTTAGGTGGTTAGAAGACATCCACTCTGTGAGATGTCAGCCAGGCATGCAGTGATACGCTCTTCCACCTGAGTAGCAGAGGGGGGAAAGGATAGAAACAATTTATTCATTGGGACATCTAAAGGTCAGAGGTCTTTTGACGAATGAGTGTGAGCTTCAGTTCCTGAGGGATTCTCACGGCCCTCTACCATATTGCCAAATTTCGTGAAGAGCGATACGCAGAAATGCCAAAATGGTGGAATTTTCACAGAAACAATAAGGGGTCTACGTCCTTTGGGCTTGACCCCTAATAATAACTAGAACTGCACTCTATCGACCACTACGAACTTTCAAATCTCAGCCTCTCTGTAAAACATTGAAATTAAATACTAAAGTCGGGTTATAACTGGCTGTCAATGGTGACGTAATTACGATATGTTTCAATATTGGTTGGGTAACAGGTAATGTATACATGTATACATACAGACATTACCTTTAATTCACCCGACACGAGCTTGTAGGTCTGCTATTTTTGAAAAATCAAAAAAAAAAAAAAAAAAAAAAAAGGTTCTTTTTTTCTCAAAAGGGCACATTGCCAAAAGGGCAGGGGGTGCTCTAGCACCCCCTAGTGTCTATCTGTGCACGCCACTGCAAATCCTCAATGTAACGCTATACTGTGTTGAGTTGCCTAGTATACAGACTGCAGCGTTGTCTGAATGTCTGAACTGACTTGAGACAAGATCCTCTGCAGGGTTGAGTTAGGCTGGACTGAGTGTAAAATCACCTTAAAAGGAAAAAAGAAGGACTCACTTCTATTCGGTGACTCAGCACATTCTAACTGGTTGTGTGCGTGTGTGTGTGTGTGTGTGTGAGAGAGGGGGGGGGGTTCAAAAGAGAGACAGAAAGAGAGGGAAAACAATGAGTAGGCATACTGTGTATGTGAGTGAGTGAGTGAGTAAGTGTGCGTGTGTTTTGTGTCCAGGCAATAAAACATCAGCCAATCATATAAACCTGCGTCCACAACAAACTATGCAAACTGATTCATACAAACTACATACTTTACTAACAATACTGTACTAGTACTGGATCTGTTTAAAAATGCATTGCATGAGTACTGTCTATTTGAGTACTGCCTATTTCTCTGTTGCTCTATAATTTTACTATTTATTGCTTTGTTCATTAAACCATTCACCTCATGTATTTATTATCAGGTATAAGGAGTATTTGACACTGTTCTGACCCGTTTTATTGTTCACCCACTTTTCTTTCTTTACACCTGTAAACTTGTAAAAGTGATGTGACAATACAGTTTAAGTTGACTATGCAATACTATACTATGCAATTGTCAAGATGTGTCAATTACACCTGAGATATGAGACATGATTATTATTAATGTCATTTCGCCCCTTGATTATGACATTGACCAAATAATAATAATAATACATTCCGCTTAATAGCCTCGTGGATGTGTATCCCATAGCCTGGACCCGAGGGATGGTCAGTCTGAGATGATTATATCACAAAAAATACATACAGACATGTGGTCGATTAATTTAAAAATATATTCTGGAATTGAGGCCCTTCGTCCGCTGCCATTGTGCACAAGTAATATGATGCCAGTCGGCTCAGTAGTTTAGCCACGGACAGCAGGCTCCAGGATGAAATGACCGAGGGGGTCAGTTGACAGTTTTATAATAGTAAAACAATATGTACATATTTAAAACGTAAACTGAGCGGGCGGAATTAGCAACTGAGGGTGGACAGGCACACACATACACAGGAGTGAAAAAAACATGCATCTCCTGGTGGAGATAATTACAGAGGGAATCATAGGAGTCACGTAGGGCTGACATGGTCAGCTACGCAGTATGTAATGTAAAGCGATCTGTGGTGTCTGACTGTCTGTATAGTGTACACAAAATGGAGTTGTTGCCTGTTTACACATTATGGGTGAAGACATGTTTTGTAGCCTACTACTTTGTCACTGGCGGTGTCATGTGTGTTACAGGCAGTGCATGGTGGAAAGTAGCTTTATTGGACTTTTTACTCCACTAAAATGATTTGGGAACTTAGTGTTATGAATTGCCCATGTACATCTAATAAGTAAGGGCCGATTCATACTCCTATTTTATTTACCGCTGTTTCGGCGCTGTAGTGCCGAAATGATTTCGGCTCATCAGAAATTTTCAGTAGCACCGAAGAGCCGACTTTAGGACGGTACCCGCCCCCCCGAACCTCAAATGACGTCACATTGTAGGCTCCACAGAGCCGAACAGACTTTTATTCGGCTCTAAAATAGGAGTATGAATCGCGCCTAAGTCTGTGTACTTGATATGTGATAGTACAGCTTGCATTGTACTTGATAGATATAGGAGAGGCAGATGTCGCCAGTGAGGTTCAGCCTTGTCATTATCATGTACGTTTCTATGTCTCATATCTTGTGTCACTATGATCCAGCACTCGTTGCTGTCCGGAGGAAACCTCATAACTCCATTTTTGAGGTATTTCCCCCCATAAATCAGTGCTATTGAACACCCTTTACGTCTGTGTGTCGTTTCGAAAATATTGAACCAATGGAAAGTAGTAAAAAACACATTGGACAAAACCTCTCAACTCCATTGGAGCCTCAAACTGTCTGCTAAAACAGCTAACTCCACCACCTTTCTCCTTCTCATGCAAGTAATTGACAATATCTAATGTCACAACACCCACTTTGATGAGGCAGTATTGCATCGTTTAGAAAATATAAGGTTATTATTTTCCTTAAAAACTTATATTTTTAATTTCCTGAAAAAAGAACATTTTGGAGTTATGAGGTTTCCTCCGGACAGCAGAGATATAGTCCCTGTATGTGTAGTAAACTTTGTGAACCTATAGCGTGATACTGTCTCTGTGTTGCGTTATTGTTTTTCTGGGCCCGTCGCCATACCAAAGGAATATACTTCAACTGGACCGTCACACACCACCCAACCTGCAGACATTACCTGGGTCCATATAGATCTCACAACACTTAGTAACTAACTGATGATTACTATATTTACCCAGGGTATCTGGGCTAAGCTCAAGAACTTGTTTCCAGCCAGGCCCTGCTCATAGAACACATTTCATCGTAGTGGTTCAATGCCTTGTTCAAGGGCACTTCAGCGGTGGTAATTTTAACGTGTCGGACCGCTGATTCGAACTGGCGACCTTCCGGTATCAAGACCGCTCCGCTATCCGTTCGGCCACCGTTAACAAGTTACTTTGTAGGAGCTCAACCTAGAAGAAGCTGCATAGAGCACATTGTGACACTTAGGCTTATAATTGAACATTGTGTCAGAAAGAAGCTGAAACTGTATGTTGCCTTTATAGACTTTTCCAAAGCCTATGACAGGGTGCCAAGAGGAAAACTGTTCAAAGTATTAAAGAGCCTGGGGTGTGGAGTTACTATGATCTTGGCCCTGATGTCAATGTACAGTGTGACAACAAGTATCCTGGGATCCACCACAATAACAGCATCCACTGGAGTGAGGCAAGGATCCCCTACATCCTGCTTCCTGTTTGTAATGTTTGTCGACATGCTCATCAGAAAGTTGAAACAATGTGGGGACGATGGTTTCCTAAAATGGCTCCATGTTTTAATGCTAATGGATGACACTGTTATCCTGGCAACATCAAGGGAAAGGCTGACTGAAAAACTGAAATATCTGGAGGAATATTGTGATGAATATGGCATGCTTGTTAATGAAAGTAAAACCAAGTTTATGGCTATATCGGGATGTGATGAAGACAGGCAACCTATTCAGCTTGCTTCCCTTACAGTGAAGCATTGTGACAGTTATACATATCTTGGAGCCATCTTCACTGCTGATGGAAATGCCCGAAACTCACTTGCCCTACATGTAAAGGAGAAGACAAAGCACCTAAACAAACTGATTATCTTCCTGTCCACCAACTATGATGCTCCATTCTGTGTAAAACGCAAGGTTTTTGAGGCTGCTTTCTCATCAGCTATATTGTATGGGTGTGAGGCTTGGTTGAAAATCCCCTTAAAGTCTGTTGAAACTCTCTACATGTCTGGAGTGAAATCCCTACTTGGGGTAAGGGTTACTACCCCTAACTTAACCTGCCTGTTGGAAGCAGGACTGCCTTCAGTGCAAGCTTTGGTGAGAGAAAAGCAAGCCAGGTTTTTCACCAACATACAGCAGCGAAATGGCATGCTTGATGACCCCTTGTGGTATGTTCTTCAATTGCTGGAGAAGGAGAACCAAGTCATGTATTCTCATTTATCTGAGATAATGGAAAAACAACATATTGAGAGTGATCGAAGGGACATGATTCATAAATTACAATCCAAAGAGGGAACAAGATATAAGACATACCAAGCCATCAATCCAGATCTATTTATTCACCCACTCTATACCAGCACCAGCAGTACACCTTACATTGAGGACTATTTGAGGATAACCTTTACACGGTTTCGGTTGTCCGCTCATAGACTGCGTGTGGAAATGGGAAGATGGAGCCGCATACCACCTGAACAGCGGTTTTGCCAATGTGAGACTGGTATACAAAACGAACAGCACATACTGGTGTGTCCCCTCACACAAGATATCAGAGCGAAATATGGACATGAGGGTATTGATTTGAGCTCACTCTTTGTGGGCACTAACAGAGAGACATTGCGTATGCTACATGCCTGCCTGTCACTAGTGGAGCAATAGAAAGCTCCTGTTGTAAAGGGATTCTTTATTGTGTATTGTATATTTTAATGTATTGTACCTTTTAAAGTTTTTGATTCATGGGATTTTTATTGTTTGGACCCAATGTTTTATACATTTGTCAATAAAGTAACTAACTAACTAGATTTGGATGATTACAAAACAGCAGATCTACAAGCTCACAACGAGCTTGTAGATCGGCTATTTTGAAATGATTCCTAAAACTTGTGATTCTGTGAAAGGAATATTTGAACATTCCGAATTTAATTTTCAAATTCGAATACAAGACTTTCACATGCAAGGAAGTATATGTATTTTCTACCTTGTGGTTGTGGTATTGATACTTTTACTTGAGTAAACATGTTGAGTACTTCTTCCAACACCGGTTTACGGGTCATGTGATGTCATACTGTGTCATATTGGTCGTGTCACGTGCGTCACTGTTAAGTGTCATGTGTCACTCACTCGTCATGTCATGCGTGTAACCACGTTCTAATTAATGTAACTCAGTGTGTGTATCACTTGCATTGTGAGCTTGTAAATCGGCTATTATTAGTGGAGAGATTTGTTGTGGAGGGGGAAATATAGATCCTTGGGGGATTCCCGGTCAATGAAGTGAACATGGTTTATACAACAATGCCCCAACAATTTTCCACCATATAGTCTGGGTCCTAAATCGTCATCTAGATTCTAACTGGCCTTGCTACATAATCTACTTAATTGCTCATCACTACTTTTATAGTTACATCCACGTTGTGTTGATTAATTTACTCATTGCCTGAGTGAATTCAATAAAGTATTCCCACCATTTGATAGAGATGGATTTACATTGTTTTGTTAGCTTCTGTTCATTGTTCAATACTGTTTTCATGTTTTGTACCCCCCCCCCTTTTTTTCCTTTGCTCTGTATTTGATTGACTACAGTCAAATGTTGCATAGTTGTAAAGTAGCTTTGAAAAAGTCTTTATAAACATAAATTGTGGAACACTGCCTTGAAGTATAAATAAAGTTACCATCACGTGTGCCTCCTATATCCTCCAGGGTAGACAGCTGCATCAGCGCCAGTGACTCTTCTGGTTGATGGAGATTCTACATATGGAGTGCTCCCTCTGCTGTATGGATTTGTTATAGCATGTGATAGAGTTAAAGATTGAATATTACACCTCAATTAATTTAAATGGACCCGTTTAGGGAAGGGAATCGGATGGCATGGCATTATTTTTTACATGACATAATTATGATATTTACATAACATACATTACATACTAACTTTACGTAGGCCTACATAAGAGCTATATAATGTATCAGTAGCTTTCAAACTTTTCGGGACATGACCCCCCGAAATATTTTAACTGGGGACCACCCGACCCGGACAAGCACTAGGAGTTGAAGCATTACATTTAGTTTGGCTTGGTTCCACAAATAAGTATAGTGACAATAGCCGATCTATTTTTGGCACATATATATTATATATAGAATATGTTAGTCTTTAGAGGGCATAGGAAGTTGATATATACAGTACTGTATGACAATATGCTATCTTTATAGGACATTATGTGGAGGGTAATATTTAATTTTAGCAGTTATATATATATATATATATATATAATGGACAATAACTTATCTTTATAGTGTACCATCTATATGTCACGAACAGACAGGAAGTTCTCTAGTTAATCTTTATTGAATGAAGTAAAATAAAACGATGCAGAGATTCAGTCCCCTTTTATGAAAATAAATAAATCATTTGTTTTTTTTCCCTCACAGACATCCCCAAAACAAGTTGATTTCCTGTCCTGTTGCGTTTAAAAGCTGTCCATTTTTCTTTTCTTTTTTCCTTCTCCTTTCTCCTTCACCATCTTACTACAAAAGACAACCAGACCACACCCTCAGAACAATTTTGGCACAACGGGACAAACAGAAAGACAGACATGATGAAGCAGAGAGACGAGTAGCCCCTTTCGGGACCCCTCGGTAACAGAGAGTCCCGAAAGAGGCTAAAGAGACAGAGGAGAGTCAGCAGTGCATTTTGGTGGAGCTCCTTGTCAACAACAACCAGTGGCACCACACAGATCAAACCAACCGAAACAAGACTGTGCCGCCGGTCATTTTGTGTTTAAATAAAAAGGTCCTCCCCAGGTTTCAAACTTTGCAAACTTTGTATTTGAACGAACCCACACTTGGTTCACATGTGATTCATTTTTTTTTAGCTGCTTTCAGAATTTGCATTATGGAGAAATTAAAACATCGGACACATTCCTTCCGCACCAGTTTCCTCAAAAGACAGCTGCAACATGCAAACAGGTTCCCAATCATCATAACAATGCTATTTTACAGAAAAATAGGCTAAAATGCAATGTGTCCCCCCCCCCCCCCCCCCAAAAAAGCGGACTAATAACTGCCGGAAAATAAATAAGTGTTTTTGTTTTTTTTACTTTAACGAGTGCTTTCTTTTTAACTGACAGAAAATGAAACACCTGCTACGATGTCTCTATTGGAGACGCGAGGGCGTTTCTAAAATAAAAATATGAACAAGTATTTAAAAAACAAATGAAAGAATAGCAAGGATGGGGGGAGAAGAGAGGAGAACAGAGGAGATGGGACAGGAATCCTGGTAAAAGGAGGACAAATTGATGGACTGATGGGCAGTTTACCCCCCCCTCCAGTGTGTGTGTGTGTGTGTGTGTGTGTGTGTGTGTGTGTGTGGACGGACAGGGATAATTGGATCTTCGATATTGCAATAACTCTTCAGTTGGATTCATTTTAGCCAATAGGACTTCGGGTTTTGTCATCATGATGATATATAAAACAGTGAATTCAGATGGATCTCAGAACAGCCATCCCATAATATTCACCATCATCCACAGGGCCGCCACCTCGTTTTAATAGCAGAAAAAAACAACAACAAAAAAACATTTGAAACCAAAACACCCTCATTATCGTTGGATTACAGAGTAATACATAGTATATATATGCACTTGTTATGAGTACAATGGAGTCACTATGTAGTACACTGTAGGAGTACAGTATGTTGTAGGCTGATAGGGATGGGGGTCAGGGGGGGTTACTGCTGGTCTTTGAAAGCCTCCAGGCCGAAGGCGGTGTCCAGGAGACGGGTCAACTCGGTCAGATGAGCTTTCTTGTTTCCTGTAGCAGGAGCTGCAGCTGGTCCACGACCAGCGTACCTGGACACACACACACACGCACACACGCACACACGTACACACGCACACACGCACACACACACACACACACACACACACGTACGTTATTATGGATCCCACCACAGCTCTAGGCAAACCCCCGCTAGGAATGGCCAGTAGAACTCGGTAAACCTAATATTATACCTAAACTACAGGTGCTCCGATCAGGTTTTTTGGGACTGATCCCGATCCCGTTAGCACCTCTAACCTAACCACCCTAACCTCAGTATAACTATGCCCGCCCGGGAGCCAATCAGACGGGTCTATCCTAGAGCTGTGGTGGGATTCATAATCACACATCATGGATCGATAGATGGTTCCCTGTAGGCCAGGTGTAGCTAAATCAGTGCTGCAGTGTAAAGCTGCGCTTAATGCTAGATAGAAAACACATTCCCATAGAGATTTCCGAAAAAATAAATATATATCGTTATATTATATCTGCTAAAACCACACGCATACACGCACTCACCAGACTGGTTTGGCGCGTTCGATGGTGGTCCTAATGCGAGGCTTGACATAGTCGTAGTAACCCTGGTTCTTGTGCTCCTCCTGGCACCAGACCAGATCTGCACCGGGGTACTTGTCGGACTCTTCCTTCACCAAGTCGAACGGGAATGGAGACAACTTGGAGACAAGGGGAACAGACAAATTAAACTTTTTAAGAGCAGAAAGTACTACGAAGGATTCATTAACTGAGCATTGAAAAAGACACAGGACTTTAGGACTAAAGCCCTTTTCTTGAAGAATAGATAATACCAGACCACTTCAATCAATGGGGTCTACGGAAGGCTGAGAAAAGCCCTAATTCTTGTCATTTTTCACTGCCGTTATCGTTCATGAATCAACGTTCATAAATCCATCCATCCATCCATCCATCCCTCTGTCTATCCGTTTAGCAGTTTGTCTCTCTCCCTACCTGTTCAATCCGTGTGATAGCCACAGTATCGTCCATTCCTCTGATCTTTCGCTCTTTGGTCAGTTCATAATAAATCTTTCCGGTACAGAAGATGAGTCTCTTCACGCCAGCAGGATTCTCACTGGGCAGACCAGCGTCTGGAATCACCCTCAGGAAGTTAGTTCCTGCAGGACACATGACAAGAGGACAGGAGAGTAGAGGGGAGAGTACAGAGTTGATTGTTAATACTATGGTCAAAGTACATTTGTAAAAGTCTTTAGTACATTTAGTACATTGAAAACTATTAAAACATTATTATTATAGTTACCAGGCCCCATCACATCAAAGCTGGACCTTGCCTCTGGGTGACGCAACAATGATTTGGGAGTGAAGACAATCAGCTAGAAAGAGAGAGATAGAACAGAGACTTCATTATAATACTTTCTTTTAAGGGACCAAGACCGAAGGGACTTCTTGGTCCCGTATTGTATTTGTCTGTTTTTTTCTTCCTCTTCCGCCAAAAATAGCAATTTTGGCTGAACCGTGCAGTCGGTTTTCAAGAACTTGGCAATATGGTAGAGGGCCATGCCAAACGGTGAGGACACAAAGCCCAACACCATTGGAGCGTTTGAAAAACGCTTAAACCTGGTTTTCTGCCGGGATTTTTGAGCAATTTGCGTGTGTGTTTACACGCATTCTATGGATAATTTTCTGAAATCCCAGTGTAAGAGAAGTTTGTACGTGAAAATGACGTGTCTGATGTGGCGGGAAACTATAATGCAGCAACCATAAATAACAGTCAGCCACAAAACACAGGCGTGTTTTCAGCAAGTAAAACAGTGCGGCAAACAAATAAATGTTTTGGCCGTTAAAAATTATAGAACTTCCAAGAATCTTTCATGGTCCACCTAGGCACATCCCACAGCCCCCTGGTGTCCGCACACTTGAGTTTTAGAATCGTTGACATAGGCTATGTAACTTGTGTTATTCGGTCATGGAACACCTACATAATGTACATATACGTCGTTACACCTTTCAAGCCGGGAAGCTGTCGAATCGGCCTCGGGTGATTTGCGGCTTTCATTATGCTTGAGAATCATTCAAAATGTGGATGGAAGCCTAGCTACTAACTGTCCTTTTGTGTTGTTCAAGCCACCATGTCCTCTACGATGTGTGTGTGAGAGACTCACCGGTTTCCTGAAAGGGGCCACGATTTGTCTTCTGATGACGTGGAAAAAGTTTCCAGGGTTGGAGCAGTTCACAACGATCCAGTTGCAATCATGCAACTGACGAACTGCAAAGTCATCTGTTATGACCTGCACACACACACACACGCACATTAAACAATTTAAGGGTTTTCAGTGCTCGACTGTACAGTGCAGTGCAGTTATTAAAAAGCAGATAGACAGGCAATCATAGAACTGTTTAACAGTTAAGAGAAAGACGTGTGTGTCAAATCATGTGTCAAACTAAAATATTGTCATTGGGTGTGTGTGTTTGTGTGTGTGTGTGACTGTGTGTGTGTGTGTGTGTGTGTGTGTGTGTGCCGTGCGTGCGTGTGTCCCTACCGGCATGACATCAGGGTCATCTGCACACATCTGCAGGAATCTCTCTGGACGGGCAGAAGAATGCTCGGGTCCCTGAACATAAACCATCAATTACTTACACAATGAATCAATTACGCATTTATCAAGATCAGCAAGTGTGTTATTTTATTTGTAACGCTATAAGATGTTGTTAGTGTTCACCTATACCAATTAATAGCTGTTCTTTTGCACAGATGTGTTTATCTATAACCAATACTTTTACTAATCAATAACTGTTCTTTTGAAAACAGATACTATCAGAGTAAAAACATATACCTATACCAATCAACAACTGTTCCTTTTAACACTGTTGGATGTGACAAGTCTGATTTAGGACCTCTTTAAATGACACGATACTGACTTTTAACTACGCTGCTACACCACCAAGATACCCATGTACCTGTCTAGATACTTCCTTAATGTTAACGAAGTCCACACCCACAACACCAGAGGGAGTGCAACGAACCATGTACAACCCAGATTCGGCACAAACAAGGGACTAAATTATTTTCGCTCCTATGCCACCAAAATGTGGAACGCCCTACCAACAGTCATTAAGACATGCAAATCCCTTGACTCCTTCAAAACGGCTCTCAAAGGGCACCTACGGACGGCCGCAATTCGAAACTGGCCCCCGTAAATCTGAATCCCCCCCACCGCGCCCCCCTTTTTTTCCTCACTGTATACGTTTCTTTTCCCTTTTTACCTCCATTATGATGAATTCCTGTTCTGTTCTTTGTCTATATAGAAATGTCTATTTGTACGTCTCTAAATGTTTTGATGAATTGAACATGGTGGACCCTGTTGTAAACAAGTGTAATGCTTAATTGGGTCGTCCACTCACAGTTAACAGCCTTTGTATTGAGTTTGAGCTCGAAATGTACTGTAATTCTGCAAACTGTTAATAAATATTTCAATCAATCAATCAATGCTATTTTCAGCCTTTTGTGCCCTCTTTCATTTTCCATTCTTTACTTCTATATTCTCTTTTTACTCCTTGAACTGCGAACGTGAAAGGCAGCATAAACAAAGAGTTTCACCTCACTTTCACCTGCAACTGTTTGTCGTGACAATAAAGTTGATTGATTATTGACGGGCTATAGCCAGGAGTCATTGATTATTGACGGGATATAGCCAGGGGTCATTGATTATTGATGGGATATAGCCAGGGGTCATTGACGTGTTGGCTTAGAGTGGACATCTTTTGTCAAATTATTTCAAAATGACATTTTTGTCACAGACATACAAAATGACTGGACAAACAGTATTATAGGAAACTCAGAAAGACCTAGCCCTGAAAGACCACAGCAGGTCTGTAACTCTCAGATTTAACCCATTCTGGGCGGGAACCCCTTTTGGTGTTTTAACTAAGCATTATGTTATACTTTAGCTATTTAAAAATAGCAGATCTACAAGCTCGTAGCGCGCCACCGAGTGGCGCGCTTACGAGCTTGTAGGTCTGCTATTTTTTGAAAAATCGTGAAAATGCGGCACAAATCTTTGAATATAATATATTCTTTCAGAAGACTTTTTATTTGTTTTTCGACATCAGGCCTAAATGGGTTAAGGGGGTCCTTGCAAATAACACATTTGAGAACCACGTACCAAGTACTAGTTGGACTCCTAATATGCCATAGTGTCGTCGTAAATAAGCGTCCTACATATTCTGAAGAAAACCTGGAGACTTGACATTCAGTACTTGGCTCGTGTGTGTGTGTGTGTGGTTGTGCACATTACCATGCCCTCCATGCCGTGCGGCAGCAGCAGGACTATCCCGTTCTGTCGGACCCACTTGGCCTGTCCAGGACAGATGAACTGGTCGATGATGCACTGGGCCGTGTTGTGGAAGTCCCCGAACTGGGCCTCCCACAGGACCAGTGCGTTGGGACTGGCCATGGCAAAACCCAGCTCAAATCCTACACACACACAGTAATAAGAACATGAGGATTATCATTATTACATACACATAAATGTGAATGGGCTCTATGCACACACGCCATTTTGGAAAGAACTTGGGCCCCTTCCCTACTTCCATCACAGGTGTTACCGCTGATACTAATGAAGGCTCTGTTCCATTCTGGTCAAACAGAGCCAGGGTGCTGCTATTGTGCACGTTTGGCTCACTGGTAAACACTCTGTTTACCAGCTCACTGGTAAACCCTCTGTTTACCAGCTCACTGGTAAACACTCCAGTGTACAGGTCTGTAACTCTGAGATGGCACAAATGGTTCCATCTCCATCTCAGAGTTATGGGGGTCCTTGAAATGAAAAGGTCTGAAAACTAAATCGATTGTACACTAAATGGAACAGAGCCTTAATTAGTATCATTGGTAACACCTTTTATGCGCATAGAGCCCATTGAATGCTCTTCATGTGTACATGAATAAATTGTGCGTGTGTGTGTCGTAGGTTTACTAACCCAGCACTCCGTACTCGGACAGAGAGCTGTTGCAGACGGTGTAAGGAGCCTGGTTAGGAGAGAGGTGGTTCATGGGAATACAGGTTCTCTTGTCAACATTCTGGTCATGAAGAACATGATGACGATGACTAGAGAGAGAGACACAGACAGGCATGGGAGAGAGAGAGAGAGAGTATATAAAAGCCTGGTAAAATAATTGTATTTATCACAATTTATTTTCTTATTGATTGAATACTTTATTACGGTAGTCAGAAATGTAAACAACACGTGGTATAGTAAGACATTAAAGGAGAGTTTCGCACAAGCCGCTTTCTTATCCATTCGTCATTGGAAAAAAAAAAAAACAACATGCTGAGCGTTCCATACCAAATAAGCGGATTTACCGTCCGGGTGGATCAACCGCTAGAACACTTAATCAATCGGGCGATTCGTTTTAGTTTACATCTGTTCTAGTTGATATGACAGGTTAGTCCATGCAGTGTTGTTGCCGCACTCTTCCTGTTCTACGTGGGCTGACGTTAGACCCATCCTACGCTTTTCTTAAAGGACCAGCGCCTTTTTTTTATTTTTTTGGTCAATTATTATATTATCAACATGATTAAGTAAATAAACGGTTAGGAAGAAATTCCCCTTTAAGGCTAAAAGGAAAACACAAAAAAGTCCTGGGGACTCGTTTCCAGAATCTTCAACATTGAAAAAAAAAAAAAACCACAATAGATATCAACAAATACAAAGGAGAAAAATGACAAAACGCGCTTTGAGCTTGAAGATCTGCTATTTTCTGCATCACTTTGTGTGTATGTGTGTATGTATGTGCACATACAGAAATATGATTACATGAAGGGATGCACATGGAAATGAAAGTCAAGTGTGTGGGTGTGTGTGTGTGTGTGTGTGGCCGGGTGTACCTGAAGGTTCCTCTCTCCACGTCCTGTCCAGACAGTCGGACATGGATCCCTTCCTGCAGCAGAGATCCGAAGGCCATGTATTCACCCAGAGCCCAGTCCACGGTCCTGTTCTTTACCATCTCCGCACGGCCCTTCAGGATCCGGCTCAGACCTCACACACACACACACACACACACAATACCAGTAAGACGGGATCCGCACGTAATTCCGACATGCAGGAACCACTCGAACATGCGCTGCTCCCGTGCTTGCGGTCATGGTTAGGTTAGGGTTTGAGGTAGGTTGTCGTTTGTCGGACCAATGACTAGTCTGAACTAAGTACTGCACCCCAGTAAGACGCCTGAGGGTGAGCGCTGAAACAACAGAGCTTCTTAATACGGCACAGTTAAGAAGCAGGAGTTAAACTATTCATCTGGTGTCCGTGGGGTCAGATGTAGAGGTGCTGGACGGCTCCATATATGCAGATCTAGGTGATGATCCGTTGAGATTAAAACAAAATCACACCCGTGTGAAGTGAGGGGCGCTAATATATTAAAGTCTAACTCGTGTTGATTGTACGGTGATGTAAAACAAACGGTGCCAACACAAACATTAAACGCCATTAACAATAAAGAGACAATATGACGTAATGAGGCACATTATGACGCACATTTTCCCTTCATTGTCAATGCGTTTACTAAACAAACTTTGAACTAAAGACAAACATTAAACCTGTGTATAGGAGGGGCTGGCGCCCCTCAAAAATATGCTATATGTGAAGGTCACAAGTTCACAACACATTGCTACTATTATCCCCATACATAGGAATGCCCCCATATATGGTATCGTGACATCATCAGGGATGGAGGAATGCGACCTGCTGTCGCAATTAAGCCCATATACGGAGATTCCTGATGTCATCAATATTGGCCAGCACATCTGACCTCAAACCTCAAACCCTTAGATCTCCATATATGGATATAATCCATGTGTTGATCCTTCCCCATCCATCCTTCCTCTTCGATGTCTCCCTTTTGACTGATACCGGTCCATTTAAACTCTAGACGGGCCCGCCCCAAAGTTATTAGTGCAGCCGCGCCGCCCGGCAGCCGGCAAAAAAAAGAGAGTTCTGAACAGGCCCGAAAATTAAGGCCTGGCCCTACCTGGGCACTCATCAAACCCTGTACACTCAAGAGAATGTCCCCGCTGCCACCCTTAGATCTGCATATATGGAGCTGACCCGTTCTGACATTCCATATGTTGATCTGACCTCATCAAACCCTGTACACTCAAGACATGCTCCTTATATGGCCAGTATAGAATTCATTCCATGTTGACCTGACCCCACCCATGCCAAAGTGCCAGCACTCGCCCAGCAGTCTGCCGTCAACGAGGCGGATGCGTGCCCTAAAGGGCGTCTTACTGGTAATATAGTTTGAAGAGTCACTGTCCTATCCTTGGCATCTATATTGGTCAGTTTTATTGATGCACTATAATGCCATTCAATGCCATCGATTAGACATTTGGCAACAATGATAATCTATCAAAGGAATTTATCCCATTTAGCCCATTTATTTAATGAAACACTGCCCCCTGGTGCCACACTTATAAATACTGAGACAGAGGAGTGTGTGGTGTATAATGTGTGTGTACTGTGTGTGTGTGTGTGTGTGTGTGTGTGCTGTGCTTGTGTCATGTGTGTGTGTGTGTGTGTGTGGTTGTGAACTGTGACTGTTAATACCTCCATGGATAGTGAAGTCATCCACAGGGACAGACGAGCCAACGTTTCCGATGTGACCCAACTGCTCTTCGGTCAGACCAGTTGATGGACAAGTCATCGTCTTAGGCTGTCCATCCAGAGTGAAGAAACCTGCACACACACACACACACACACACACACACACACACACACACACACACACAGTGTTACAGCCTTTAGAAACACATCACCTCCATTTATCCATCATCTAATCCCCCATCCCTCCGTCTGTCTGTCTGTCTGTCTGTCTGTCTGTCTGTCTTACGCCAAGGCTCCACCTGACGCGTTGCGTCTCCGTCGCGTGCGTCAAAAAACGCACCGGTTCAATTTTAATGCACGCGTTAATGTCACGCAACGCGGGCAGTGGAGCCACCCTTCATTGATTAAAAAGGGAACATTCCCTGACGGTGACGGAGACGCGACGCTGACCCGGTGGAGCCCCGGTGTAAGGTTCCTACCAGGCCAAGGAGAGTCCAGCCAGTGCTTGATGTGAAGAATCTTCTCGTCTTTGGAGCGGGCATGCGCTTCCTCACAGATCTTATCGTACTTGGCAATCTCCTCCTGCACACGGGGAGAGAGAGAGAGAGAGACATACACACATGTCACGATTACGAATTTAAATTGACAATTAATTGTCACACACATAATTGCAATTAACAATTTATTTAGTTTTTTTGTCATTGAACATTGGAGCATATGAAATGAAATTTCTCTTTGGTTTTTAGGCTTCATTTTCACAAATGGCACCGTAGGGGAGATATCATAAATGAGTCAATGACACAAAGAGATTGTGGCAAATGTAATAAATAAATTGCTATTTTTTAAACATGGAAACGATTATGCCGATTATCGTGATCGTCAAAATAATCGCGATTACCTCAAATGATTGCGATTAGTCGATTGTGTAATAATTGTGACAGACTTATAATAGCAAATATTACCAGCTGACTTTCAAAATATATATATTTGTATGGATCTGATTGATACATACCTCGTACTCCTGTCTGGTTACAGCTCCCTCTGCAATCAGTTTCTCTGCATATTTCAGTAAAACTCCTTTCTGCTTTTTAATCTGTTTGTACATCAGAGGCTGAGTGAACATGGGCTCATCCATCTCATTATGACCCATACGTCTGTAACACACCTACACACACACACACACACACACGACAAAAGAAAGACATTAGTACATCTGTGATTGTAGTCCGTGTGTGATGTAGATTATAGCACAACTAGAATACAGTGGCATAGCCAGGATTTTCATTTTGGGTGGGCGGACCACCCATCTGAAAATGTTTAGTGCCAGGACCGGACCCCCCCCCCCCTTGTGTGTGTGCGCGGCTGCGCGCGCTTACCAGGTCCACCACCACGTCCTTTTTGAAGGTGGCTCTCCACTCCGCAGCCACTTTGCAGACGTACATCACAGCCTCGGGGTCATCTGCGTTCACGTGGAAGATGGGAGCGTTCACGACACGTGCTACATCTGTAGGATACGGAGACGAACGCGCCATACGAGGGTCTGTGGTGAAACCAATCTATGGAGAGAGAGAGAGAGAGAAAGAACAATGAAAGGAGACAAAGAGAGAAAACTCAAGAGGTGAGCAACAAAAGGGGAAAGATGAGAATAGTAGAGTGGAGTAGAGTGGGATAGAGCAGGGGTTCTCAAATTATTTTGGGGGGTCCCCAAATTATATTAAAAAAAAATAGTTTTTTTTTTGCAACGGAATGGCTGGAAAATGGAAATGAAGAGTTTACATATAGTACACATATACACCTTCCCTAATGATGATCTGGTTTCAGTATTTATTTATGGTGTAATGTCTCTATAAGGTTATTGAAGCAGTCAATTTGTATTGGGGATCGGGAGGGGGCGGGGCGGGGGTCCCGAGACACTGCCAAAGCATCTCCGGGGGTCCCGGGCCAAAAACGTTGAGAACCCCTGGGATAGAGCATAGTACAAAAGAAGAATCCATTTTCCCAGATGACTTATTTTAATAAAGTTTACAGTTTTAATAATAAACACAAGCATAATGCTCCCGCTCAATGGCAGCTGTGTATACCCGTTTCATGATAGGAGTGAGTGTGATTGTGTGTGTGTGTGTGTGCGTATCTGCATGCATGCCTGTTCAATTACAGCTTCATTAGGTGAGTGCATGTGTACTTTACCTGCTTCATGACAGGTGTGTGTGTGTACCTGGTTGTTGACCACCACGTGCACTGTGCCGTGCGTGGTGTAGAAGGGCAGGTCAGCCAGATGGAAGGTTTCGTAGACGACTCCCTGACCAGCGAACGCTGCATCGCCGTGGATCAATATAGACATCACCTACACACACACACACACACACACACACACACACACACACACACGCGTAAGGCGCATGAGGGCGAGACGCCGCCTCGTTCAATAGCTAAAGTATAACATAATGCTTAAAACACTGAAAGGGGTTCCCGTCCAGAATGGGTTAAAGGGCCACTTCACCCCTTTTGCAACCAGATCTCATTTGAATGATGTTTGGGAGACAAGAAACACATTCCTGGGTTTTTCATGTGGGTATTATGTGCTTTTAGATATTTTAGTATTTCAAAGTGTCCATGATGTCATCGACACTGCATGGGCTCACTTAATCCTTCCTGAACTACAATTCCCATAATACACTGCTCCTCCTTGTGGGTAGGGGGAGAGCGGTCTTATCGAGACAACATGTAGTCCAGGAAGGAAGTGAGACCATAGGGGGGTTGGGGGGAGTGCACATCACGTATATCTTTTCTACGTCCGAGCTTAGACATGGTAACGCCCCGCCTGCCTCCGATTGGCCTACCGACACTGCCGGCCTTACCAGAGTTTCCTCTGAGGTGGAAGATACATGCTGGATAGTCTGCCGCGAGGTTACTCCGTGGTGGGAAATAAATAAATAATACAAGTACGATATACAAGAGAACGACAGCTTGGCAGTGCCAAGCTGTCGTTCTCTTGTATTATGCCAAGTTGGCAACGCGCGACAGTAACTTTTATTTTTGTAGAAGAGGCAAACTAATATTGTTTATGCTGTTGGTCTGTTTATGTGTAAACTTGAAACATTATTTTACTGTAAAAAGGTCTCTTTTCCCTTGATCTTTATCTTTTTTAGTGTAACAGTATTAGTTTACTATAATTGGATTAATACCTTGATCTTTATCTTTTTTAGTACAATAGTATTAGTTTACTATAATTAGATTAATACACGATAATCAACACTAACTTTAATTTAGAACACAGCCAAATCAAATCATAGTACATACGTGTTCAATCAATTATTCAATCAAAGCAAACAATATTGGTTTGCCTCTTCTACAAAAATTAAAGTTACAAGTTACTGTCGCATGTTGCCATTCTCTTGTACTTGTATTATTTCCCACCACGGAGTGCCCTTGCATCTCGGAGGACAGGCAAGACGGGCAGTGTCGGTAGGCCAATCAGAGGCAGGCGGGGCTTTACCATATCTATGCTCGGACGTAGAATAGATATATGCTTTGGACTTGACTTGACTGGCGTTGGCTGGCCTAAGTAACCTACCCGCTGCGCTGCTATAATATTATATCACAACATAATGTTATGGCGTTATATTAAAGGATAGTATGATGAAAAAAGGGTTAGACCTGTCTTTTTCATTCAGAAATTACTTTGGACATGTGTGGAAAACTTAAGTTCAACATGCAGAGTGACGCATTACTTTCTTCTGATACTTCAATATGTTTTGACATGAAATAATAATCCCGTACCGTGTGGTGTTTGGTTTCATTAGCGCGAGCGTGATAACATAGGCGGCAGCTTGTTATTGTTCTGCTGCAGCAGTGCTGCTGCTCTGAACGCACGGAACGCAACGGTAAAGATACCAAGGATTCGAAAGTGACGTCACCGTTATGTTACGCAACACGGGAGTAACACGGACTCGAAGCGGTTTATAAACCACAGTCAGCGACGCGTCCCCGACAAATGCTTGGTTATTTTCATTCAACCGGACAGTCAACTTTTCACCACCGTTTGGAAAATCCTGTTGACGGTCGGGGAAAACTTGGGATTCCCTTCTCGCGTACCAGTGGGACATCTCCTACGGACCGGTGGTTGGGAACCTCTGCTTTACGCCATTGGACGTGATGTTTCGAGCCTCTTTCGAGAGGATGGATTCTGACCTCGGCCAGGTACCCGGGTTTATAGTGAGTGGATGTGCTTGCTTTATTGGGGTTTTTTTGTATTTGTTGATGACATGCGTTATTGTGTCTGTATGCTATATCGATTAATTGAATACATAGGACCACAAGGACTTTTTTGTGTCATCCTTTTCAGCCTTAATGTCATCAAGAACTGCCAAGACATCAACAACTGCCAGACAGCAAATTGGGATATGTGGGAACCAACACACAGGCATCGATCACGAGGTCGTCCCACACTAACATGCGTGGATGTACTCAAGAACGACGCAGGAGCGCAAATTACCAACGTACTCGATGGTGGGCTCGTGTGAGGACGACCTAGAGAGATGTCTGACTGTACCACGTGCCATTTACGTTTTTGACAAATAAAGCCTTCAATCAATCCACATTCTGTAGGCTATATGTATGGATGTCCCTCTCACCTTGTTGCCTTCCGTGTCTCCACAGTAGAACTGCTCCGCCTTGGCCTTGCCCATGACCACGGGGTTGACGGCCTCCAGATGGGAGGGGTTGGCCATCAGGGACAGGGTGATGTTCCTGTCCGTCACGCGGTTGATCCGCCGATGGTACATTCCCAGGTGGTACTTCACGTCCCCTGAACCCTGAGAAAGGAAAAGACCACTAAATATAAACACTACTTCACATTGCATATGAGGGATCATGGGACGATATGTCACGATTAATAGTGGAAAATATAATTGCGATGAACGATGTCGCAATAATCAAAATATGCTTAGAACGCCACTTTTGTTGACCACTTGAACGCCCCCGGCAGCCCTGTGCTGGGGGGAACGTTCGCCCCAAAATACCCGATCTACAGGCTCACAATGCGTTGAGTTGCATCGCAATTTTTGGGCCAATAGATTTGTGTAGAGTGATTGTGTAAGTGGTACTGAAATTGCAGCTCAAAAAAGCAAATTCATCTTAGTGTATGACTGAGGACAATTTCGCGATAAATTAAAATGATCGTGAGCGTTTTATTTTATCACGATAAACCATAATTAATCGATAATAAACCATTATTGTCCCACCCCTATTACATAGCCGTAAAAGAGCCCAGGAAATAGTTCCCAATGCATTTTTCCCATAGACATTTCATAACGTATTTATTTAAAGACCTTATAAGCGTCGTACAAAGCCAACTCTTGTCGTGACAAATCATGACAACAAACACAATATTTTGGACCAAACAAATAATTACAAAGAAGAAACCTGCCCTTTCTAATTATTTGTTCAGCCCGGAAAATTGTGTTTGTTGTCATGATTTGTCACGACAAGAGTTGGCTTTGTCCACGGCGTAAACGTCTTCAAATAAATACTTTCTGAAAAGTCTAGGAGGAAAATGAACGGGGGTTTCTTTTCCGGGTCTCTCGAGGGGGCGGGACTGCGACGCTCTATAGCAGTTGTAACTAGAGCAGGATCTATGTGGTCCTTCTGACCTCGTCAGCAGCTTCTAGTTTGGAGTCAAACTGGCAGAAGATCTGTTCCAACTCCTTACGGATCACATTAGCCAACACGTTCAAACGACCCCTGCAGGGAGAGACAAGAGACAGAGGTCATTAATGCGTAGAACCTGAATTATTTCAATTCAGTCAGCTATTATTAAGCTGCCTCACCCAATAAAAGCAACAACAAAAAAAGCAAGGAGCACTGTTGGAAGAATTTATGGAGAGATCTGTAGGATGCGTGTGTGTGTGTGTGTGTGTGTGTGTGTGTGTGTGTGTGTGTGTGTGTGTGTGTGTGTGTGTGTGTGTGCGTGCGTGCCTGCCTGGTGCAAATGTCCCCACAGGCATATAATAATTTGAGGAATAGACATTGTGAGGATTTTGTTTTGAAGACATTTTATGGTTTAAAATGACTTACAATTAGTTAGATTCAGGTCGGGGTTAGCATTAGTATTAGATATTTTAGAGGTTAGGTTTAAAGGTTGGGGTTGTGGAGTTTCACCTGATTTTATACATAGGTGTCTTGCACCGAAAATATCTACAGTACAAGCTCACAATGCGTCAGATTTGGTTAAAATGCCATCAGAATAATTGTAAAAATGACATTCATAAAATTGCCATTCTGAAGTATATTAGTATTGAAATACAACATGTGTATGCATGTGCTCGTGCATGCGTGTCCAGTACCTGTGAGGCATGCCCATGATAACGTTCTCCACTCCGTTCTCGGAGGATTTGTCGATGATGGTTTTCAGGGCAGGAATCAGAGACTCGCAACCCTCCAGGCCAAAGCGTTTCTCCGCAGACCACTTCCTCTGGAGAAACTCCTCAAACCTTGAACAAACAACATTGTTATGGGTCTAGACCAGTGGTTCTCTCAAGCGTTTTCGTGTCGAGGACCCCCAAAATGTGTTGATAATTTGTTACCTGGCAGAGAGAGGACCATTCTGGCCGGCAGGTTTCTCTTCTCCACAGTGAACTGACAGTTTCCCCAGTTCTAGATAAGATGTTCCGGGTTGTTCTAAGTTGTAGTTAATATTCATGGTTCTATGGTTGTACAGTTGGGTGCCACCGATATTGTCCCTTATCATTTGACCCATTTAGGCCTGACCTCAAAATTTTAAAAAATCCTTCTAAATCCTCCAGTTTTCTGAAATAAATATTTTCACGATTTTTCAAAAATAGCAGACCTACGAGCTCATAGCGCGCCACCGAGTGGCGCGCTATGAGCTTGTAGATCTGCTATTTTTCAATAGCTAAATTATAACAATGTTTAAAACGCCAAAAAGGGGTTCCCGCCCAAAATGGGTTAACTGTCCTTTTGCACAGATCACGCAAACCTCAGCAAAAAGAAAAAGGACAATATCGATGGCCTCCAACTGTAGATAATGGCTCTAGGTTGTAGACAACTGTTCTAGGTTGTAGAAGTAGTTGTAGGTAATGCTTCTTGGGTGTAGTAGTGGGGTCTACGTTGTCGATAGGGGTTCTACATTTGTTTCTAGGACGTAGGCTGTAGTAGGTTCAAAGGTACGGCGGCATTTACCTGGTAGAACGGACCATCCTGGCCAACAGGGTCCTCTTCTCGTCCAAAGTGAACTGCATGACTCCTGGTTTCTCAAACTTCTGCCTGATCCACTGACACTGGTCGAGGTCATTGATGAACATGAACTCTACTCCAATGTGCTGACAGTACGCCATCTACAAAGAAAAAAACACATTATGCCCATTAGCATTACTATTGTAGGAGTAGTGGCAGTGTTTATTAAATACGAATACAGAGGCAGTACTCAAATATAATTTGCGGCCATCTACTGTATACGGCTACAGGGATTTCAACTGCAGAGCACTTCCGTTACCTTCATATATACTGTATAGGTGTATTGGAAAGGCCGACAGCCCTAGTGTGTGTACGTGTGTGTGTACGTGTGTGTGTGTACACGTGTGACACACACCTCCAGACGGCGTATGATCTCCTTGAGAGGCAGAGCGGTCTCTGCTCCTCCTATGAAAGTGGTGGTCGGCAGACGGAACACCTTCTCCAGGTCCGACTCATTCAGGCCATAGAATTCTTCATGTCCCATAATGCACCACAGGGGGGGGGGGGGGGGCGAGGGCAGGGAGGGAGAGGTTGTAGAAGGGAGGATATGGGGAGAGAGGAAGCAAAGAGGATGGAGGATATGGATATGGACATGCACGCGCACACACACACACACACACACACACACACGCACGTGCACACACACACACACACACACACACACACACACACACACACACACGATGGATTAAGACCAATTGAGGAAAAGAAGGTAAGACACGCATTATGAGTTAGTGAGTGATTTAAGTGATTTAAGGATTCCATAAGTAGTTATGAAGCCACGTCGTTCAGACCAGTGGTTGAAACAACAGAGTTTCAACCAAGAGAGACAGACGGAATGACATGAAATATGAAGACGGGAGAAAACAAGAGGAAGACAATGGGTGTGTGGATAAGAATGAGTTGTGTTAGTAGCAGACAGTAGAGACGGTAGTTGTAGCAATAGCATTAGCGGGGGTTGTTGCATTAAGCAGCAGTTGCGGCATTAGCAGTTTGTTTAAGAGAGGATAGGGGGAGAATTAGGTAGTTGGGCGTTCAAAAGAAGAAGAAAAAAGGGGGGGGGGGAAACATCGAGGAGACATTAACTCATTAACATCCTTATCAATGGCAGCAGATAAGCGATCAATCAATCAATATGTTAATACAGTAATACCAAGGGATGCTACAGCTCCTGTTTCCAAGAGGCAACCAAAGGATCAACACGCACAGTTGGGAGTCCTACAGCCCGTTACATAAGCTGTGCACAGCTTCTCACTTAAGTTATGGTGCAAAGTCCACACACTAAACGATACGTTGAAACCAGTTAGTTTGATAGTAAAGCTTGCGTGTATGTTTTGTTGTACCACAGAGAATGTAAGATTAGTCTTGGTTACACTGTCGTAAAGTCCACACCAATCCAAATATTATTTCATAAAATGAAAATCACCATCTTTATTACTGTGCTTTAGATAAACAAAATGTTAACAGTCTGTCTGATCTATCTGGAGTGGCACAGCTCAGTTGCCTACCCCAGTTACTTCAAATTACATTCGTATTTTATTAACACTTGTTTTGTAATATAGCAGCATGGTCAATAACGCAATTGTCTTGCGCAAGGACGATAGGTCTCGCAGAGAAAAGATAAGCCAGACTTCTCGCCGCAATTGTCTCTTGCCAACAGGTCAGTAATTCCCAGTGTCTCAACTCGTGGAAAACGAGCATCTATGTCATTACACATGTCTAAGGATTGTATTCTGACACGGAACGCATACTCGCATAGCAGACATAAAGCAGCGGTATGACCTCAAACTTATCCAAATGTGTTACAGAGGACGCTTACAGCTACTATGGACTAGGTTGACGTAAGATTTAAACTGTAACTTCTGCCTACATCTCGAGGCAATGTCTGAACTTTCGCACAGTTGGTGCATGCTAGTGCTGGGCTTAATTTATAAATGCTGCTTTCCAACAAGTATCTCCTAATCTAGGGAGCTCTCCGTGGTTTTGACCAGATGGATATGCCTCGCGTTCAAAATATGAACGCGAGGGATTATTCAGCGACTTTATCGTAATGATAGCGAGGTAAGCAAGCAAAAAATATCTCTCCCGTTTTTTGTCCGGAACGGAAGGGGGTGGCTTACAGAGTAAAAGCGGCCATATCTGTTTACCCAGAGCTGTTATTTTGAAAGAAATCCCGGTGCTGATTGTGTTAAAGGACCACTTCACCACTTTTCAACTTCTCTTCCTATAATTGGTCCTAACTAATGTTCATGATAAAATACCACAATTTTTTCCTACTCAGTCTGTGTCTCATAGGAAGGCTGTGGGCAGTTCAGAAACCCGTCCACCAGTGACATCATCGATGGTGAATCCAAGCTAATAGAAACGGCAGGATTTCTTTTCCTGAAAAGTTGCAATGCAAAAGTTGAAGCCATCGTTCTCACGATCATACAAATCTAAATATATTTTAAAACAAATCTTGTTTTAAAAAAAAATCTACCTAATGATGATGTCACTGGTGGACGGGTGTCCGAATGCCCAAAGCCCTCCTATGAGACACAGACTGAGTAGGAGAAAAAATGGTGGTGTTTTATCATGAACATTAGTGAGGACCAATTATATGAAGAGATGTTGAAAAGTGGTGAAGTGGTCCTTTAAGGTAACCGGGTCTTATCTGACCCACATACGTAGACACATTGTTTGGAGACAGTGGGAATTAGTGACACCGGCAGAGTAGTGAAATGAAAGACAAATGTGACTAAATTTGACTGAGGGACTGCCATTGGACTTTTTTGAATTTTTGGAGATATGGCTTATAGAGTAATGTCTTGCAGAGAAACAGCGAGTTGAGAAAACAGGCTTGAAAGGTTCACTTCTGTGGTCTCTAACATTACACCTAGCTACATGTTTGGGCATTTATCTCATATTTACATGTCGATTTCAGCTCTGACACTTATTTCAGACATGCTCTAGTATGTGAAGAGTCTGCCTGTGCTATAAAGTCATTTTTGAAAAAAATAAAAATAAAAAATAAATAAAATAAAAAAAGTTTTTCTCCTCTGGTGAAAAGCTGGAATTTGCGCGATGGCAGTCTCTCAGTCAAATCTGGTCACAAATGTTCTAAGTCTTCCAACGCATTTTCAGGAACCTACAGATATTCATTTATTTCCAGAGATTTAGCTCTCCTCAAAGGGCACCTTGTGAACAGATGCACAAGATCTGACCTCCATGGCCCCAGCAACAAGACACGTGAGCAGTGGAGGGCAAGCAGGTCAGTCCACCAGGGCTATAAATGTATCTCAAGAACACCATCGCTGAACACATAACGTGTTAAGAACCTTTAAAGCAAAGTCATTCCGTTACGAATAAAGGGATTTTGCTTTCATTCACCTGTACAGAAGTCATAACGATAAAGACAACTTGAACCTTTATATGAGGATAAAAATAAATGGTTGAATAACAAAATAACCACATAACCGACTACTGAATAATGAACATTACATTAGATGACCTTATAGAAGAGAGCCAACGGTTAATCTCAGAATATAATTTGAGCGTGAACTGAACACGCCCTGTATAACACGAACAGTACAACCAAAGTACAGTACTGTAACAGTCGCTACCATCCAGTATTTTACAAACTAAAACCGTGCTTAAGTATGCCACACACACACACACACACTCAGGCAGCGGCATCTTAGCAACCAACTACAGCACAATCTAACAAAGGACCCGGTCTACCGGCGATTTCCACACTACAGTAGCTGAATAATCAGACACCATGTAAACATGATTAACTAGCTGGTAGGGTGAAGGAGAAGAGGGGAAGAAAAGGTCAACACTCAGGCCGACTAGCAGACTCGGTCCTCATGGACTTTGGTCCTGTGTACCGTTTCTCAGCATCACTACATCAAGTCCGCTAGGGAGCAAGGCTGCGATGGTACAAAATGCACTAATGAGACAGACAGGACTTCAGACCTCATCCATTGCCATGCATTGGAAAAAAAAAACCACCATGATCTGTAACACGCTTCTAAAGGGACGCTATAGGGTTGATGTGGTCAACATTTAATTATAACAGTACGATCACAGATCATGGCTTTTTATCACCTGCTTTAGAAGCCCCATCATGCAATATCTAATCAAACCTCACTACATCAACAAACCTAAAATGATCAAATACTTTGAAAGGTTTGGTTGCTGTTTTTTTGTAATGCTTTTATTTATATTATTTAGTATACTATACTTTCTGTGATGTTCCTTTACAATACTGTCTTCCTTATTGCCGTGAATTCTGCGTAATCCCACTAGAAAAGTCAGAAGTCTGCACCCAATGAATTGGGAGACTTGAGGAGCCCGAGCCACATTTGGAGGAAAACAAACACACACTTCATGTCTGCCAGTTTAGAGAAATCAAGCCATTTGGATTAAGCGTAACAGTCTGGGTGAGAGCTGGGATTCTGCACAACAAGCGTTGCATGTGCTGTTGACTGAACAGGAACAAGCCAAAAAGCATCAGCTATAAGCTAACGCTAGCACAGACCTCCTGATACACATCTGAGATTTAGACCCTGTCCACAGTCATTTGGATATTTTGCGAAACTAATATTCTCCTCTATGTTTGGGCCTAAAACACAGATGTTTAAATTAAAACACCTTCTAAAGTGGAGATTTTAAAAGAAAATCAGTTTTCTGTAGATCCATGTAGCCACGTAAAACAAGCTCAATTTGTGCATGCCCATTGTTGCTTTTTGTAATAAGCATGCGCATTGCTGCAATCAACTGCGCCACTTAACCGGTGCGCAAAGCCATCTGCCCAATGTCACTACTTAGTCCACAGTGTCTGCAGTTTAAAGTCTACCAGAAATGGTACATTTTTGAAAGGTTTTCTGGGGCACTGCTGGCCTAGCAGTGAAGGCACATACCACATATTGCAGCCTGACAGCGAGTCGCAGGTTCGATTCCCGAGCCAGATTACCTTTGCTGTGTGTCACTCCCCATCTCTCTCTACTGTTCACTATCAATAAAGACAGAAAAAGCCAGAAAAATAAACAATTTTCAAAAATGTAAAAGGCGAGACAACCTTTTTAGTTTCTTTTTTTGTTTTTCACGGCCCGTACATGAATTTAACACAGAATCACATTCCTTATCTGGTCCTGACCAGGAACACGTTTCTGCATTAAATGTGTATTTGCCTTTTACGAGTGTATGGAGATATATCTTTTAACTACAGTCATGTGGACATGATTCTTGTTTAGGTTTTTTTTTATACGGATGGCGATAATATCCAAAATATCCATATACACGTGTGGTCAAGGCCTTAAGAGTCCATACAGAGGGCAGTATTACTGTAGCTTTAGGAAGGGTTGGGAGGGGGATTCAGTCTAAAGTTAAATGACAAACATATCGTCTGTAGTTGGGACAAACCTACCTATATAGTCTATATATTCTCCAAATATTCGCTGCCTATGTATGCGCATGCGCGCGCACACACACACAGACAGACACACATACACACAGGGCAGTTTATTTCATCATACCTCCTTCTACCTCCGTTAGATAGACCAGCCTCTTCTGTAATCCAACCATGTCTTGGGAGGGTGGCGGGGGAGAGAGAGGCCCGGAGACCATTAATGACATAATGACCTTCACTTACTACACCAGTCAAGGTCTCTGAATATCCCAGTGTCAGCCATCTTGGACAGCAAATGGGTGGCAATCTTCTTCTTCTACTACTACTACTACAACCAACATCAAACCGACCACAGCATCGCAGCCTTCTGCATCACACATCTTCAATCTCCCGTGTACCCTCAATATGGATTACAATGTTGGTGGCAACATCATGGATAGATTAACCCATTCAGGCCTGACGTCGAAATTAAAAAAAAAAAAAAAAAAAATCTAAATCATGGACAATTTTCGGAAAGATTTGAGGCACATTTTAACGATTTTTCAAAAATAGCAGACCGACAAATACGAGCTTGTAGATCTGCTATTTTTCAATAGCTAAATTATAACAATGTATGTAATGACCAAAAGGGGTTCCCGCTCAAAATGGGTTAAAAAGGTTCAGGTGCCAAGCACGCCCAGTTGAGAAACACCGATTTTAAAAGAGGTGAGGGTACTTCAGAACTTGTTTTGATGGAATCAGAGAATGTGAGATACAAGAAAGCGCCATGCCGAAGATGCACAGATCTGGATAATATAGACGCCACATGACAAATACCACTGCCGAGTGAGTTTCCACAGACATGTCCCACGTTCGGCACGGGGAACCTTCTCCCCAAATACACCAGCAGTTGAGGATCATCATCGTAGCGTTAAAGAAAGGAAGCATTTCAGATTTACACTGACTGCGTTTTGGAACGGAAGGGACAGTTCATTGCCTAATTTTTAAGTAAATGTGGACAGGAATCGTGGTGCCAAAACTAAAAGCTCCACTTGTATTTTTGTCCTTCGCTGAGACATCTCACACACAGAACAGCTGTGCAGACATAAATGGAAGACTGTCCCGAGTTAATGATTGGAAGGTCAGCGGATCAGAACACTGTCAGTGTAAACAAAATGTCCATCTGCTGATGAAGAACACAGCCGCAACTGAACCAAGCTCCAGACACATCAAACCAAACTACAGCCACATACAAAACAAAAGTTCTAAATAGACACATGGCCAAAGAAACACTAAACCAAACCTGCTCAACATCATCAGACAGGGCCCATCCAAACTGCAGACACACAAACCGAAACCGCCATAAAAAATAATTAAAAAAAAATGAAAACATCTCCGGCCAGGACTACAGTTCCACAGCTTGAAGCCATGAACAGCCTCATTGAGCAAAACACTCAAACCGATCAGCCAACAGCATCAGGCAGCACAAGCAAACAGATACTTCGTGTCTAAATCTGCGTCCACCTCAATACACAACCCGCTAACCCGACCGTGCTGAACAATCTCACTACAGGTAGGAGGGGAAATAAATCACTCGTGTGAAGTGAGGGGCGGCCGTGGTAATGTTGAAATGAAGCATCATTTTTGACTTTTAAAAGCCTGCACACACGTGGCAGAGTCACTTCCATTCCTTGTATATTCACTGCCACTATATACGTTACGAGATATGAACGCTGTGCTATTGTATGAAACAAAATCAGTCACAAGACATATTTATATTGGCCACATGACTTGGCTGCCATATTATGATCAAAAGCCAGGCATTGGAGGGGCTAGTGCCCCTCAAAAACTAGATTTTGTTGCATTACCACTACCAGCATATAATGTATTCTACTATTATGACTAGGCCCTGTATTCATTGTTCCAATCTGTAGCGCGGCTGGCGCCATGCAACCCATACTGTATCTGATAGCATGCAAAAATCTCTTTTCAAATGCATTTCATGACCTCATTCAGCAGCCACATCCAAAAGGTTTCAGATTGTTGTTTTTTTTTTTTTTTTAAGGCGGGCAATGCACACAGAGCACAATGTCAGATTTTCTGGTTTGACATTGTTTTACGAGTTAGACACAATTATTTACAATCAAAAAAACAGAATGTACAGTGTCACTGCATCCCATGTTAATACACATTTTGTGCCCAAAACGTCTGTGGACGTCCTGGGTATTACCGCACGTGCATAGCCCAAGACGTCTGTGGACGTCTTTGAAAAAAAAATCTGAAAAATCAAAACACCTTTTTTTTTAACACGTGGTGCCAAAGTTTGTGTTTTCGCCATTGAGAATGCATTTGGCGTTTAAATTAAATGACTCAGAAACTATAAAACATTTCAAAGTAAAAAGTTCCAGCATGTGTCTCCACAGTCAGCTGAATTATAAAAAATGTGAATGGATTTTCTAGGTGAAAGTGATTTTGGGCAGTTTTGCGTGGGCTCTCAATGTGTTAATGACAAACGCTAGCACAGTTCAGTTTGCATAAGGTCGGTCCAGGTTAAGCTGTTGAGTCATGCTGGACAGGTAAAACCAGAAACAGGCCCAACCCTATTCAGAATGTTTATTATGATAGCAAGTGTTATTACAATTTCAAATGTGAGTCCATTATAGTTTAACCATTACAGGTTACAAGCAGAGTAGTCGTTTAAATTCCCGTTTATAGGAAAGTAAAAGCAGAGAGAGGAGGGATGATCTGTAGCACAGGCCCCTTGCCCAGCGGGCGCTAATCCATTTAACCACCTAAACCCTGCATACTTCATTAACCGGGGTCCCCCAGGGGTCTGTACTTGGCCCCCTACGTTTTTACCCTCTCGTCATAAAAAATAACCGTTCTACAACTCGTAGATCAACGATTTTTTTTCTGAATGCCAAGAATTGGGACGCTAGGGTTCATGTGGTTATAAAAAAATTACTATTGGTAAATTAATAAAAACAATCAGATTCAGAACAGTCAAAGGGATGGTTCAGATTTTTTTTTAACTTAAGCTGTATGAAATACTTGCCATTAAAATAAACAATGATCGCTTAGCATCCCGGACATCTGATAGTGCTGCACAGTCCAAAGCTAGTACCGGATGTTATTGTTCCTTAACTTAAACCGGAAGTGACATCGCCAGATTCGCTCTATTTGGTCAAAATCGGCATAATGGTGACATTACCGCCACCATCAGGACTGGGTATAATACTATAGGATTGCCATGTGAGAATGAGATGTAGTGTGTATATCACAGATTTTTCTATTGGCATTAAAATGACGAATTAAACATATGAATAGTGCAGGCAGAAGGCACAATCCACTGTTAATTAGGCTGGCCATAAGCCAGTTAATATAGTGGTTGCAACTTTATTGATTGCCCGAGTACTGTGGTGGGAGTTCTGCTCTGGTTTTGGCGAAATATTAAGTAGTTCCGATCCTTTTGTGGGGAGCACAGGGAGCCACGCAATAAAAGTAAATTAATTCACAAAGCTAACGTCATTTGTATTGTTGACCCATTTCTAAAATATTAGTGGCAACTTTCGTAAATGTGTCCATCTCACTATGCCCAAAAATTAGTTCCATGTGATAGAAGGGTCAAAGTTGAACGAAAGTTGCGCTAATTCATATTTTAGAAATAGGTCAACAATACAAATGACGTTAGTTTTGTGAATTAATTTACTTTTAATGCGTGGCCCCCAGTGCCCCCCCACAAAGTGGCCGGAACTACTTAATATTCACCAAAACCAGAGCAGAACTCCCACCACGGGACTCGGGCAATCAATTAATACAGTTGCAACTTGCAACCACTATATTAATTAAAGTATTTCATACAGTTTAAATTTAAAAATAATCTGAACTATCCCTTTAACTGCTTTCAACCTGGCATCCTTTGTACATGTCAAAATAGACATGTTTCAAAATAATAATCAAAATACAAAAAAAGATGCTTATTAACCCATTCTGGGCGGGAACCGCTTTTGGTGTTTAAGCTGAAAACAAGGCTTCTCAACTTCTGGGCTGGCCTCGTGATCCAAAAGTGGGTCCCCACCAAGAGGTCCTCACAGAGAATGGCTTCTAATAATATTTGGTGGCAACATCATGGATAGATTAACCCATTCAGGCCTGACGTCGAAATTAAAAAAAAAGTTTTCTAAATCATGGACAATTTTCGGAAAGATTTGAGGCACATTTTAACGGTTTTTCAAAAATAGCAGACCTACAAGTTCATAGCGCGCCACTCGGTGGCGCGCTATGAGCTTGTAGATCTGCTATTTTTCAATAGCTAAATTATAACGATGTATATGATCTACAAGCTTGTAGGTCTACAGATCTACAAGCTTGTAGGTCTGCTATTTTTGAAAAATCATGAAAATATTTATTTCAGAAAACTGGAGGATTTAGAAGATTTTTTTTTTTTGAGGTCAGGCCTAAATGGGTTAAGGTCCTTGCAGAATGATGTATCAGCAAAAACTGCGGAAAATTGCAAAATTGCTATTTTCTAGATTTCCTTGTCTGCAAGGCTACAATATAATAGCCGCTTGTGTGACTATAGCTAATACGGCTAAGACAGTAACAGATCCAAGCACAAGCTAAAGAATCATTATATCTAGCCTGAAGCAGCTAATTAGAACTAGCTCCAGTGGCAAGGTGTTGCCAACACCTCAAATACACCAGCTTATAGAAGACAAAGACAAATGGAACAATGACGGCACAGAGCCAAGACAAAAGGCAGCATCACGGCTAGGTGCTAGTAGTTAGGGTTGGGATCCGGAACTGAAGGAACCGGATCCCAACATTGAGGAACCACAATCGGTTCCATCACGTTTTGGAACGGTTTCTGGAACCTGGTTTGATCGCACTTGTCAGAGCTGGTTATGTGGACTTCACGTCTGCTATATACAAATACAATACTGGTGATTCGCAAACATTTTCATTTAAACGACCACCATAACTCTCAGAGTTACGGACTTTTAAGGGTCCATTCGTTAACCCATTTTGGGCGGGAACCCCTTTTGGTGTTTTAAACATTATGTTATAATTTAGCTATTGAAAAATAGCAGATCTACAAGCTCGTAGCGCGCCACTCGGTGGCGCGCTACGAGCTTGTAGGTCTGCTATTTTTTGAAAAATCGTGAAAATATTTTTTTCAGAAAACTGGAGGATTTAGAAGATTTTTTTTTTTAATTTCGAGGTCAGGCCTAAATGGGTTAAGGACCCGGAACGGTAAAAATCCCAACCCTAGTGCCAATGCTACACAATGGAGATTTCAGTAACAAAGTTCAGCGATGCTGCAAAACAACAAGATGCCAAGCAGACAGCCTGCGAGGGGCTAAGAGCTACAGCCTACCAATAGCAGACCAAGGAGCCGGACCAACGCACCTGGGTCTAGCATCTGAAAGCTTCTCAAATACTGGTTAAATCTTAGTTATATTTGTATAATTCACTTAGCTTCGTATTTTAATTTCGGTTTAGTTTTATTATTACCCTGACCTCATGTATGCTAGATTATTGTAATTATGGTCCCATCTGTGTGTGTGTGTGTGTGTGTGTGTGTGTGTGTGTGTGTGTGTGTGTGTGTGTGTGTGCGTGCATGAGTGTGTAATCAAAATAACTTGATACAGATGGGAAGATTTTCATGATTTCATTGGTTGGAATGATCAGTAAGCTGTCCTGAAGATTTCAGAATAGAACAAGGTCAGAGGTCATGGATACAGAAACAGAGTCATAGAACAAGAGATGTTGCTCCGAGAGTGCTTTGCATCCTCGGGTGCTTTTTAAATTGGTATCGTTTCTTTGATTACATTTCAGTAGTCTCAGATCTGTAGTGCTGCTTGGAAAGCAGATGACTTTTGGCCCCCATCTTAGGGCGACGGGGGCCAAGCAGTGTTTAACCTAACCGGTATGTGGTCTAAAACCGGAGGCTCCAGTTCAGCACTACAGCCAACTCCTCGACCCTTCATCAGCCACTGTTTACAACTTGAGACACGAGAATGGAATTGGAGTTCCATTCGAAGACGTTTATGAATGAGAAGAATTATTATTATCGAAGACTGTTCTGTTGAGGAGGAAATGTCATTGTCGAAAAACAACAAAGCCAAGAGGAGGTTGTCGTAACGATAAATTGGAACCTCTGGCTTTAGCAACAAAAGAAAATAAATCACCCATTGTCTTATGACCACTGCATTATAAAACTCTACTTCCTGGTGTATTTTAACATCCATTACAGTGTATTATTTATGACATTCTAGAACGACTGTCCGATGCCTTATAACATTCTAGATTAGAAGTACTACCCTGGATATAACGTCTCTATGAAGACATGCCATGGTCTAATACACAGATAATGTTCTCCAAGGTTTGGCCAGCATATGAGAGGGTTTCAGATAGATAGGGATTCAGATGGTATGCTGGGGAGCTGGGAGCTAGAGAGACGTTTATCTGTTTCTCACCCAGTTTGTCGGAGGAGGTGATAATGTCCATGGGAACACAGGAATCCAGATCGGCATCCATGATGCCGAGAGGGTCCAACTGGGCTACGTGGTGACCCCGGATCTGCAATAGAGGACCGAGGTGGCGGAGTAGAGGAATGGAGGAGAAGACGAAGATAGGGAACAATAGAGAAAGCAGAGGGTGGAGGGAGAGAGAGCATGAAAGCAGCAATACCACACCTCCCACACACACACACACGCAAAATTATAAAAAGCCATTGCTATAAAAAGCAATAGCACTATGAACGCCATACCATTAACTGATAGCTTGTATTGATCGATACATTATCACTGAATATACTGTCAATAGAAAATCCTACATCAAAACAGACTCGTCAGTATACAACTGTATACCGTGTTTTTTAGACAGCATATAAGAATATCAGATAGTATCTCTTATTGTCCTATTACAAGGGCTGATCTCAATGTTTTGAAGATGTAGAATTTATGTACATACATATGTTGTTACAGTATTTACAGACAGTACTACAGTACTGTCCCTTCAAAGTCATCTCCCCCAGATTATTCTGTATTTATCCCAATGTTCCCCGCCATGTACAGAGGCAAGTTTCAAGTCTCTGCGAGTTAATTGTAATACCATTAATGAATGCAATATCAAACAAACTACTGTATGCTTTGGAAAATGTTTGGCTGTATTGTCAACTTGAAAAAAATGGTGCATCTATTATATACAGTTGGAGGCCATCGATATTGTCCTTTTCTTTTTGCTGAGGTTTGCGTGATCTGCGCAAAAGGACAGTTAACCCATTTTGGGCGGGAACCCCTTTTGGCGTTTTAAACATTATGTTATAATTTAGCTATTGAAAAATAGCAGATCTACAAGCTCATAGCGCGCCACCGAGTGGCGCGCTACGAGCTTGTAGGTCTGCTATTTTTGAAAAATCGTGAAAATATTCATTTCAGAAAACTGGAGGATTTAGAAGTTTTGAGGTCAGGCCTAAATGGGTCAAATGATAAAGGGACAGTATCGGTGGCACCCAACTGTAACGTCTTTGTCCAAAGCCCTTTACATCAGTGGTACCCCCAAAATGATACTCATTAGCATGCGGGGCCCCCCATTTGAAAATATATGGCAAGGACCCCCATAAGAGAAGATTGTGACGGCTCTATAGCTGTGATTTTCAACCATTTTCATTTCACGGGCTCCCCTGGTTTGAGCTGAATTATGCCACGGTCCCCGATTTAGTGGCATTTCCTATCTCTGGGACCCCAATGTATAATATTGTAAAGTCAAAGTTAATTTGAACGGGGTCCATTTGGTTCCATTCTCTCCATACACTCTCTAAGTTACAGACCCATAAGGATCCATTTGGTTCCTAACTATCATTTAGCTGGGGACCCAACCTGGAACTCCCTCAAGGGAACCACTGCTTTACATTGTGCAAACTGCGCTCCCAGAAATCCTAGAATCTACAGTATAAGGCAGCGGTGGGCAACTTTGAGAATGGAGAGGGCCACTATATTTCAACACTCACTCCCTAGGGCCATATATTACGGTCGTGGCAAAAATAGCCGATCTACAAGCTCAAAACGCGTCGCGCTGCGACGCGTTTTGAGCTTGTAGATCGGCTATTTTTGCTATATTCGAATTGAAATCTTGAATTTTTGCTATTTTTTTAATCAGAATCCTGAAAAGTAATATTTTTCATTTCAAATGCCTTTAATTATACTTGTGTTGAAGCATTGAGCTACTAATTTAGACTGAAGTAATTAAAGCGGGTCATGTTTGCATGTTGTGGAATTGTAATCAGCTGAAACCAATATTATATCAAAATTCTGACATTAACCTGAGGGCCGCATTAAGTGAAGGTGGGGGCCGCATGTGGCCCCCGGGCCGCCAGTTGCCCACCCCTGGTATAAGGGGAAGCAGAGAGCCTCCAACTATCACCGGTGGAAACTTCTCCCCCCGTTTAGGTCGGAAAAGGAAGTCACGGTCTCTACAGTACATTTAAGAGTATAGGCTTAAAACTTTCCTTTCTGACAAAACACACAGGCTTGCCTTGGATTAGCCTCATTTATGCTGCTCCTAGCCTTTAGACTGCCAGGGGACTTCCCATGATTTCACCAAGCTCCTCTCGTCTCCTCTCGTCTCCTCTCGTCTCCTCTCCATCTGTATGCAATATGCTTTCATGTCCCGTCAATGCATGTTCACCAACTCCACTTCGGCCTCAGGTCTTAATGCGTTCATTAATTCCTACTGTTCTCAAAAACAACCTGGAGCTCTGCCTGTCTGCGTTGATGGAAGCGGAAGCTAGTAAGCTAATACAAATCATTGTAGATGTCGGCAAAATTATTTGTAAAAAAAAAAGGACGGCCTTTTGTCAGCAGTCATTTACCCCTGAACTGCCGCTATCGTATTGGGATTGTGAACATTAATGTGTAGGCCAATAATAAATCAAAATGAAAGGACACACATAATGCAACATATGCAAATTAAGATGCTTTTTATGGAATCAAAAAGCAGCCATGTTTCTGGTGGGTGATTGGATAATACATCATGGAAAAAATGCACACTTATTTTTGTAGCGTATGGAGATGCATGCTGTCAAATCAACCTATTCATTTGAAAATATATTTTTTACTGATCAGTTTGGTCAGTCAACCACAGGAAACCCACAAGTGTGAGCCCTTTATATTGTAGAATTCACTTAACGACAACAATATATTCGTTTTTGTTTATATATATATATTGGGAAACAATTACAATGTTGCAGTGTTGTGGACACAGTTTGCAGACAGTTGAGTTTGGAACCTTGGATCTGGCACATCTGATCGCAAAAGGTGCATTGAAAAAAAAAATGCAAGTGTAAGTATAACCGTCTAAGACCCTCTGTATAATCCACCTGTGATACATTTTACTGTAACGTTTTCATCAGCCCTTGTATACAATTCAATCCGTTTGTACACATCCAGGATATAGAATTCATCACAATATTAAAGGTATATTCAGTGATTTGACTTAATCTAAATATCACTTATTTTTTTATTTTTTTCTGGATAATCCTCCCTACTATAGAGTGTGCTGACCATATAAGGAGTTCCTCCCTGTCCCCAGTGAGCCCCTGGGGTAAAAAAAACCCTAGTTTCAGTTTTGGTGGCGGGTGGCAAAGCCTTCATCCAATCAGGATGAGAGGGGCCTTCCTCCAATCATGATCGAGTGGGGGCGGGCCTTGATGCACATGCTGTTGGCCTGTTGCACTTCCCCCCACTGTAGAGCGTGCATGTGCACATTTTGTTACCGGGGCGGACTGGGTGGTTTTCCAAATCACTCAAATCACTGAATGCTCCTTTAAATTAATTATATATAGACTTGATGTATTGTGTTTATTTGGTCTCCGATTAGCTGACCAGAGAATGAGTTTCTCGTGTCTGTGCGCTATACCTGATACGCTCTGATGAGCGACTGGACGGCCAGGTGGTCTTCTACCATTTTGTCGACGTTGGTTTGGGTCCCCACCGCACTGGGCATCCCTGCTGGCAGCGTCAGAGACAAGGGACTCTGGTAGGCGGCCCCAGGAGGGGCCCCGGCATTGGCATTACGAAAGAATACATCCCACGACTGCAGAGAGAGGGGGGAGAGGAAAGAGGACCAGAAGTTAGGTATTCACCAGGATTTAATTTCGGCAGAACAGATCATTTGTGATACCTTTACTGTCGAGAACCATATGCCACTACTCTCACACACGCACACACATGCACACTTTATGGCGGCAATCATTTCAATACTTCCAAACGAGCGTCAGTCCCAGGGAACCATCTCTTCTCTAACAACTGACATTTAATTTGAATTGTTCACAAGTCACAAAGAACCGAAGTCCTGACATCACCCCGCTCATGATCCCCTGGGTTGCAGAAGTAATTTCTCTATGGAGAACAACATTGGGCCATCTTCTCAGAACCATAGATATATATAAACTCTAGATGGCTCAAGGCGGAGTTTCTGACGTCGTTCACCCGGCAGCCATCTTACTTCGGGGCTACAGTACAGTATGTTCAATGGCAGCTCAAACAGAAACAGTCATAACTCGCTCAAATCTTGACGGATTTACAAACGGGTTGGTTTATTACAAACGTTGTCAACGTGGCTATGATCCAGGACGCTTATCTGCTTATTTTTTTTTAAAATATGAACGTCGTATAAAAGCATATAAGTATGCGGACATCTGACGTTTATAACAAACCAAAACGTTTGAAAATCGGTTGAAAATTTAGCAAGTTATGGTCATTTAAGAGTACATGCCCCATAGACACAATGTTATGTGGCCCGAGGTAAGATGGCCGCCACGTAACGACGTCGCTCTCCATTGGCCAACAGCGCGGGTGAGCTATCTAGAGTTTATATATATCTATGCTTAGAACCGTCTAATATAAGAATTGTGGTCCAGATAATAAACAAACCGTCTCTGTGATATTGTCGGGGGAGGTGGCTCAGTATCGTTTACGATGGTCACTCCTATTTGATACAGTCCTAAACTAATTCGGCGGCAGTAACGGTAGCGTTTTCTCGCCGTCAGTCGATCCTCAATATCCATATGAGGCAAACTGCCAGGTTCATTTGTTTATTTTTGGAACACAGTTCTTATTTGACGCAATATAAAAAAAGGTCTATTCAGAATGGGGGGGGGGGGGATAACGCAACTCAGGTAGGATGTGTAGATTAAGTCAGACGTCGGTGCTCTATATTGTCGTCCACCCAAAAAATCCTGATGCTGGAACAGCAAATACTCATGTGGCTTAAATCGTGGGACAACCGTCACTGGTTCTTTGGTCATGTTATGAATGTGGAATGTGTTTGGCTTGTTTAGAATAATCCGCACTCCCAAATATTTCTTTACTTCAGTAAAGTAATATTTGGGAGCATAAAATGGTGTGCGGATTTTTTTTCATTTCTTGATTTGTGACTTTATTTAGATCCAGCACCCAGCCTAGTATATAGGTATATAGATGTGACTTTATTTAGATCCAGCACCCAGCCTAGTATATAGGTATATAGATGTGACTTTATTTAGATCCAGCACCCAGCCTAGTATATAGGTATATAGATGTGACTTTATTTAGATCCAGCACCCAGCCTAGTATATAGGTATATAGATGTGACTTTATTTAGATCCAGCACCCAGCCTAGTATATTAGGTATATAGATGTGCGTGTCCTTTTTGGCTGTTTGTTCAGCCTCCTCTACCGATTATTTGACAGCCCTCGTACAGATTAGGCTAGAAAACCGATCAATATTTTGGTCTGGTATAGGCCATCAGTGGACGAGAGCAGGATCTTGGTTTTACTCGAACACCAAGGAGGTCGAGACGACACCCCAAAGTAGTCCTGACAGACCTGTCCTGGACTATGCGGTCGACACGTGGAACAAGCACAGGGATATATCCTGAATTAACAGAAAAGAAGTTTGCCTAGAATTGTCTGAGGGGAAAGTGTTGAAAATGGCCAGTACAGTATGGCCACCATAGACATCCTATATACTGAAAGGCAGATATTTTCTAGATTTCGTTATGTTTTAACGCATTTTGGGCGGGAACCCCTTTTGGTGTTTTAAGCATCGTTATACTTTAGCCATTGAAAAATAGCAGATCTACAAGCTCGTAGCACGGCACTCGGTGAAAAAAAAATGGGGTGTCCCTGGAACAACATATTTTCAGATGGGGGTCGGCGGCCAATTACATATAATCTTGGGAGTCCTTGACATGAAAATGTTTGAGAACCACTGACAGAAACATAGGGTTTTTCAGAAAACTGTCAGGATTTAGAAGACATTTGTAGAATCGTTCCCACAGTTTTTTTGCAATTAGTTTGATCCTGCATTTTCCAGAGATTTCCTGTACTAACACTAACATACGTGGATCATGTACTCAAGAACGACGCAGGAACGCAAAGTACCAACGAACTGGCCAGATGTACCTCCAATCCACTGTCACCACAAAATGCTGTGACCATCAGCAGGAATAGCAATTTCATCCAGTGTCACGAACAAATCAACATCTCTCTCTCCCTTGACCAAGATTGAGAGAGACCATAACCGTTTTGACCGCGAAAGTTAATAATCTTGATTTAGCCATCCAGTCTCAAGTCGTTTTGTTCACAGACAGAGAGAAACACATGCCAAGCCCTGCCAAATAATGCATACATCACTATGGGCAGAGAGGTAATCTTCAGAAGAACTTATCTTATCTGCCTGAGGACTATGATCTCATTAATACTACATAGATACTGTATCTGAGAATTACTCTCCAATTAGCAATTAGATTTGTGTGTCACTGACAATGTAAGCCACTTTAAGTACATAGACTACAGTTAAAAATGTCCAGACTTGCAACAAATAATCAGTCTTGTTTGTCACATGTCACATGTAAGAGGAATTGCAAATGTGGTTGAACTGACAATTTCAAGCTTTGAGTCGTGCATAAGTACAGTAAAATGATGATGTATTGACCCACATCACATCACAGGGACCCCAAAAATGTTTACACAGAAAAAGAAATTAAAATCGGGTAATTGCTGCCTATAGTGTGGTTGCCCAGAGGGCAAAGTAAAGTAATAACAACAGAGCCAAGTAGAGCAAAACATCTAAACTAGACTTTAGTATAAAGGGTGTGTCATGCTCCATCAGTGTGTGGTAGGAAAGAGGACGTGGCAGACACATGACTCACCCACTCCCTGCCACTGGACCGAATACATACCTACCACACACACACACACACACACACACACACACACACACACACACACACACACACACACTTAAAGGCAACGTTTGTGTTTGGAACACAGTGGTATTGGTAGAAGAATGCTTGCCCTTTATTCAGATTCCAAACCTTTTGTAGTTGAATTAGACCGCAAAAACAACAGACGATCCGGGCACTCAAAGAGGAATGGCCTTCATTTACATAAAAGGCAACTGCCAACATGTTTCGACCATGCAAAAAAGGGGCAAAAAGACCTTGCATGGTCTAAACATGTTGGAGTTGCCTTAACCCATTCAGGCCTGACGTCGAAATTAAACAAAAAAAGTTTTCTAAATCATGACAATTTTCGGAAAGATTTGAGGCACATTTTAACGATTTTTCAAAAATAGCAGACCTACAAGTTCATAGCGCGCCACTCGGTGGCGCGCTATGAGCTTGTAGATCTGCTATTTTTCAATAGCTAAATTATAACAATGTTTAAAACACCAAAAGGGGTTCCCGCCCCAAAATGGGTTAATGTGGTTAAACGCTAACGTGACATGGATGCGTTCCAGGTCTCAATGGATTAAAACCCATTTTGACCTGAGATCAGATTCTAAAAATGTCGTCTACATCCCGACAGTTTTCTGAAAAAGCTATGTTTCTATGTCAGTCGTTCTTCGATTTTTCAAAAATAGCAGACCTACAAGCTCGTAGCGCGCCAGCTTGTAGATCTGCTAATTTTCAATAGCTAAAGCATAACATAATGCAAACAGAATGCAGAGATTAAAATAGGGTGCATTTTGCATCCCAAAACACAGTTTATAGTTAAGGGACGCAATAAAACAACGACCTCTGCATCCACGGGATGCACTACTGTACTGTTTTTTTTATTCTAGTTTATTTTGCTAGCTTTAGTTATAATAATCATTTATTCTTCTGTTTTCTACATGAATATAACCACATTATATAACCATATCAAATTAAATGGGAGTTAAATGCTGCAATTTGTAAATGGCAAAATATGACTCTTAACGTCGTTGAAGTGGGACTCATAAAATGTCCCTGGGACTCATCTAAAAGACCATCCCTGCATCCCGGGACTCATTACATTGAAAACCTATTTACATCACTGAGAATGGGTTAATTCAATAATGCGTTTCCTTGTGTCTGTCCGAGCACGGAAAGCTGCAGCACGGTAACTGTCATTTCTCGACCGTTTCAGACCCGGGAAGGCTCGCCGGAACCGGGCCGGCCCCCTGGGCGTGTTTCTGGGGGTCTGGATGTTCCGGGGACCCCCGGGGACCCCCACACGATAACTGTCATTTCTCAAAGATTTTCTCCAAAACTAATCAAAGTACAGTAGTAGAGTACAGAGCACAGTACACTACAAAACAGTAGTAGAGTACAGAGTACAGTAACTATAACAATATTTTTCTATGTCTTGAGCCCCTGTTTGATCCGTGTGAGCACATACATATATATATATATATATATATATATATATATATATATATATATATATATATATATATATATATTTCTTTTACACTTTGTATCTTCTCCTGTGAACACGTCCTGGTTACTCCTGTTTTGTAGTTTTTGTTGGGGTTTTGACCTTTTGATCACTGGTGGTGATCCTAAAGCACTGGCTGAGACTCGAGCATGATTGTCGGACTGGCAGAGATGAAAACGCCAGTTATGTTAAAATGCCATGTTTATATTTTTCAATTTAAATGTTTTATTGTGGCCTTCTAGCGGCTCCTCAAATCCAATGTAAATCCATCTTTAATCCAAAATGTAAAACTCTCACATTCGTTCCATTGATTAACCATACCCCGTGGTTACTGGAATTCTTTCACTCACACATGGGTCATGGGTGGTGGTCATGGGCATGGGCACGTACATTCAACAGGTTATTATTAGCCTAGCTGAGTGACCTTCACATGGTCTGGCTGTCGACTGCCTCAGTCAGCACAATTCACACAGCACCATAGTCTCCTCTAGAGGGCGCTGTGCCACCAGGCCCACAGCCTCTCATGGACAGATCTCTGGGATTCTCACACAGTGATGCAAATAGCCTGCATCCATAAGACGCACTAAATTGAGAAAGGACGCAATCATGTCACCCTCCGGGGATCCTGGGATGCAATACTGTACTCTAACGTCGTTGAAGTAGGACTCATAAAATGTCCCTGGGACCCATCTAAAATGTCCCTGGGACCCATCTAAAATGTCCCTGGGAGCTGGGACCCATCTAAAAGACTACCCCTGGGTCCCGGGACCCATTACAATGAAAACCTATCACTGCATAGTATAAAATGTATACCTATATCTACCAGCCACTGCAGTCGGTATGTACTATGTCGTCTACATTGTATACCTACTGTACCAGCCAGTATACTAGTGTACATACATGTATATAGGGTTGGGATCCGGAATTGGAGGAACAGGATTAAACATTGAGGAACCGTTTTAACAGTTTCTGCCTGAAACTGGTATTTATTTCAAGGGCCACCATAACTCTGATTGAGAGTGGAAAAAATGTAACCAAATGGACCTGTTACAGACTTGTTAGGGTCCAATGGGAGAAATGAGAAGGTGTCCATGTGGAAGGGCGGGGGATCGTTTTTGTTTTGTCTGTAACTGTCCACATTCATTTAACTCATTTATTAGTCCCTTCACTGAAGAGAGACGACCTACAAACTAGGGCTTTAAGCAACTAGTCGACTATTCAACTAGTCGACTATTCAACTAGTCGACTAGTAAATCCACTAGTCGACCTTGCTGGTACTAGTTGACTAGTTGATACGTTTTTGTAGGCCTCAAGATCAGCTAGAATGCTAGATTATAGTCACCAATGTACCGTTTTTAAATGTACAAATATCATTAAAAAAAGTTTTTTAAAGTTTTTTTCATAATAGGTAAACAACTAGTCGACTAGTAAAACTAGGCAACTAGTCAACTAGTAAAAATCACTAGGAGTGAAAGACATACTACAAACTCACAACTAGTCACAAGGGAACATGGGGAGCTGTCAATCCTGGCTCCTCTCAGTCAGTGTTACAGGAATTCTGTCAGTTCACATTCCAAACACAGCAGCTAGTTTCCAGTAAGGAAATTGATTTAATATAGTAAAAATGCGTTGTCGCAAACTGAAAGGATTTTTTAAGCTCCTATTAAAATATGAATTCACATACAAAAAAAAGAATCACACCCGTGTGAACTGAGTGGTGTAAGGCCTGTCTGACGTAATGAAATCATGTCTGACGTAATGAAATCACACCCGGGTGAACAGGGTGAACATAGCAACCATGCTCATTTTTTCTGCACTAACAAAGCCAGTTGTATGAAATCACACCCGGGTGAACAGGTTGAACATAGCAACCATGCTCATTTTTTCTGCACTAACAAAGCCAGTTGTAGGAGTGGTTTACACCACTCAAAAAAGAATGTGGACTGGAAGCAGAATGCTGGGTGCAACACACCCGGCCTGTGATTGACCTGACATGCAATATATATATATATATATATCCTCTTCTGACCCTGGAGGTCTCAGTGACCCTCAATCATTTCAGTTCAAAAAAGTTGTATAAAAGACAATATGGCACTCAACTGTGTGGCATATCATGAATATTGTCACAGCTAGGGGATAAGTTTAACCCATTTAGACCTACAAATGCCTTCTAAATCCTGACAGTTTTCTGAAAAACGTGTTTCTAATGTCAGTGGTTCTCAAACATTTTCATGTCAAGGACCCCCAAAAATATATGTAATTGGCCGCCGACCCGCATCTGAAAATATGTTGTTCCAGAAGCAAAGATACGAGTTAAAAACGTTCGCTCTTTTATTTCCTCCCGGTTGGATTATTGTAACTCATTAACACAATTAACACCTCAATACACGGCTAGCCTTTATCGAATACTTTCAGAAGGTCTCATATCACTCCAGCGCTTGCTGCTTTACAGTGGCTTCTCCAATTGACTGCAGAATAGTTTTTACAATTATGTTAATCACTTATAAAGCTCTCCACTCCAATTTATTTAACTGAACTACTGTCCCCCAAGGTCAATGTGAGAGCACTTAGGTCTAGGCCTTCTCAGCATTCCTAAAACGAAGCCAAGAACAAAAGGTGATCGAGCTTTTGCGTTCGTAGCCCCTACTCTATGGAATGAACTACCACTGTTCCTAAGGAGGGCAGAGTCAGTCGATGCCTTTAAAAAGCTGCTAAAAACCAATTTGTTTTGTAAGCATTTTGGTTTGTAATATTGTCTATGAACCGTGTATTTATATGCATTTTATTTACTGCTCTGCTGTAACGCATTGTTGTTTTATTGTTGATCTATGTGATGCTCTTGCTCTATTTCATTTCATTTATTGCACGGCACCTTGTAACATTTGTTTTGAAAGGCGCTTTATAAATAAATTTACCTTACCTGAAATGTGCAACATTGTGCAAACATGTTAAAACATGGTACCAACATTCCATTCATCAATGAGTACAACATGAATATTGCCTCCATAGAACGTGCCAATCAGCATCCAGGATTGGGAATAACAGGTTTCATTCACAGAGGTAATAATGAGCCCTCCCATCCCATCCAGCGAGTTACTCCACCTGTCCTTCCTTTGCGTCTTACCTTGTGGACACTTTTGGGGTCCTCCAACCAGGCAAAGTACATCTCATCTACATAGTTTGCGCTGGTTCCGTTCAGGAATGGCTCCGAGGCCACCGGCGCCGTGTAGTGCCTGATTGGCTGAAACGTCCTTGTCGAGCCAGAGGCAGCGTGGCCTGTAATAGGCCGTGGTGGCTGGGAGCCAAGAGTCTGAGCCGCCTGCGAGGCGGTGAGCGGCCTCAGCCGCGCGGCACAAGTCCTTAACCGATGCATCAGCAAGTCTTTAATGCACCGCACTCTGTGTAATACTCAAACACAATGCTTGCTCACGTCCTGCCTCCTCTGGGTGGGTGGAGGGAAGAGAAGAGAGGAGAAGAGGTTCCGCTTTCACTTCAAAAAACAGGAAAAATGGAACGAAGGGCTGACTGGTCTGTCTGTCTGTCTGTCTGTCCACTCTGGGGGTGAAAGAGAGAGAGAAAGAGAGAATGATTGGCTGATTCAAAGGCTACAGAAAGAACAGATGAGAGAGTGACATCGACAGCAGTATGAAAGAGAAGTTAATGGAGCAAGCAAGAAAATAGGAATGGGCATTTGTTTTGTAAACGTGTTTACACTTGAGAATGTAGTCGGGTCACCCGCAGCGCACATCACAAGCCTAGGCTTGGACACACCAACTGGATAATTGAGTTGTACTGCATGTTGCACAACTGACACACTTGAATACAGCAAGCAGACAAAGCCTACAGCGTAAACAGTGTTCAAATAAAGTTAGTCATCTCTCATCTGTCTTTCTGGAAATGGTTTCCACTGCATGGTGGTTTCCAAGCAATTTTATTTTAAAAGCCAACCACAACACGTAAGTAAAAAATTAACCGGGATTGATACATACAAATACTCCTTGAAAAGCCTTTAAGTTAACACGTGTAGTACATTTCATGTTTCTATTGTAGCTTTGGACTGTAGAGAGGTTGTCCAGTTGTCCACAGTAGGAGTTTTGGCTCCCCAACCTTTTTGGCTGGGGACCCCTGGAAATGATCTCGCGACCCCAACCCCCTAATCTATAAACTACTGTGTGAATGGACGTGTCTAATGTATAGTCTACCATCTGTCTGTCTACAAGGATAAATGTAGTCTTACTGTCTAATGTTGCTGTCCTATTTGTCGGTAATCTTTACTTGCTAGTTGGCAGTTGCCACTGCTCTAGAGAACATTTAGAACAGTGCAAATAATGCACCTTAACATTGCATTTCTAAAGCGCCCTTCTCCAAAAACACTAATGCGCATTAGATGTACAGTACACTACACACACACACACACAAACTAACTCACCAACGGTGGAGAACATGCACGTTACCAAACATTTCGTCTTAGGTTGTACCACCAAAGTTATTTCCTTGAATGAAGCTCATGCTTGACAGTGTACTGTAGATTCATTGAGTTTTTGATGTTGATTGTTTCCAACAGGTGAAAAGACAGCCTGCTGCATGCATGTGTATGTATGTAACCACTGTAAGTCACATGACCACTGACATGTTTGTATGTCACCTTCAGCTGAACACTCCACTTAGCAACGCCATGTGACTCGAGCCAGGGACATATACTGTTGTTAACCAAAAATGTCCTTTTTATTCACATGCCAAAGTAAGGTTTGAAAACCAACGGACATAGACCACACACACAGGTCACATTACATGTGTGCGCGTGCACACAAGCAGTGTGTGTGTGTGTGTGTGTGTGTGTGTGTGTGTGTGTCAAGTCCTCTCTCAGGGTCAGTAACAAAAGCCTTAGTTTGAACTAAAAACAACATAAGGATCTGGGCAATAAAAGTAATTGCACTGTTGTTAGTTGTCCATCTCTCAACCCTTCAGAAGTTAAAGACACATGTTACCTCTTTTCTATATTTATCTAAAGGCAGTCAAAGAGGTTGCTGGCACTGACAACACGTGATCAGTCAGCACGAAAGTACAGCAGCGGTCCTGAAAAGAAACTCAGTCAAAACGATTGAGTTCACAGGGGCTCCCGTTTTGTAAACAACGTGAATATTTGTTATACGAGGACATGCTGGTACGGATGCAGTGTTTCTACACGGCAAAATCGGTGTTGATTGTGTGCAAATGGTGCTAAATGGACCCGTTGACGCTGGAGTTTACAGTGTGTTGTGGTGACCTTGTTGAATACACACTCACACTACAGCACTCTGCTTTCTCCTTCAGCACTGCTCTGACCATAGACCCGCCCACTACAGCTTACAAGGACGATTTCATTGGCTTCTCCGCACGGGAAATGATGTGAAATGACACACCCGCGACCTGTCATTGGCCCGAGCGAGGTGTCACTCACTTTGTCCTTTCTCCACCAAAACAGGCTTCTCTCCCCCGAAAACACAACCTCCCTTTAGCTGTCAAAACAATGTCCCAAATTATGAACCATTTAAAGTTGTTTTTCACCACTAACCGATAGTAAGACGTGCGCTGCACAGCAGCTAAAAACACACACAGGTCGGCTGCAACCGTTTAGCCAGCGAGCTAACGTTTAACGTTATGCAATTGTTATTAGCCCATCATCATTAGCTAGCTTCTACTGACTCACTAGTTTAAGTGTTAGGAGGAGGTTAGCATTTGCGGCCAATAACAGCTACATCAGTGGCGCATTTCTGCACAATGTATGTCCTTACCGAGGCAAACAAAAGTTCCTGTTTATATATTACGCCACGGTCACGTCAGGCAGCCTCCGCAGCACGCGGCTATAAGCCGTTAGCAGACTGTCAACGTCAATACCGAATTCCTGAAGAGCTCTTTCTTTTCAATTTGTTGTAGTTATCTCCGTGGTGAAAACGTCGTATGTTTAAACTCTAATTACGTGTATAAACTTAACGAACTTACCCTCGCGCCAAAAGGTAGAAGAATGAAAGCCTAAAAGCTATGAACTAGTTTACACACCTCGACTTTCAGCGGGCGGCTCCCCTCGCGCGCGGCCGCTAGTATCCCTCTGCCCTCTGGTGAAACACGAGTAGAGCGCTGGCGCTGCTGCTGCTGTGTGTGGGGCGAGTCTCCATCCCATAGGCAGAAGGGACGGTCGGCGGCGCTGACTAGAGTTGCCATGTCCGCTTATTATAAGCGACTTTGGGGTTTTATTATAAGCAAAGCAACACAAAAGCAAAGCAGAGTAAACTAGAAAAAGTGCCCTTCTGGGCACAGGTCTCCACCAGGAGGATAGGAGTGTGTGTGATGTTTGGCAAAATGTTTAGGAGTAATATAAACATGTTGTGTGTGTGTGTGTGTGTGTGTGTGTGTGTGTGTGTGTGTGTGTGTGTGTGTGTGTGTGTGTGTGTGTGTGTGTGTGTGTGTGTGTGTGTGTGTGTGTGTGTGCGTGCATGCGTGCGTGCGTGCGAGAAGCGGCTTGGCCTGTTGTAGTGCCACCATGAGGCTGATTAGAAAACTGTGAAGTGGCATTTCTTCCTCAGCCTAGTGGGAATATGCATGCAAAGTTTCACCGCAATCGGACGCTGCGTTGAGTAGTTGTGGCGATGTATACAAAATGGGAACAAAGCGGGCTACTCCTGATAAGTTTAGAAGCCAATCGTAGCCATTGAGGGTGGATTATGAGAAATCAAACAAACCAGTCTTGATCACATGACTATGGAGAGCATGTGTACCGATTTGCGTGAAATTTGGTTAAAATATGAAGGAGTAATATTAGAAAATGTGTTTTACATATGTCGGCCTCCTGGTGGCGCTATAAGAGCAGATGCGAAAAATTCCAGGCAAAGGTTTTTCCTTGGCCTCTGGGGGGTGTGCATACAAAGTTTTACACAGTTCCGTGCAGTTAGAGGTAAAAACACTAATCGGCCAGTTATAGCACCACCATGAGGCTGAGTTGAAAATGTTCACGTGGCATTTCTTCCTCGGCCTAGTCTGAGAAATCTGAAAGACCTGTTTCGTTGAATGGCTCTAGAGAGACTGTGTACCAATTTGCGTGATGTTTGGACAAAATCTGTAGGTGTACTGTCCAAAAACGTGTTTTGCACAAAGCGCCCTCCTGGTGGCGCTATAACAGGCCGTTCTGGAAATTTTGGGGCAGAGGTTCATCGTTGGCATCCAGGGAGTGTGTGCGCGAAATTTGGCATCGACCGAGTTAACAGTGCCAGAGATTAGCTGTTCACAGACGGACGGACGGACACACACACACACACACACACACGGACACACGGACGGACGGAGTGCAAAACATACTCTCTCCCCATGCCTTCGGCCTGGTGGAGACAACTAACTAGAATGCTATATCTGGCCCTAAACAAATAATACACTGTGGCAAAATACCTTAACTAGGTAACTAGGTGTTTCTTTGAAGATTTTGTTTAGTATTTGTGCTGCCATGTGGTTGTGGGGGGGAAATATATGCGAATAATTGCTTTGAAAATACTATGTTGTAGAAAAATCAATAAACATATGTTTTAAAAAAAAACTAGGTAGACTCAGTGAGCACAGTATTGCGATCGAGAAAGGCACATAGGCAGACCTGTCTCCCTAGAGAATTGATTGATTGATTGATTGAAATATTTATTAACAGTTTGCAGAATTACAGTACAATTCAAGCACAACTCAATACAAAGACTTAACTGTGAAGTGGACGACCCAATAAAGCATTACACTTGTTTACAAGAGGGTCCACCTTGTTCAATTCATTAAAACATTTAGAGACGTAAAAATATACACTTCTGTAAAGCCAAAGAACAGAACAGGAATTCATCATAAAGGTGGTAAAAAGGGAAAGGAAACATATACAGTGAGGGGGAAAAGGGGTGGATGGATGGGGGGGAATTCAGATTTTACGGGGGCCCGTTTCGAATTGCAGCCGTCCGTAGGTGCCCTTTGAGAGCTGATTTGAAGGAGTCAAGGGATTCGCATGTCTTAATGACTGTTGGAAGGGCGTTCCACATTTTGGTGGCATAGGAGCGAAAATAATTTAGTCCCTTGTTTGTGCTGAATCTGGGTTGCACATGGCAGTGGCGTGCACAGATAGACACTAGGGGGTGCTAGAGCACCCCCTGCCCTTTTGGCAATGTGCCCTTTTGAAAAAACAAACAAAAAACGTATTATTATTATTTGAATTGAATTGAATTATTTAATTTTTTTGTACAGTATGTGGACCATGGTGACATTGATCAATTCTTTATAAAAAGCTTCTAATATATTATTTAGGCCCCAAAATCTATAAATATCACACTATTAAGACAACCGGCCGGTTCCACGCGCTGCACAAGGTGCCCTTTTTTCACTTGAGCACCTGCCCCTCTAAATGTCTGTGCACGCCACTGGCACATGGTTTGTTGCACTCCCTCTGGTGTTGTGGGTGTGGACTTCGTTAACATTAAGGAAGTATTTGGACAGGTACATGGGTGGGTATCTTGGTGGTGTATCGAATCTTGTGTACCAGACCCATTGCAAGATGCTGTAATCTGTCGTCGACCCTATAAGAAGACAGACTATGCACCCACTGCACACAATATAAAGTGGAAACTGAGCTACATTTCTTCGTGGAGGTGAACAGAACACTGCCGACGGCTTCTCAGTTAAAGTGCGTGACAATATTATCACAAATCAGAAATCACAAGAAAAGATGAAATTACCTATCTATGTTCCATCCTGGAGGCAAAGCTTTCCTGTGATAAAATGTCTTGATGTAGATCGTCAATGAACTATTTTAAAATGTTTTTCAAAATAGTAAAAAATGACAAATACGTTTAGGGATAAGGGTGGCGCAAGATGTAGCCCGTCCCTAACCAGCCTTCTCTCCATCTCTCACAGAACAAACCTGCTGGATTCCAACCAGTCAGGATTCAAACCGGCCCACTCCACAGAAACTGCACTGCTTGCAGTCACAGAAGCTCTGCTGCCCAGGCTGCCCCCCACTCTGCAGTCCTGATTCTTCTATAGCAGGGGTGGGCAACTTTGACGAAGGAGAGGGCCATTATATTTCCATACTCACTCCAGAGGGGCCACATTGCACGTGGCAAAAATAGCCGATCTACAAGTTCAAAACGCGTCGCATCGCGACACGTTTTGATCCTGAAAAGTCATTTTAACTAAATACAAATATAATGGACATAAAAAAGACAATAACATTATTTGTAATACTACTCAGCAAGCTACTTAATTTAGACTGTAAGTAATTAAAGCGGGTCATGTTCGCATGTTAGGAATTGTAACAGCTGGAATCAATAACATATCAGTATTCCGAAATTAATCTGAGGGCCACATTAAGTGAAGGTGGGGGCCGCATGTGGCCCCCGGGCCGCCAGTTGCCCATGTATGTTCTATAGTATCAGCACCATTTGACACATTGAACCACCAGCTGCTCCTTACAGGCGTATGCAAACAAAGGCTAAACGTATGTAACTTAGATAGCATTTTATGTAGACATAGCACTATACTATAGTGCTATGTCTACATAAAATGCTATCTAAGTTACATACGTAATAACTAACTAGAATGCTATATCTGGCCCTAAACAAATAATACACTGTGGCAGAATACCTTAACTAGGTAACTAGGTGTTTCTTTGAAGATTTTGTTTAGTATTTGTGCTGCCATGTGGTTGTGGGGGGGAAATATATGCGAATAATTGCTTTGAAAATACTATGTTGTAGAAAAATCAATAAACATATGTTTTAAAAAAAAAACTAGGTAGACTCAGTGAGCACAGTATTGCGATCGAGAAAGGCACATAGGCAGACCTGTCTCCCTAGAGAATTGATTGATTGATTGATTGATTGAAATATTTATTAACAGTTTGCAGAATTACAGTACAATTGTAATTCTATACATATGCATATATACTATAGTGACTATAGTATATATGCAGGGATTGACATTATTGTCTGGCTTTCCTAATAAACACCTTTCCAATATTGTCAATAGAATGTCTGTGATCTTACATAGTTACATTTCATCATGTATTCCGAATACCCAGCCATAGATCGGTCCCAACCGCGCACGGTTATCAGACTGACCACGTCTGCATTTAAACTTGTGGCACTGCGTGTGTGGTGTATACTCACCCAGTAATTCAGAGTCAGATCATATTGTCCTCTAGTTTCATATCCATACATGTTCAGTCCTGCACTCATTCTGGGTCCCTCACTAACCGTTTTTTTTCCTCTCTTGACTTCCTTATTGACATCCCATTGTCCCGCCTCCAGCGCCGGAACTGGCTATCTGCGCGTTGGCGCTGGAGGCGGGACAATGGGATGTCAATAAGGAAGTCAAGAGAGAAAAAAAAACAGTCTAATAAAGATTAAAAATACTTAACGGCTTCTGCACCGTTCGCGGGGTGTCCGGTTGTCTCCGTTGTCTCCTATAGCTATTATATGCTTCTTTTGGAATATGTCAGCATCATACCCACAGCGCAGAGACCCGTCGGAGACGGTAAAGTCAGCCTGCGTATTGAAATGAGCACGTCGCTTGAGGTCGATGATACCGGACCCTACGGGGTAGGGGTCCAAAGGAGCTCAACCCGGAGACGGGCTAGGTCCCTCACCACAGTCAACATAGAGAATTTAGTCTGTGTGCAGCTCGCGGAAAAGTGGAGATATTTTACTAAATCCACGTTTCAAATGAATATGAAACTAGTCCCCAAAACGACCCCAAGTCTTAGGAATTAATTATTGGGTGAGTGCACATGCAGTGCTACAAGTTTAAATGCCAGCGAGGTCAGTCTGCTAACCATGCGCGGATAGGACCGATCTATGGCTGTGTATTTGGAATACATGAAATTTATGTAAGATCACAGACATTCTAGGGCTATTAATGAACTTGTAAACTGAGAATATAACTGCTTTATACTGTAAATCACTCTAGTCTAGATTAAGAGCAGATCTGCTAAATGCCTAAATTGTAAATTGTAGGCCTACCTGTCACGGAGCAGCCCGTGCCCTATACACACACACACACACTCTGATTAAGGACATTGCACGCACGCACACACCACACAGGTGCTTCCAACTATTAACCGGCCGGGTTGGAGGCAACTGAAGTGTCTGTGGGTAGTGGGGCAGACAGGTCCTAACTTATAGTTGTCAATACTGTTGAATGCATTCACAACTTATTCATGTTTCACAATGATATCAAGGTTTCACGAGGATGCACAAATGAAATGATACACACAGACTGGCAGAGTAAAACATGCAGTTTATTCTAAGTGTTTGCTCATTGTTTGTCACCTGTATGGCCTCTGCAGTGCTGGCACACTTCTCTCTAAATCTAAACTGCCGAAACAGCACTGGACTCAACCATTCGGCTTAAGAGAGGGAGGGAGGGTGCCAAATACTGTTGAGGAATAGGGGTGTTTCACAAGGTTGATGAGCAATGTATGTCTATTATCGTTTGAACTGAATGCAAACCTAAATGATGTTTAGTCTAAAATAGAACAAATATTTAATTGGTTGCTTATTCATGTTTGTATGTTACTTGTGAGCTGGTAGATCAGCTGTTAATGTTAATTGGTTCTCTGTTTGTGGTAGGATCCTCTCCTATAAAAAGGAGACTGCAGGCAGAGTAAGTCAGTTATGTTTGGGCAGGCAACATGCCGACAGCCCAGTGAGAGAGCTGCTAGGGCCCATTTCAACATGCCGACAGCCCAGTGAGAGAGCTGCTAGGGCCCATTTCAGGGGCATAGCCTAGTGCAGTTCTGTTCCGTGTTCCTTTGTCCTATGTTTTGCGTTAAGTATTGTGAGTTCTTTATTTTGCATTTTTGGCCAGTATTGTTTTGTTGTTGGATATCGTTTCACTGTGATGATCTGCATTGGAGTTTGGAGAAATAAAACCCACAAAGCATCGCTGACTGTTTTTGGAGCCTTGACCCTCGGGCAACTTTACAGTACCTGTCAAAACGAAGTCCACAATCACAACACCAGAGGAAGTTCAACAAACCACGTGCAACCCAGATTCGGCTCAAACAAGGGGTTAAATTAATTTCCCGACTATGCCACTACAATGTGGAACACCCTACCAACGGCCATTAAGAAATGTGAATCCCTAGACTCCTTCAAAACCTCTCTCAAAGAGCACTTAAAGTCCCCCCCCCCCCCCCCCCCTTCTTTAAATGTTCTGATGAATTTAAAATGGAGGACCCAATTAGTGCTTCTTCTGGTTTTATCCTTGTGTTGACTTGTAGTGCTTTTGTTTGAAATGTACCCATTCTCCATACATTTTCAATCAATCAATTCTCAACTCAACTCAACTTTATTTATATAGCACATTTATCAGGACCAGGTCAACCAAAGTGCTGTACACGTTAAAAGAGAGCAAACAGTGCAATATAAACAAACATTAAAACTTAAGCAGGCATTTGAAGTCGAAAAAGAATCAATACAATATAGACAGATATTAGCAGGCAGTCCAAAAAGCACAAACAACAAACAACAAAGCAGACATTTGCACAAATGAGGGGAGCAGGGATACGTTTTAAGCAGAGATTTAAAATATTATGGACTGGGCAATCAATCAATCAATCAATCAATCAAACCCAGTGATTCTCAATCTCAAACATTTTCATGTCATCCATCCATCCATCCATCCATCTTCAACCGCTTATCCGTATTCAGGTCGCGGGGGCAATAGCTCCACCAGAGACTAGAGAGCTATTGAGTTTGCAGAATTACAGTACATTTCAAGCACAAACTCAATACAAAGGCTGTTAACTGTGAGTGGACGACCCAATTAAGCATTACACTTGTTTACAACAGGGTCCACCATGTTCAATTCATCAAAACATTTAGAGACGTACAAATAGACACTTCTATATAGACAAAGAACAGAACAGGAATTCATCATAATGGAGGTAAAAAGGGAAAAGAAACAGCTCTCTCTCCACAGCAACATTAGTAACTTCATCCCCATCTCTGAAAATTGTGTGCCAGCCAGGAACCCCTGTACCATATTTTGTTGTTTGTATGTTTCAAAAAATATTTAGCCAATACGAATACGGTAGATGTAAAGTGCGTATAATATTATTTGTAGCCGCTTCTTTGGGGCTTGTTTTCATAGACCCGGTTGCTTATTTCTCTCGCAAAATCTGGCAACAGTTGCTCTGACTGAGGAAGACCGATTAGCTTTGCGGTTGGAATATCCGATGTAGAGCGGATGCGAAAAAGGCCTGTGTTCTTGTGCGTGGACAGTGGGCGGGCTCTAGGCCGGATATTAGCACAGAACAATAATTAGAAACCTTTCCTCGGCTATTTGGATAGGATATTTGCGGAAAGCCTAATGACGCTTGCGAGGTTAGTGGGGCAGTGGCGCCACTGGCGCTGCCGCTGGAGAAGACTTCGTAGGCTACTTCGTAGTTCGATTGTCAAAACATTCTCACGTTTCTCCCCTGGTAAACTAGTTTAAGTTTGTCACGTTTGTGTAGGCCGCCGCCTAGTAGCCTCATAGGAGTAGCCTACTGTAAACTTAAATTGACTGACAAGAATAAAAGCAGGGTTTCCTGACAATCAACTAGCCAATCAAAGCGCGACTGTCCCTCCGGGCAATGGGGTCCTGACAAACTGCAAAAAAATGCAGCTCGAGGCCTGTATGTAAATGATTGCGACGCAGCTATGACGTGAAGATGTCGAACATGTCTTGCAAATTAATACATTCAATCGTGAACATTGAAGTTTGTCATTGAATAATAATACTAATTATAAAGTAGTCTGTCACAAACCCCTCTCTTTTACAAACGCAGTCATGCAGAGAAATTATGATAATTTGCATACTTTCTTTCTATCACCAGTAGTAGACAATCAGTCACAAATTAGCACCCTGTAGAAGATCCATACTAAATGTGGCACATTGTCATTGCAGCCATCCGTAGGTGCCCTTTGAGAGCGGTTTTGAAGGAGTCAAGGGATTTGCATGTCTTAATGACTGTTGGTAGGGCGTTCCACATTTTGGTGGCATAGGAGCGAAAATAATTTAGTCCCTTGTTTGTGCCGAATCTGGGTTGTACATTTGATATTAGATTCATTGCAAACAGACCACTAGGGGGCGAGCCCGACTTGTTTGCGATGGTTTTTGAAAACCTTATACCCATACCTAACATCATGCCAAAAATCAAAAACTTGTCACCAAGAGTATAATTGTTATGATTTTTTATGTATTAAATCCCAGTTTATAGGCATTTTAAGCTCCTGGCAGCCATCGTGGACGCCATCTTGAAAATAATGCCTTTCCAGAAGTTATTTTTTCCTAATTTTTTAGTATGTTATTTAGCACACCCAATACTAATAGAATCCATTGAAAAATCTCTTTTATCAATTATTGTGGTTTTTAACCATAGACTGACCCATTTAATATTAGATTCATTGCAAACAGGCCACTAGGGGGCGCTCCCAACTTGTTTGCGATGGTTTTTGAAAACCTTATAACCATACCTACCACCATACCAAAAATCAAAAACTTGTCACCAAGTGCACGATTATAACGAATTCAGACCCAGCTAAGTGGAAACCCCCCATGATGAAGCTCTGCACCATGAATAGGGGACCAGGCCTTCTGCTCAGCTGCTCCTCTGCTGTGGAATGCCCCTCCCTTTTCAGGCTGTGACCACCCACCACCCCCCCCCACCACCCTGACAAGAACTTGGAATTGTAGGAGTTGAGGCATTACATTTTGTTTGACTGTGTTCTACAAGCTCCCAACGCCTTTTGTTTTGAAATTGTAGATCGGCTATAGGCGTATTCTTTGCCTCTTTCTTATTTTACAAGTTTGCCAAAGTTTGACCAGTTCTTATAGTAGGCCTATATGTTTGTTGATTACTTTTGATGCTGTAATGGTCTTTATATATTTACTTTTGATGCTGGTCTTTATATATTAAAAGGTTCTTAAAAGTGTCACTTAACTGTCCCCTCCCAGCCCGATCAGGAAGCGACCTCTTAACTGCCTGTTATAGCAGATATACAAGCCTTGTATATCTGTACCTTGCGCTTAATTGTAGATCGGCTATGTTTTCAAGATGAGTTGAAAATGAGTGAAGTTGTTGTTAATGTTGGCAAGCGATAAATCAGGCATCAGAGGTTGTTCCGTCCGCTAGTCTAGTCTAGTCAGCCATAAAACTGCACCCAGTGGTGGTTTACTTAAGTAAAAGTCCGGGTTCAAAATGTACTAAAAGGTAGAAAAGTATTGGCATCAAAATGTACTTAAAGTACTAAAAGTAAAAGTAGGCCTACTCATTATGCAGAAATGTCCCATTTCAAATAATTGTAGTGGAGTAAAAGTACTTATGTACAGTACTTAAGTAAATGTCTTTTGTTACTTTCCACCGCTGTCCTATACTGAGAAACAGTATTAACTGCCTGAGTTGTTAAAAACTGGGAAATAAATAAATGTATCTCTCCACTGTGCTGTTATTGGTACAGAAATGGACAGCGTGTTATCGTTTAGTCATCTACAGGTAGAATTTATTTGGTACCTTTAGTACTGATATCAAATATAAACACTTGTAGTGACGTGTGACCTTCAGAACACATTTGGAGGACAGCACAGCTCTGCAGATCATGAGAGAGTGACACAGAGAGAGAGAGAGAGAGATGCAGTGCAATCAGGCCAACCACAAACAATCAGTACATTATTATGATTGTTATTGTAATACAGTGCTGTGTATTCATATTCCTCTAATACAGGTTCATTTTTTTTTGTTACACTCATTCTCAAAACATCAAACCCTCCGAAAAAACACATCGGCAAGATTCCTTTCATTGTGTTTGCATGGGATTCTAAAAAACAATGTGTAAAACATAAGAAGGGTTTCTGGGCATCAGTCAGTCTTTTTTTAATGGCACCATGTAGGATGCTCGATGCTGTGGTTCATTCAGTCCGAGGACCTTTGGCGACACACCTCAACGTCTAGCAACACACAGACGCCTAGCAACACCCATCAACACCTCAACGCCTATAGCAACACAGCTGCAACACCTCAACGCAACGCCTAGCAACACCTGAACACCGAGCAACAGATGAACAACACCTTAACGCATAGCAATACCTCAACATATGGCGTGTACTGTGTATGTGTGTGCGTGTAGCCATGTAATGAAAGCTCTGAATTTGCAAACAGTGCAGTTTAGTTTAGTGGCAAAAATACCCTCTTACAGCAGAGTACCACAAATTGAGCCCGCGCGGTGCTACAGAGACAAACCGTGAAACTGAGAACGACGACAGCGACGATATACAAGCCACCATAAAGTACATACTAGTGTAATATAACACTCTGTAATTAGTCATGGCCAGTGAAGTACTGCTGGTTGACCAGTTTCTGCTGGTTGACTTTGTAGGACACACTGGTTATACTGGTCTGTGTTATGTATGGGGTTTGTGATATGGTACAAACTAGTTCCTGGTGTTGTGGTGTAGGACAGTTCGCTTTCCGAGCTCACGGTTTCATGTTGTAGCCCTTTTAGTAGGTGAAATACAATCAGGATAATTTATTGCAGCAGGTGTACATTTAGATTTCCGATTATTATATCATTATCATCTCTGATGATATTATACACATCAGATGTAACGTCATAGTAGAGGCATACATATACAGTTTGGCAACAGCAGTTGCCACTGGCAGCCATGTTGGCTCCGAAAGTCCTGATCAATAGCCATTGGTCTCCAAAATGCTGTCCATGTAACCATGGAGACATTATGGAGGGCATAAGAACTTGTGTAATAACAATAGTGCAGCCAACACATTCTATAGAGAGGAGGCAGCAACATGGCAGCCACACTACCGGAAAAAACATCACATCATCACTAAACTAAACATCTCACAAGAGGAGACGTGTGAAATAAACCTTTTCAAATGGGCTGACATTTTGTTTAGGTTTTTTTTTTTACCACAGGTGCCAGCAGTACACTCACTGCCAAATGAACATTAAAAACAAACATAAAAACATCTTCCATAAAACATTTGAAACAAATAACAAGACTCTGAAGAACAAACTGAAGAAGAGCTGCTGTGGTTGTTCTCAACCAATCAGATTGTCTTCGTCTATCAGAGGGCGGGGTCTGTTTGAATTCTCTCGGTTCGTGATAAAAGAAAATTACAATTGGAAACAAAATGATTTATAGAGTATATAAAAAATCACACCTGTGTGAAGTGAGGGGCGCTCTTATCACCATGATGTAAAATAGACACTATATCAAATTTGCTCAGACGCTATGATGTAAAATTGTCCATTCATTGAACAATGGGAATTTAATGTTTGTGTAGGACAAAGTTTGTGCGCACACACCAAAAGCTGGATATGCACTGTCCTGGTGTTAAAGCTGCAATCCGCAAGATATACAGATATTTCCTACTGGTTCTCTCTTGAACCTGGTTCTCCTCTGCGCGCGCCGAAACGCTGAGCTACAACAGAAACCCCCTCTGGACAGGGGACTTATTACGCTATTAGCATCATGCAATACCACTTTTCAACCAGCAAGTGGTCCTAGGAGAGTTCACCTCTAGGTGCACAGCTGAATTTGTTATATATATTGCATTAGCATTGGTGAGAATAACCTATTATTCACCCCCCCAAAAAAAAATCTGGATTGCAGCTTTAAATGAAGAGAAAAATGCAATATTGACTAATGGACTGTTAATTGAGGCCCGTATACTGCATGTCCTGAGTCTGGCTAGCAGCTAGCAGCCAGGGTTGGGTCAGTTACTATTGCACAGCTCAACCACCACTGTCAAATACTGCACTCATACCATGAAGCCTAGTAAATACATAATGCAATAATCTTTTTATTATTTGTTTTATTCGTAGGTAGGTAGGCAGGTGGGTGGGGTTTGGCACTATTTATTTACAGTATAAAGATTGCAGAATAACTTTTAGAGTTTAGCCAAGTATTTAAAACTACTTTACTGCTATTTTCTGTGACATTTTAATTGTCACGATGGGGTAAAACCCCACCCACCAGATGCTCACGCAAAAATAAAACAAACACCAGAAATTATCTGGAACTACAATTTCAGCACAAAAACAAATAACAAAACAAAACACTACACACATCCCCTCCACACACTCATTACCGCACGCACGCGCGCACACGCACACGCACACACACACACACACACACACACACACACACACACACACACACACACACACACACACACACACACACACACACAAAAGAGACTATAAAATGTATGATGCACTTGGTTTACATTGCATTGCATATTACGTTTTTTTCATTTTTCTTTTACACAATTTTGGAATTATCACCAGAAAAGCTATAGGCTGTAAAAATCAAGCGTACCCAAAGCTGTTAATCCTATAGAACCCCATTCAGGCTGATCGATGTCAGGGGTCAGGGTTACATTCCTATGACAGTGCTGACCAGAAGGGAAGTGCAATCAATCGGTAACAGTGGTCCTAAATAGAAACGCAACAACATACTGTAACATCACAGAGAAAGAGAAGAGAAGAGAAGAGAAGAGAAGAGAAGAGAAGAGAAGAGAAGAGAAGAGAAGAGAAGAGAAGAGAAGAGAAGAGAAGAGAAGAGAAGTGGTTGTTATTTCTGTTAACATAGCTCAGGATTCCCAGAGATCCCGGTACTAAAATAGTACCAGTAAAAACAAATGTTGCAGTCCTTTCCCAGTAGCTGCCTACAGGGTGCAGCGCCGAGCAGTCTGTCCTAGAGGACAACGGCAGTCCAGTTCAGTGTGGCGCGGTGTCCAGTCAACGTGTCCCACACTAACTGCGGGACATTCCGAATGTTGAAGCCACGATGGGCAGCTGTTATTAAATCCACTTATCGCCATCGAGAATCATGAGGCGACATGTGATGTCACCAAACACACAAGGGTGTGATGTCACCTCGTGTCTAGAATGTGTTAGCTATAGTGAAATCAGCTGGTGTAGCGTCGTCGGCAAGCTTTCTGGTTCGCGGCAGATGTTTACTCCACCGTGTTGGTTGTTGACGCCACAAATCTTTCTCTCCGCGGCCCAATGCTAGGTGACGCCCTTGGTGGTGGTCAGATGGGAGAGCGGCGGGGTTTGGTGAGAGGTTAGGCTGGGGGGAGTGGGAGTTGGAGGGGGGGGGGGGGGGGGGGGGGTTCGGGTGGGGACAGAATGACACACCCACCCGTGGGATCCTTATCCTCCCATTGGCTAGACTGGTGGAGGAGGGGCGGGTCTTAGAGGCACTAGTGATGCAGGCGGCTGTTTACTGAAGGAGAGAAATAGGGAGAGTGAGACAGACAGACAGACAGACAGACAGAAAGAGAGAGACAGAATGACAGGGATAGAGACGGACAGACAGACAGACAGACAGACAGACAGACAGACAGACAGACAGACAGACAGACAGACAGACAGACAGACAGACAGACAGAAAGAGAGAGACAGAATGACAGGGATAGAGACGGACAGACAGACAGACAGACAGACAGACAGACAGACAGACAGACAGACAGACAGACAGACAGACAGACAGACAGAAAGAGAGAGACAGAATGACAGGGATAGAGACGGACAGACAGACAGACAGACAGACAGACAGACAGACAGACAGACAGACAGACAGACAGACAGACAGACAGACAGACACAGCGATTGAGAGAGAGAGACAGACAGAGAAGGCGAAAGAGAGAGAGACAAAAGTGTGGTTACTTAATACATCACAGTAGATATTATCATTACAGTTTGAATGAACAATATTACAGACAGACATACAGACAGAGCCGGACAACAGTATTGTTAGGCAGTGACACACAGAATGAATATATCAGTCTTTGTTTCCTTACAGAGGTGGAGGTGGGGGTCTCATAGCGTGGGGGGACCCTGTTCTGTTGGTCTGTACCTAAAGCAGGCACGCACACACACACACACACACACACACACACACACACACACACACACACACACACACACACACACACACACACACACACACACACACACACACACACACACACACACACACACACACACACACAGAGAGAGAGAGATATATGGTCCAATCATATATCTCAACAGAAAGCAGGCAATCAGAGGTGAGCCTACCAAAAGTTACGAGGAGAAAACAATCACCAATAGGTGAATATGAACGTTGTGGACACAAACCGTGTAAAACTCACGTTGATCTGCTGTTATGGACACGAAAGACAACCTGCAAAACTCACGTCAAGTACCTTGCCGTCTGTTTATCTCAGGCAAAAAATAGGCCCAACCGAAAATGTAGACAATAGCCTTCGTGTGCACGAGAAGCGAACCCTAGTGTCCCTATTCTGGGGGCGAACGTTGAGCGAAAACAGCAGATCTACAGGCTCACAACAACAGCACCAGTGTTGAGCCCTGCAAGTACTTCTTTAGACTTTAGAATACTCTAGAGTATTTTAAGTATTGCAGTATAGAGTCGTAATATAGTAACACATGACCAGTTATAGTATGGTTTGTTGATTACAACGTAGCAATGGTCCTTTTTTTTAGGGTATTAAGTATTAAAAAATGTCCTTAAATTGTCAATGTCCTCTGGGGAACCTCCAAAAATAAAATGTGTGGACTCCCCTGGGAGTCCTGACCCCACAGGTTGAGAACCACTGCTCTAGAACTACAGTTGGGTGCCACCGATATTGTCCCTTATCATTTGACCCATTTAGGCCTGACCTCAAAATTGAAAAAAATCCTTCTAAATCCTCCAGTATTCTGAAATAAATATTTTCACGATTTTTCAAAAATAGCAGACCTACAAGCTCGTAGCGCGCCACTCGGTGGCGCGCTATGAGCTTGTAGATCTGCTATTTTTCAATAGCTAAATTATAACAATGTTTAAAACACCAAAAGGGGTTCCCGCCCAAAATGGGTTAACTGTCCTTTTGCGCAGATCACGCAAACCTCAGCAAAAAGAAAAGGACAATATCGATGGCCTCCAACTGTATTCTGTAGTGTAAATAATACACGACACGTTCACATTATAAACCCTCGACAGAATGCCGTTTCCGGGTTCCCACGTTGTTTTTTTAACAATTCATTTTCAAAACATTTCCAGAACCTTTCCAAAGAATAAAAACCCCAGGCCATTTCCAGGCCTATATGGTACATAATTCACAGGCCCATTATAGCGTGCAATTTTGAGGCTCTTACACCTGTGTGTATCAACGCCCCAAGACGACGTGACAAATAGAACAGATCTACAAGCTTAAAAATGTATCACGATGCAACATGTTGTTAGTTTGTGTCAATGATTCTTTTTGTCACGTGATGCCCTGTACACATTAGGCCACATGTATTTCACATACTGTTTACCATGTTGGTAACACTTTATATTAAGGTTGTCTTTATAAGGCATTATAACACTCGTTATAAATGTTTATAATCATGTATAACAACTTATAACCACCTTTATAACATATTATAATGCATTATTATGCTCAGTGGAACAGCATATTATAACTATTATAACTTAGGTGGTTATAAAGGCACATAGAGAAGTGCTGTAATGTCTGTGTCATAATGCATTATAACCATTGTGTTACCATGTCTTATAAACATCAATAATATGCTATAGCAGGACTTTGAGACCTTTAAGTAAAGTGGCAACATTCTTTAATGGTTATTAGCAGTTGTATCATTTTATAATACCCTATAGCATGACTTTGTGACCTTTAAGTAAAGTGACAAAACGTTGTATAATATGCTATAGCATATTATTGATGTTTATAAGACATTATTCCATTTAATAAACACATTGGTTATAATGCATTATGACACAGACATTACAGCACTTCTCTATGTGCCTTTATAACCAACAAACTATAATAGTTATAATGTGCTGTTCCACGGAGCATAATAATGCATTATGACCAGCACTTATAATATGTTATAAACGTGGTTATAAGTTGTTATACATGATTACAAACATTTATAACATTTATAAAGTGTTATAATGCCTTATAAGCACATTATAATGCATTATAAATGAGCTTATAATGCATTTTAAAGGCGACCTTAATATAAAGTGTTACCGACATGTTTTTTTAATGGACAAAATCAACAGCCAAAAAACGATGTATATCTAAACATTTTCTTTACCCACCTTTTCCAGGCCTGGAAAAGGTAATTTCAGAGAATGTGAATGTGTTCTAGAATGGACATTAAGTGCTGTATACTTTACCTCGTCTGGTAGTAACTGAACACGTTGCTTCACATGGAAAGAGAGAACAAGAACAATGTCAGTATCAACAAGTCGTGTTATCACTATTGTTGAACTTGTTATTTATTTATTTAACTTTTTCTGTGCCATTACGAGATTTTCTCCTGAATGTAGCTTATTGTATCCAACGGTGCCATTCACGAGATTTGATTAAGCAGCATTAATCCAGTGAATGTAATGCACAATCAATAAATGCACCATTTACTCCCCATCTCTCTCCCCACTGCCCTACTGTCAAAAATATATATTATTTAATAATCTCAGTGTGGTGTATGGCATGTTGGCATTCATTCAAGGCTCACTCACCATGCTACCGGGTTTGGCCCGGGCAATAGACGGGGGCTGGGCTCTGGGCGGCGGCACTCTGCTCGGATTGGCTGGAGCGCTGCTGTCAGCTCTGAAAACAGGAAGTAAATATCATAATCTAGATCAATGTTTTCATTGAGAGATTGACCGATTTGAAATTCGACTGTATTGTTGTGTTTCACAGAGCAGGCCACATTAGGCATCAGAATTGTTTTACCGACCCAAAATTCAAAATAATAACCCAAATAATACCCAAAAATATCTGTCTCAGTCATGCTGAAGAAGAACTGTTTATCTGAATCTGTCCTGTGGTTCTGTGAAGGGAATACTCTGAGTTACATTAGAGGCATTCGGCAAAAATGAGCACGACCACCAGCATCTGGATCAATCAAACCGCCATTTAATTAGGAGCTTCTCCTCAAAGTCTTTCAACACATTTCACAGCACACTTACCGTATATATCGTGGGAGTGAACAGGATAACCCATGAAAACCGGGAAGGCATAGTCATTTTAGATTTTTGATCTGCTATTTTATTATTATTATTATTTGAATTCAAACGAAAATAATTCATTAATTTTGAACTGCTGATTGAGAAGTAATAACAAATATGGCTTCATATGACCACTAACCACTTCATGCCGTACTGTATTTTAGGTGACGTGTGCTCAGCTGCTTACTGACTCCGCAGGGTTTCGTGACAGTTACCGTGTGAACCAAGACGTCTAAAAATAAGACTGAAAGAACAGATAGGGGAACGGATGACCACAATGACACGCTTGTGATTTTTTCTGCCACTATAGTTCATACTACTGTGCTGTTGCTATGACAACTGAATCCCCCTTGTGGGATCAATAAAGGTCTAAGGATCTTATACCCGTTTCTCATTTGTTTCCACGTCACCCAGCCTTTCCTTCTGACTGTTTACAGGGGTGGTTTCTCAAGCCTTTTCATACAGTACCAAGGACCACCATGTGAAAATGTTTTGTGGTCCTAAAGAATCCTCATGTTGAATGTTCTGCTTTTATCCGGTTCGTAACGGTAACGTAAAGACAAAAATCACACCCGTGTGAACTGAGTGGTGCAACTCCCCTCTCCCCCTGCCTCTCTCTCTCTCTCTCTCTCTCTCTCTCTCTCTCTCTGTAATTAGCAGGCAACAGTGCAACACTATCTCTCGCTCTCTCTCTCTCCCTCTGTTTCTGGCACAACAGCGCCACTTTTGCCCCTACTGGTACTCTAAACATAGGTTAGGACATAGTCACATAGGTAGGTTAGGACATCGCTGTTCCTTGGAGTGGTTGCACCACTCAAAAAAAGACAATCCTTAAGCCACTGGACTGATAGTCCATGGATAGTTGACTTGGCTCTTGTCCACTGCAGAGCCATAGAGTAAGACTCCAGTCCAATGGCGGCTCCCCTACATAGACTTCTATTGAGAATGGGGACAACAAATAGGGACAAGTCCTGGACCGTGAAGTAGGCAGAAATGCCATGCTTTTGTTATTGCTTAATGTAAATCGCTCTGGATTAAGAGCGTCTGCTAAATGCCTAAATTGTAAATGCATTGGACCCACCAGGCAACAGCCCAGCTTTAATGATCTTAAATCCCTTTATTTGAGATTGTTTTGTAGTAATCGTACAACATAAACATTACAGAGCCTTTAGTTGTTACTGTACAGTACTTTAAAACAGTTTTAGGCATGTTGCACACATGCCTAAAATTGCTCTTATTTGCGCCGCCCTCGTTGAAAACAATGTATTTCAAACTCCAGCTTGTCCCTCTCCAGGCTGCATGAACAGCACTCGAGCGCTCGGTTTCTGCCCCCTCAATATCCTAACTCTTCTATAAGATGGCTCTGGTCCACTGTACAAAACAAATGGGCAACTTGAATATTTATTGGATATTATATAAACTGTCGCCCAACAGTAGGTACGTACTGTGTGTGTTTGTGTGTGTGTGTTTGTGTGTGTGTGTGTGTGTATGTGTGCACGCGCGCGCATGCGTGCGTGCGAGAGAGAATGTGTGTGTGTGTAATGTCTGACTCACTCGTATGCCTGCGAGCGTTTCCTGCGGCTCAGCCCCAGTCGCGTCAGAAGCTCGTTCCTGCGCAGGAAAACGAACGCACCCAAAGCCAGGAGAGGGAGGATGAGGAAGAAGAAGACCAACAGGAAGTCTCTTAAAGACGTGTCCTTATCTAGAGAGACACACACACAGGACCGGACAGGAAAAACATGGTGATGGCATCGCATTTTGTCTCGTCTTATGACCACTCCCACGGGCTGTACAATGTCTGCTTCACATGGACAAGCCAGGGATCATGCAGTTAGTTGTGTGTGTGTGTGTGTGTGTATGTATGTGTGTGTGTGTGTGCGCGCACGCGTGCGTACCATTATACGTGGGTCCACTGTCCACACTGCCTCCATATCCAGTGACTTCACAAAGGGGCGGAGCCCAGCCGTACTCACAGTGACAGTTCTTATTGTTGTTGCATATCTGAAAGACAGACGGGGTCGATATTATTATAACAATTGAATGCTTGAGCAGGAAAGTAGAATTACACAAGGAAAGGTTGAGACAGACAGACAGACAGACAGACAGACAGACAGACAGACAGGTACCCCGTGTCCGTGGCATTTGTTCTGCAGGTCACAGTCGAACTGGAGGATCTCCGCTTCACTTCGACACTCAAAGTTCATGCAAACCTGAAGGAGAGACAATGTTATTACCGGTACTATATTTGTAATTTGGACATAACAATGTTTCCATAGAAAATTGTCGACAATGGCTTTAAAACAAACAGAGAGACGAAAAATAGCACATCTCTCTCTCTCTCCCCGACGCATTATGAGACTGTAGCGCGGGCTATTTCCCGATGCGCAACCAAACATAAACAGGTATAACTCTTACGCTTGCCTAGAGTTGTTCCGATGATACAGGGACAGCCCATCTTCACGTTATCATCCTATTGAAAGGGGCTTTTTATCACCGTTATCATCCCATAGCTATGGTTCAGTCGGTCTAGCCTACCAGGAGGCTCTGGTAGACTGTTGTCAGCCTTTCTAAGGCTTCACTCACACCTGCACAACAGATTGTTGTATAGCTTGTTGTATAGATTGTTGTATCCCCCCCCACCGCCCCCCCCTCTTTCCCCTCACTGTATATGTTTCTTTTCCCTTTTTACCTCCTTTATGATGAATTCCTGTTTTGTCTATAGAAGTGTCTATTTGTACGTCTCTAAATGTTTTGATGATTTGAACATGGTGGACCCTATTGGAAACAAGTGTAATGCTTAATTGGGTCGTCCACTCACAGTTAACAGCCTTTGTATTGAGTTTGTGCTTGAAATGTACTGTAATTCTGCAAACTGTTAATAAATTATTCAATCAATCAATCAAAGCTGATGCATGAGACTTGTTGACTGATGCAAGCTCGCAGTGCATTTCCAATGGAAGTCACATGGTTTGACACAACATTTTTGTTGTATGAGGGGGAGGGGGGCAGTCGAAACACAGCCGAAAGCCGTACAACAAAAAATGTTGTGTCAAACCATGTGACTTCCATTGGAAATGCATTGGGGCGGCCATGACACTTACCCTTTGTTTACATCTAGCATCCAACAATGTTGTATGCTAGATGCGAAGGTGTGAGTGAGGCCAAAAAAGTGTAAAATTCTAAGCACCAGATAGGTGCTGGAATGGGGTTTATTTTTTAACGGTTCACAATGTCAAATTCTACTATCGTGGGGGACATTTGGCCACACACACACACTCACTCACTCTCACTCACACACACACAGCTTTTACCTTTCCCTCTCCACACCTGGTGCCGTCGGCAACCATCCCGGGGTCGGGGACGTCCGTGCCCAGTTTGAAGTCCACTCCGTAACACTTGGTCCCTAAGATCGGCGTCGTTATGATCGACGGTTCGATTCCAAACACGGTGGGACCGCTTTCGACGTTAGAACACTGCAGCTTGCCACACAGAGCGTTTCTATGGAGACACACACACACACACACACACACACACACACACACACACACACACACACACACACACACACACACACACACACACACACACACACACACACACACACACACACACACACACACACACACACACACACACACACACACACACACACCTTCATGTTCAGTAAAAGGTACTCATCACAGAGTGTGTGTGTGTGTGTGTGTGTGTGAGTGTGTGTGTGTGCGTGCTACGTACTTGCTCTCACACTTCTTGTAACCATAGTTCAGATAGCCGCAGTTTCCAAAACGATCTCCTTTGCTGTTTACATCTTTAAAACAAACCTCTGGGGCGGTTCTGGCCTCTGTTGGGAGAGAGGAGAGGAGTGGAGTGTACATGTTGTTAACACAGCTGACCACCAGAGGGGGCTGAGAGTAAGTCAAATGAATGTCAAATGACAGTAACATTTTTAAAAAGGGCAGATATTTACTTTGTCCAAATATGTCTTTGCACTGCTGCTCGTAGTTCTGACATCTTCCATTATAACAGACGGCCTGCTGGTTCTGACACGGATGACCGTTCTGTGCACCATGAAACAATAACACCAAGTCAATGCAGAATTTCACCTGTTTGGTGTCTGTGCGTGTGCGTGCGTGCGTGCGTGCGTGCGTGCGTGCGTGTTTACCTGCACAAATACGTCAGACTGACAGAGGGCTGAGGAACCGTTACAATACTCGGGTAAATCACACTCTTTGTCTGTAGAGGACCTACACACTGTACCTCCTGGTATGAACTAGAGATAGAGAGAGAGAGAGAGAGAGAGAGAGAGAGACAGAGAGTGTCAATATGCTTAATCCATTCAGACCTGAGGACGATTCTACAAATGTCTTCTAAATCCTGACAGTTTTCTGAAAAATCCTGTTTCTATATCAGTGGTTTTCAAACCTTATCATGTCAAGGACCCCCAAAGATATATGTAATTGGCCACCGACCCGCATCTGAAAATATGTTGTTCCAGGGACCCCCCCCCCCCAGAAGCAAAGATATGAGTTAAAAATGTTCGCTGTGAAAGAATATATATTCAAAGATTTGCGCCACATTTTCACAATTTTTCAGCTCGTAGCGCAGCTAGCTTGTAGATCTGATATTTTTCAATAGCTAAAGTATAACGTAATGCTCAAAACACCAAAAGGGGTTCCCGCCCAAAATGTGTTAAATTTGTTTATCTACTTGACATATTACATATTATTTTATCTCGATATTAAATATACTACATAAATACATGTATCATTCTGTATCACATAACCAGCCTTTATTTGCCCTGGCTGAAGGGGTGATACAATGAGAAAGAGGCTGATAAGCATGCACAGTTCCTCATTCACAGTTTAGTTTAGTTTATTTCATTTTGATCATCTTCACCAGTATCCATTAACATCATATGAACACGATATGATGACATCAACATAAGCAAACCCATATAGACCTGAGGCTGATTTTTAAAAATGTCAGCTCATAGTGGCGCGCTACGAGCTTGTAGGTCTGCTATTTTTGAAAAGTCGTGAAAATGTGGCGCAAATCTTTGAATATCTATTTCAGAGCGAACATTTTTAACTAAATTTGGCTTCTGGGGGGTCCTTGGAACTACATATTTTGGCCCAATAGAGGGGGTTCTGGGGGTTCTTGACATGAAAAAGGTTGAGCACCACTGACAGAGAAACGTGTTGGATTTTGAAGTATTTTTTGAGTGGTGCAACCACTCCCTTACGGACTTATGTGTGTGGGTGGGTGGGTGCCTGCCTGGCTGGGTATGAGCATGAAAACAGCTTGGGTTTTTTTCACCACCTGTGCGCAACCTAACACACGCACATATTAACTGTATATATGATGATTTCTGGTGTGCCAGTACAGTACAGTGACAGTACAGTACAGTACAGTACAGTACAGTACAGTACAGTACAGTAAAGTAGTAGAGGGACCGGCACACGGTAACTCTGTCATTTCTCAACCGTTTCGGACACGGGGCGGCACGCCGGAACCGGCCCGGCCCCCTGGGCGCGTTCCTGGGGGTCTGGAACTCCCCCCCCACCCCGGGGACCCCCACATGGTAACTCTGTCATTTCTCTACCGTTTTGGACGCGGGCGGCTCACCGGAACCGGGCCGGCACCCTGTGTGCGTCCCCCCCCCCCGCGCGAACCCCCACACGGAGTTGCACCACTCACTTCACACGGGTGTGATTTTTTTGAATCAACCTCAGTCCAAAATGGGTTAATAATAGTTGATCTACCTGACACTTGTGACAGCAGACTCCGTACGCACACTGTGCTCCAGTCTTCAGTTTACAGGTCTTATATTCACAGCAGGGGTCCTTCTCACACTCCTAGAGACACACACACACACACACACACACACACACACACACACACACACACACACACACACACACACACCCCGTAGTCGACAACAATACAGTGTAGGTGAGATGGATCATATAACTGAAATGTTGTTGCTCAAACTTATCTTGAACGTGCAAGTGGCAGTGTGCGAGTAGGGTCTGGCCAATTTGGTATTAAAAATGGGTTAAAAGTAATTAAATTGTCACTTTAGAAATGTGCAATTTATTTATTTTTTTCTTCTTTTACTATACTGTACATATCTTGTATTTGTGTTTTGTTTTCTTTATTCATTCATAATGCCAGTATCCTTAATCGTAACTGTTTTTGTCATGAATAAAATAAACAACTTTTTTGATAACAAAAAAGGAATGTGTATAATGTGTATATTGTATGTTGGTTTGTTTGCTGTTGAGTGACAATGTTTCACATTAAGCTATTTATCTACCCCCCACAAAATCATTTGTGGACCCCCAGTTTGGGAACCCCCCCCCCCCCCCTGCTCTAATCCATCCATCCTACCTTCTCTGAGCCGCAGTCACACTCTTCTCCCATGTCCACCAGTCTGTTTCCACAGAAGGGGGCGCTGTAGGCCTCGTCAGGCTGCGGGGCGTTGAGCAGACAGGAAGCCGCTCCCGACAGAGTCAACTTCTCAAAGTCGTCTGCACTACAACTGCTGAAGTTTCTAGAACCACTGGAGAGGAGAGAGAGAGAGAGAGAGAGAGAGAGAGAGAGAGAGAGAGAGAGAGAGAGAGAGAGATTACAGGAATGTTGGGTTTGTTCGTTTGTGTGTGCGTGTGTAGTAGAGTCTGACCTTTTTTCGGTATTCCCGTTTCCCACGGGATGGGATTCAAATTTGTATTAATCCCGGGATTGGGACGGGATGGGAATGAAAAGTCAACGGGATCGGGCAGGAGCGGGAATGACATCAATTAGCCTCATTATATTACCACAGATTAACCGCTCCTATTACCATAACCTTTTGAATTAAAACTGAACGAAACACAGTACTCTAAAAATAACACAAAATCCATTGCCTTTCCTAATGACTAATGTATTAAATAAAAAGGAAAAAAAAAAAAAATACCGTAATTTCCGGACTATAAAGCGCTCCCGAATATAAGCCGCACCAGCTAAATTTAGGGGAAAAAACAAATGTGTACATAATATACAAGCCGCACTGGACTATAAACCGCTGGGGGACGTAGATTTAGAAGGTCCCCGTAGTGGCCGTTAGCTGTAAAAATCCAGGAGGGGAGTGAAAATTCACTGTAGTGTAGTGTAGTGTGGTGTGGTGTAGTGTAGTGTAGTGTAGTGTAGTGTAGTGTAGTGTAGTGTAGTGTAGTGTAGTGTAGTGTAGTGTAGTGTAGTGTAGTGTAGTGTAGTGTAGTGTAGTGTAGTGTAGTGCAGTGCAGTGCAGTGCAGTGCACATACGTGGCTCCAGAGTTCATGATGCAGGCCTCCACAGCACAGGTACAGTCTCTGCCGTCATCGTGATTCATCCCGAGGTTGTGACCCAACTCATGAGACACGATGGACGCGAAGGAGGGCACGTTGTTATTGGTGAACTACAGGGCGAGAGAGAGAGACAGACAGACAGAGAGAGAGAGATACAGACAGAGAATACATAGACAAACAGTCAGAGAGACATACAGACAGACAGAGAGACAGTCAGAGAGACATACAGACAGAGAGATACAGACAGAGATACATAGACAATCAGTCAGAGACATACAGAGATACAGAGATACATAGACAATCAGTCAGAGAGACATACAGACAGACAGAGACAGACGGAGACAAACAGTCAGAGAGGCATACAAACAGAGAGAGACATGGTGTGAGGGTGGCGACAGTTTTTGATGGTTTATGCTGGTTCATAATACGAGATTATTAACTCGTGGTTTATTGCCGCCTTAAGGCGATGTTAGGAACAGGAAGTGACATACGGCATTGATCCCGCCCCCATGGCTCCTGGAGCACACCGTGGAGACGAAGGCCATGCCAGCTGTTCCTCCGAAGGCCTTCTTCCTGCAACATCATCGATTGATTGATTATTTTTTTAGTCAATGAAAACAAAATGCAAACAGTACAGGGTACAACAGTCAAGCCTTTGGTATCCAAAATGACTGACGGCACCGAAGAAAGAGCTTGTGGTCCTATGCATTCATTCACAATCAAAAACAACAAGACATCTCAGAAAATCATGAAATATATACATGTACAGGTGGGAGTAGGAATGAATACATTGGATGGGGGGGGGGGATAAAGAGGTGGGGCAATCACCTCCTCTCCTTTTGACCAGCTTACAGTGACAGGTGAATTTTCAGGCCTGTTTTAACACTAATTATGTCTTGGACGTGTATACACGTCTTTCGAATCAATACTACGGGGTGCGTAAGGACGTGTATAGGCATCCTTTGGTCTTTATTGTTGATATAAACAAGGAAGTGCACTGCCGTTCACGTCCTTGTTTACGGCTCCAAAAAGAATGGCTCGTATCTCCTAATCTAGGGAACGCTCCATGGTTTTGACCAGAAGGACAATATGTTCCGTCTTCATTTCTGACTCCAGCATGCCTCTCGTTTGGAATATAAACGCTTCTAGAGAGACGTGACCAGCGTGAGGTAAGAACGGAAGATCATGCCTCCCGGTTATTTTCAGAGTACAATCTGCCATATCCGCTGGCACTAGTCTAGCGCCTATATTTTGAAGAATTCCCCGGCCAAAAAAAGTGGGAAACCAGTGATTTGCTTCTTTTGAGGGCAGGGGCCAGGGCATTCCACACCTGAGTGGCAGTGCTGTGGAAGGTGAATTTACCCAAATTTGTTCTAAAAGTGGGTGGCACTAGATTATTGTCATCATAACAGTTTGACGGCCGCTAATTGTTTAATCCAGTGTTCCACCGCGCGTAAAACGCTATACCCGACATTTGTTTAATGCGTTTAATTCCCCGTTTTAAAATAATTAAAAAGAAACAGCGGATTTATCCGGGACCTGATGACGAGGCCGCCGCGTTATGATGACGAAACCGGAAATCAAGTCATCATCTGGGCTGCTAGGGCTTCTGGGAAATTGAGCTCAATGTAAGTGGACGGGGGGTTTGTTTGGACTACAATGCCTCATGGAGGCGGACCCTGTAGCGCATTGTAATGGCCGCTGGTGTTGATGATCAAAACATGCCGACGGACCATTTTTCGCTGGATTTTCGTCCGAAAGCTGCAAATACTTCAGCGTATGCTCTAAAGGTAATAAAAAAAATCAGCGTTGAATATTTGATTAAATAGCGGGTAACGCGGGTTATGGAGTCAAACTGTTAATCTCCACCATGGTGCGTGTGTGCTTTTGATACATGCTAGTTATTCAAAGTACATACAGTATATCGTTGCTGTTCAAAACACGATGTCCTACTTGTCATCCTACGAGAGTAGTGAAAATAGCAGATCTACAAGCTTGCACAGTGCCTTGTAGTTAGGTAAAGTTAGCTTAAGTTGTGGCAAATCTGCAAAAATAAAATAAAAAATGCTTACCACTAGCTTTCTTCACAGATGTGTTCATAAAAGGTGTCTACTATCACATAAAAAATTGTTCCAACCCAACTCCCTTGGGAAACTTTGTGACAGCTGCTGAAAGTTGGGGTACCATTATTAGTCCATGAGCCAGACAAGTTTTCATTACGAAATGAGTGGGCAAAACCATACCTATATTAAATTGTTTAGAAGGTCAATATAAGTAAATTAATATATGATAACACTTCCACAGGAGCAGCTTTTTCATATTTATCACACATTTTGTTATTTTCACCTATATACATGATGGGTGAATAGGATGAAAAAACTTAAGAACTAGTGATCACCATGAAACTTCCCTAGTAGGCCACATTGAAATGCTCTGATGTATGATTACATCTATCTAGAACACTCTAATATACACATTCATATTGATACAGATAGGAGTATTAAATAATGAATGCACAAAATCTCTGTACGTGCATACACACGTCCATCTAGTAGACCATGGGTTTTCAACAGGTGGTCCGTGGACCACTGGTGGTCCGTGGAGGTATTGCATGTGGTCCCTGACCATGCATTTAGTAATGTAGGATTTGTTGATTTGTTTTAAATGTTCTTTCCACTAGTTGAGAAACCGTGAACTGAATGACCTGGTGACCTATGATGAGTCCATCCATGTCATTTACTGACAAGTTGGAGTTCAAGAAATTCAACAGAAAAAGGGAGTTAGAATCTCAAGAAAGGGGAAGTGCACTGAATGACCTGGTGACCTATGATGAGTCCATCCATGTTCCATGTAGTCATTTACTGACAAGTTGGAGTTCAAGAAATTCAACAGAAAAAGGGAGTTAGAATCTCAAGAAAGGGGAAGTGCACCGGATTGTCTGGTTGAGTCATTATTATTAGGACATTTTACCAGTAGTAGTCAACGGTTGAGAAACAGTGGGATGTTGTATACACATGGGATGCATAGCAAGTGTTAAGTTACAAAAGCACTAATCTTAGCCCATATCCCCACCCAACACAATAGTGGTCCCCAGGTTGATTTGAAAAAATGCATTGAATGAGTAGTGCCCATGACGCGGGAACGAAATTCATTTTCTAGGCACTTTTTCTGGGGTCCCAACACGGCCTATAGTTGATTAATTACATGAAAACAATGATTTATTGTATTACAAGTTTTCTGAAATTGTATATTTAAATATGCAAATTAGGCATTATATAGGAAAATATGCCTGATTTTGCATGACTCTGTCAATTGAATATTGTATTGACAGTCAACATTCTTATTTCATTTTGTTAACATGTCAAAATCAAAGGTTTTAAATGAGGGAATATTCAATGTCCATATAGTAGCCAATGTATCATCTAACTATAAATGCAAAGTCTCTGTGTCTGTACAGCTGTACGTCTGTAATACATATAACACCAAAACCGTTCGCCCCGCCTACTTCAAATTCGACACACGCGTTCTACACCCCCACAGGGAGTGCAGTGCAGTGCAGTGCAGTGTCGAGTTGGTCGGACCCATGGTTGTCCAGAACCGCCACAAAAGGCCTCTGCCCGGGCCACAGCTGACATCACAAGGCCTCTGCAACTCCATATTTGGGCATGCCTAAATACGGGTTCGTCCCACCGACTTCTGACATCTGCATAGACCCCATATTTGGGCATGCCTGACAAAGATGGGCATAAAAAGTGATACCGCTGACATCACTTCTGACATCTCCATGACTTGACCAGCTCAACAGAACGATGAATTGGCTAATAGATGGCAGTTACAGATCACCTTTTTTACATGCCAATATGCCCAAAGGTACCCGAGCCTATACTGCAACCGGATGCGTGACGCACAACAACGTGCATAGAGAGCTGAGTCAGACAAAGCACGAGATGCACGCCTAAAGCTGCAAGATCTGTGGTTGGTGTCAATGCGGGATGCACTCTCAGTCCACGGCCACGCATCACCCTGTGTCCAACCAACATCATCTATCCATTCACTCTGCCCCACCAGTTTCCAGTGAGACCCTGCTTCGGCATGACTGTCAATAAGTCTCAGGGCCAGACACTACACCGTGTTGGGGTCTTCTGCATGAGGAACTTCTTCAGAAAGTATTGAATAAGTAAAATTACTATTCCAGTCAATTACCCATACTTGAATTATGCAGAAAGGTGTGATTATAGGTCTCTACACAATAATGGCTCAAACGTTTATCATATATTTGTGTAAGAATGTGTGTGGTAATATAGGGGGCCACATATTCAATGCATGATAACGACCACTAAGCTATGTGTCTGCAATGGTTATCATGCCAAACTGTGAAGTAGAGATGCACAACAAGTAAAAAAATCACACCAGCTTTGCCCACCGATTTGATTCTATAGCTATGGCCCTGGCTCGTGTTATCACACTATAATAGTGTTTCTGATTGTATCTCTAGAGTTACAAAACGTACAAACACATGTTACCACTCATATTAAAGCTTAGAATGGTGAGCAGTTTTCTATAGCCATTAGGAACATGTTGGTTCTTAGCACACACTTCCAAAATGGGGATATTTGCAAGCCTTATTTTACATTTCTTAGATGTCTGTGCAAAATACTGCATTAAAAGCCCATTTAAGCATATATGGAAGTTTTGTGGAAGTAAAATAACCATTCCAATCAATTCCCCATATTTGAATTATGCAGAAAAGTGGTTTCATTGGTCTCTGCACAAAGTAAGGTTCAAAAGTTGATCATATATTTGTTGTCACAATTTGCATGTGGCAATATAGGGGTGCATGTACTCAATGCATGATAACTACCACTAAGCTGCTAGTCTGCGATTGTTATCATACAAAAATGTGAAGTAGACAAGTACAGCTAGTCAAAAATTCAAACAAGAATTTGCCCACCCATTTCGTAATTAACGCGCAAATTAGGGGGGGTCTGGCTCATGGACTATATCAACCAATATAAGGCAAAACATTCCAAATTGCATTATACTTTAAGTAGCATGTGACATGTCAAACTAGGGGGGTTTCATGATGCTGAATCCATTCCAAGCATGAGTTTTGCACGAAAATATTCCTTGGGCTAAATTCGGCCATAGCCACTTGCCCAAATGTGCCCAAATGTGCTGACCTCATCACATTTGTGATGACGGCTATGGGCATTTTTAGGCAAAGGAGTGTTTTTTGTGCAAAACTAATGCTTGCAATGGATATAGAAACTTGAAAAACCCCTAGTTTGACATGTCACATGCTACTTAAAGTATAATGAAATTTGGATTTATTTTTGCCTTATATTGGTTGATAATGGTACCCCAACTTTCAGCAGCTGTCACAAAGTTTCCCAAGGGAGTTGGGTCGGAACACATGTTTCTGTGATAGTAGACACCTTTATGAACACATCTGTGAAGAAAGGTAGTGGTAAGCATTTTTGTAGATTGGCTATTTTTATTTTTCTAAAACAATAAAAAGGTTTTGGACGTATACGTTTTCCACCTGACAGTTGATTATTAGCGAGCACCTAGTATATGAAGATAGGTTGAAAAGTGGTCCTTTAATGATGCCATTTGTGCAACATGTAAGACGAATGTACTGTAAATTCTGTGCTCTGTGAATCACACAGAAACAAACTACAGCAGCCATGTGGGGCCGGCAGCTACGGTTTAATTACTGCTATTCCCGTTACTGAAGAAGCGAGAGCTTCTGGGAACTCAGATTACAGTCTAGTCTAATGTGTTTATTTTTCTCTGCCCGTCTCCGTCTCCTGAACTTTCCCATTAACTCGTTCCTATTTTCTGCAATTTTTAACCCATTTTGACCTGAGATCAGATTCTAAAAATGTCTTCTACATCCTGACAGTTTTCTGAAAAAGCCAAGGTTCTATGTCAGTGGTTCTTCGATTTTTCAAAAATAGCAGACCTACAAGCTCGTAGCGCGCCACTCGGTGGCGCGCTATGAGCGTGTAGATCTGCTATTTTTCAATAGCTAAAGCATAACATAATGCTAACACCAAAAGGGGTTCCCGCCCAAAATGGGTTAATGATGTCCTCAAAGTCATAGTTAGGGATGGAGCTCGATAACCGATACCCAAAAAGAAAAACCCGACAACAAGCTTATTGAGTACCCGTTATCAATAAGCTTATTATCGAGCATAGCGGCCCATGACGTCACGTTTAAACAATCAAGACAAGAGGCGATCAAGAAATACATCTAATCACCCGCGCTGGCACAAACATGTCGGCCTGAAAGTGCTTGATGTCTGCCAACCAGCGCTGTCCGGGTAAACACAATTAGACTTTTAAAAGTAACCAGTTAACAGTTTCTTTAATATTATTTTATTGGTAAAAAAGGTAAATTGCCTTCCGTCTGTTAGAAAGGTACTGTATTTGAAGGCCCTAATAAAAGATACTGGTTCTGTTCAGAATTTATTGTCTCCCGTCTTTCCACAAAATAATAGAAAATGCTCGATAGTGGACTCGATAAGAACCCGGTTCGAAAAGCCTGATCGATAAGGTGCTCGTTATCAATTAAAAAAATTAACGAGCTCCATCCCTAGTCATAGTAATACAAATATGTTTGTAGGCCTGTCACAATTAGCACAATGTCACAATAGTCCTTCTAATAGTAATTATTTGAGATTTTGCATAATCGTCAAAATGTTAAAACAAAATCTGAAATCCACAAGCTTACTTCTGCTGAGTCACGTCTATGTCTGGGAACCAGGTCTCTCTGTGTCTGTGTCTCTGTGTGTGTGTGTGTGTGTGTGTGTGTGTGTGTGTGTGTGTGTGTGTGTGTGTGTGTGTGTGTGTGTGTGTGTGTGTGTGTGTGTGTGTGTGTGTGTGTGCCTACAGTATGAGTTGTGCTGAGTCATGTCTGCATCTGGGGATCTGATCTTTCTCTCTCTGTGTGTGTACGTGCGTGCGTGCATGTGTTGTGCATGTGTTGTGTGCGCGTGCCGTGCATGTGTGTGTGTGTGTGTGTGTGTGTGTGTGTGTGTGCCTACAGTATAAGCTGTGCTGAGTCATGTCTGCGTCTGGGGACCAGGTCCTTCTCTCGCCACTGGGTGAAGCGACTCAGAACCTCTCCTGCTGAGCCGTCGGTGCTGATGTGGTTCTGCTGAGACCAAATCTCCAAGCCCACCAGGACCACACGCACGTTCAACTGGATGTATATCTGATGAACAGGCAGACAGGCAGACAGACAGAAAGACAGGGGGAGAGAGAGAGAGAGAGAGAGAGAGAGAGAGAGAAATAAAGAACTAAATGTGATTTATGTTGCAAAAATACTGAAATGAATTGTGTTTCTGAGCTACAGCAGTTCCATATAAACATGATTCCTGTTGGTCATTGTGTCATTATCCGTCACAGTCATTTGATTGATGACTGTCAAATCAAATCAATTGCACATCAAAATGTTTTGGAATCTTATACCAGTACTTAAAAGTAATAAATATAGTATTCGCACAAGAGTCTAGTATGTACATCTAGCAACAAAGTCTTGTACATTAGAATCGACATTCTCTTGTAGATTTGAACTGGTTCCATAGAAATAATCATCAGAAAAGACATTTCTCCATCCATCCATCCATCCATACTCACACTGTCGATATAGTTAGCGAGGTGAACCATCTCCTCTCTAATAGCCGTCTCGTTCCTATTCATATAGGTAAACTACAGACAGACAGGAGAGAGAGGGAGTTGTAATAGCTGTACTGGAAGACTGGTTGAGAATGAGACGTGTGTTGTGTTGTACTGGGAGGAGTACTCACCCTATCGTTGTCTACAACAAGCAGCAGTTCCACATAGTGAGTTTGAGGTAGAATTCCACGCTTTGACTGTTGAGAGACACACGCATGCGTACGCGCGCGCGCGCACACACACACACACACACACACACACACACACACACACACACACACACACACACACACACACACACACACACACACACACACACGTAAGTATAAAATGAATAATCAAATGCACAAGGTTTGGTCTTAACCACTTACACCCTTGACCAGAGTTCCCCAGGACTAGGAGTCTATGCGTTCTGAGCTTGTACATCTGCCATTTTCTGCAGGAGCGTCGACTCGTTTGCCCTACTAGATTAGGGTCGCTGGAAAAGTGATTAAGAATGCCGCATTCTACAAACGAACCTTTTTCGACCCAATACTCGCCGCAGCTCTGCTTCAGAGTTCTGGACATTAGACCGTGCCCACTGTATTGCCTTGCCGCAGCTCTGCTTCAGAGTTCTGGACATTAGACCGTGCCCACTGTATCGCCTTGCTGCAGTGCACATTTTGACAGCAAATTCTGATTTAATCTTAGTCTTCTGATTAACACACCATTTAGTTTTAGTCCTATTTAGCCATCTGAAATTCTTTAGTCTTAGTCGACTAAATATAAAAAAAACCTTAGTCTTTTTAGTCTTGGTCTTACTGTTAATTTTGACAGCAAATTCTGATTTAGTCTTAGTATTTTGAACACACCATTTAGTTTGAATCCAATTTAGTCATCTGAAATTGTTTAGTCTGTCTAGTCTTAGTCAACAAAATTAACACTGCCATGCTGAAACTGTGACGTTACCATGGATACCAGCTGCCTATCTCACTACATGGCACTGTGTGTTCTCTTGTATTTCCCTTTGTCCTGCACTATGCGAGCACTGTTGAGGTTGCTGTAGCCTAAATTGTATATTAATCTTGTCACTTGCTGCTGTATCTACAGTGCTTTTTCTTGCTCTGTATCTTAACTGCTGTGCTTCCCCTCGCAGGACCAATAAAGGTGTTCTCTTATATTGTCCGACTTGCTATCCTATGTTATCCGACTTGCTTTGACATCATTCATTTGTCTTGGAGATGTCATCATTTCTGGCGCCAGACAACAGTGGACATCACGTGTTCTAAATAATAATAATCATATCATCATAATAATAATACTATAATTCAGTCAATGTCTGTCTGTCTGAATGTGTGTCTGTCTGTCTGTCTGTCAGAAACATCGCCGTATCTCTTCACCGCCTGCACCAATCGCTCCCACTTTTCACACCGGCATTGACCATAATAATATGGAGGTCTTAACGAAGCCCCTTTTTCCAATTTAACAAATTATAAATGAATAATGAATGTATTAGTGAATTAAAAATGCGAAAACGCACCCACAACGGGTAAGGGCTAGTACTAATAATAATGGATTGCACTTTTAAAGCGCTTTTCTATGCAGTTTTCTTCCATGAGTTGCTTAGTCAAAGCGCTTTACAATGGTCCATTCATTCATACATTTGGCCAGTGTCAGCGTCCTCACTTCCCACATTCACACACCAATGGTGGCAACCACAGGGAGCAATTAGGGGTTCAGAGTCGTGCTCAAGGACACTTCGACACCAACTCTGGGGGAGCCCGAGGTCACGCTGGGAACCTTGCGGTTGCCGTCCGGCTGTTCTACCGTCCGCTCTACCGGCCACTGACGCCCCCACTATCTCTCTCACCGAATTAATTGCCATCTGGTTGTGTGTGTACTCCCTCAGATAAGAGATTAAAGAGGTTTGCTATCTCATAAATTCCTCAGTCACAAACACAACCCGTCTTCAAAACCGTCCATGGTACACTGTGGGCAGATTGTGGAAATTAAACAAGATAAATCGCAAGTGACTCACGATGTTAGCGTTGGTGTCTCGAGTCTGCAGTGATGTTCGGCTCGTTAGACGTGCAAAAACTGTGAGTGTCAAAAAGACCGTTGGCCATGCAATTTGGTTGTGTCTACAAATGCCTTCTAAATCCTGACAGTTTTCTGAAAAACTCTATGTTTCTGTGTCAGTGGTGCTCAAACATTTTCAAATATATACGTAATTGGCCGCCGACCCCCATCTGAAAATATGTTGTTCCAGGGACCTCCCAGAAGCAAAGATTTGAGTTAAAAACGTTCACCCTGGAAGATTATAGATTATATTTTTCAAAAATAGCAGACTTACAAGCTCTAGCGCGGCACTCGGTGCCGCGCTATGAGCTTGTAGATCTGCTATTTTCCAACAGCTAAAGTATAACATAATGCTTAAAACACCAATAGGGGTTCCCGCCCAAAATGAGTTAAGATTTCCGTCGGTCTATAGATTTCAATAATCAGCAGAAGCCATTGTGAAATGCACATTACAATGGTCAGTTCACCTGAATAGACAGGTCTGTAATTATTGATTAAATCAACTAATGGATCGGGTCAATACATATCACTATTCAACTAATAGTAAATCTAAGATTCAAGCCATAGAGCACATGCGTAACATGTTAATGCATGCGTGTGTGTGTGTGTGTGTGTGTGCGTGCGTGCGTGCGTGCGTGTGTGTGTGTGCGTGCATGTGCGTGTGTGTGTGTGTGTGTGTGCGTGCGTGCGTGCATGTGCGTGCGTGCGTGCGTGCGTGCATGTGCGTGCGTGTGTGTGCGCGTGCGTGCATGTGTGTGTGTGTGCGTCCGTACCCGGACATGCTGGCTGACAGTGTGATGTCTGTGAGGGATGTCTTCCGGCTCGTACTGAGCATGCTCTGTAGCGCCGACGGCGTCGTGGCCGGGGCCAACGTGTGCTGTGCCACACCCCCTGGGCTGTGATGTCACATCCTGCAGGCGGTACAGCAGGTGCTGGCCGGGGGCGGAGTCTGAAGGCTCAATACCGTAACTGTCATTGGAGAAGTGCAGCACTCCTCTGAGAGACACGGGGAGAGAGAGAGAGAGAGAGAGAGAGAGAGAGAGAGAAAAATACGACAGACAGAGAAAGACTTGGGTCACAGGGTCAGGTGGTAAAACCGATGTATCTGAACCCATTTTGGGCGGGAACCCCTTTTGGTGTTAGCATTATGTTATGCTTTAGCTATTGAAAAATAGCAGATCTACAAGCTCATAGCGTGCCACCGAGTGGCGCGCTACGAGCTTGTAGGTCTGCTATTTTTTAAGAATCGAAGAACGACTGACATACTGTAGAAACATAGCTTTTTCAGAAAACTGTCAGGATGTAGAAGACATTTTTAGAATCTGATCTCAGGTCAAAATGGGTTAAAATGGCAGCAGTATCAATACTGTCATTACCACGAGATGCAGTGCAAACAGTACATAGGGTAACGTTTGTCTGGTACAGCAACGTGTCAATGTTGTGGGGCGACAGTGGCTCAGGGGTAGAGTGACCGGATGGCAAACCGCAAAGGTTCCCAGTTCGAACCCTGTGGGCTCCCCCCAGAGTTAGTGTCGAAGTAGCCTGGAGCTCACCTATGCTTTCTATGGCATAGGCAGCTCCCGGCAGGATCCGCCGGCAGAAACTGTGCGCAGCTGCTGGACATGAGACTAATTAATTAGAGCGACAGAGAGAGAGAGGAGTGTGTGTGTACGGGTGTGCGTGTGTGCGTCAATTTAACAAAGGTGCAGACGATCAGAAATCAGCAGAGAGTGATCGACGTTTGCGCTACTCTATGCCGAATTGAAGTGGACTTTCCGAGGCTAGTGTCGAAGTGTCCTTGAGAAAGACTCTGAACCCCTGATTGCTCCCGATGTGCAGGTTGGTGCCTTGCACGGTTCCCCCCCGACATCGGTGTGTGAATGTGTGTGTGAATGGGTGAACGCAATGCACAATCTCTGTAAAGCGCCTTGGATAAAGGCGCTATATAAAGTCACCATTTATCATTTAAACGGCAATGAGTCTGAGCAACATTAGTGCAGAGACTTGATGGAGGAAAAAGGGTGATTTATAATACGGCTCCCTCCAGACCAATGTGACTGTTGCACAATTTGAAAACTCAATACTGCCCTAAACCGGGTGAAAGTTTCCATGCTGCGGCTTTGCTCTGACACTCAGGTTGTCGGATCAAACACAGTTACTGTAGAAAGCCAGAGCTGATGGGAAGGCTGCCATGACGGGGCTCTCCCTTGTGTGTGTGTGTGTCTGTCTGTCTGTGTGTGCGTGCGTGCGTGCGCTCGCGTGTGTGTGTGTGTGTGTGTGTGTGTGTGTGTGTGTGTGAATGACTGATTTACAGATTATTTACTACCAGTTCAGAGTCCAATTAGTTTGGAGTCAGGCCAGGTGAAATCAGCCACCACCCACAAAACAACAACATCTCACAAAATGATCCGTTTGTGTCGTGAGCATCGAGGTGTGTCTGTGTGGTGTTCTAGAATCTAGCCTACAGCCATCTGCACACGAGCACGCGCACAGTAGGAGTGCGTGGGATGCATTTGTGTGTAAATGACTCATAGTGTGATTGTTGAAGGTACATGTGTTTTGTGCGTGTGCGTGTTAAGTGCGTGTGTGTGTGTGTGTGGACATCTGACACACTGTGAGAAGAATAAACAAAAGGGTTATAAATAGAAGGAGACTGTCATCACCTGCGGTGATTGTGATTTTGCGGCGCGGCCACCTATAGGCTTTGGAACACCCTGCCTGAGAATCTTTAAAGTCTAAAGTCAGTGTCATCTTTTAAAATCACTTCTGAAAACCTACTTTTTTGTTTTTGCAGGTTTTCAAAAACATGTTTGCGTGGATGTTGTCCTGCCAATAAAGTTAATTAGCATTTTCAGTGGAGAGACACAGCGTGAAAGAGCGAAAGGACAGACAGAGGACAGAGAGAGTGGAGAGAGGGAGAGGGAGAGAGAGGACAGTGAAAGGACACAGAGAGTGGAGCGAGACAGAGGGAGGGAGGGGTTATCTGGAGGACAGAGATATGAGTGGACAATTAAATGAGAGAAAGATTGAAAGACAAAAACCCAGTTTCAGATATACAATGTTGGCAGAGCAGTGCGTGCGGTGGCAGAGCAGTGCGTGCGGTGGCAGAGCAGTGCGTGCGGTGGCAGAGCAGTGCGTGCGGTGGCAGAGCAGTGTGTGCGGTGGCAGAGCAGTGCGTGCGGTGGCAGAGCGGTGCGTGCGGTGGCAGAGCAGTGCGTGCGGTGGCAGAGCAGTGTGTGCGGTGGCAGAGCAGTGTGTGCGGTGGCAGAGCAGTGCGTGCGGTGGCAGAGCAGTGTGTGCGGTGGCAGAGCAGTGCGTGCGGTGGCAGAGCAGTGTGTGCGGTGGCAGAGCAGTGTGTGCGGTGGCAGAGCAGTGTGTGCGGTGGCAGAGCAGTGCGTGCGGTGGCAGAGCAGTGTGTGCGGTGGCAGAGCAGTGCGTGCGGTGGTGGCAGAGCAGTGTGTGCGGTGGCAGAGCAGTGCGTGCGGTGGCAGAGCAGTGTGTGCGGTGGCATATTGGATTTTGGTGTCGCGTGTGAATGTGTGCCGAATCTTGAGTGGCAGAAATCTTGTTTCAGGGCGAAGGTTTTTCACGGGAACACGACCGGACCGGCAGTGTTGTGACGTTGGTTACAGTCATTTTTTGGACAGGAAAGGGGGAGAGAGATGGGGGGGGGGGGAGACACGCGGAAAAGGCCGACGGGCTCGGGACTCGATCCCACGATACGCCGTCAGGCTAGGTGCCTGGACCGCTCAGTCGCGGCCCAGGCCCGATATATATTTTACATTAAAGTAAAATCCAGCAGGATAAAAATGTGTGTGTGTGTATTGTGTATACCTGAGTCCGTTACAGATGCTCATAGCAACAGACGAGTCCTGCATGTCTTCAACATGACCCTGGTAGTGACAGTGCTTCTGAAACACACACACACACACACACACACAGTCACACACAGTCACACACACACACACACACACACACACACACACACACACACACACACACACACACACACACACACACACACACACACACACACACACACACACACACACACACACACACACACACACACAATTATTTGCACACAAATGTTTAAGATTAAAAAAAGAAAAAAGCTGATCTGCAAGCTCATAGCGTGGCACGAAGTGACGTTCTATGAACTTGTATATATACTTTTTTTGAATAGCCAAAGTATAAATATGGTTCAAGTGGATATGATACTCAACCACTTTGAGAAGGCTAGGTTTTATAATTATCCAGTTTCCTAGTTTCTTAGTTTCTCAGGGAAAATAATGTCAGAATAATGTCAAATCTGGGAATACATTTACTTACCAAGAAATGTCTTCACCAATGTGTTTGTAAAGGTGTCTATTTGTCTACTAAGTAGTACTAACATATCCCACATTGGTTTCAATTCAGCCACCCTAGGGGCATTTTTGACAGCTGCTGAAAGTTGGGGTACCATTAACAACCAATATATGGCAAAATGTTCTAAATTTCATTATGCTTTAAGTAGCATGTGGCGTGTCAAACTAGGGAGTTTTCATGATTCTGAATCCATTCCAAGCATTAGTTTTGAACGAAAAACACTCCTTGGGCTAAAAACGGCCATCACAAATGCTTGAAATATGATCAGGTCAGCACACAAGTGTTTTTCCTGCAAAACATGCTTGGAATGGGTTCAGAATCACGAAACCCCCCTAGTTTGACACATCACATGCTACTTAACGGGATTGTGACATAAAAAATAAAAAAATAATCTTGGTGAGAAATGTATTCCCAGATTGTATTAATATCCCCTGACTCTCTCTGAAACGGTTCATTGTTTTCCTTGCATTGAAATCCTGCTGAGCAGGCATGTACCCTGTCTTGCACTTTTTTAAGTCACTCTGGATAAAATCATATGGATGGCCAAGAACATACCACACAGAATAACCCCCCTTCTCTCCCTTCATTACTGATACAACTCTGCTGTGATGTCAACCCCCCCCCCCCCCCCTCTCTCTCTCTCTCTCTCTCTCAGCCTCTTTCCCTCCTTACCGTCTCTCCCTCACTCTCTTTCTCTCCCTCACTGATCAAGAGAGATGTCTCACACACACAACAGAAACTGTTGCCAGACAACGGCGACTTACGCCGAGGTCAACCGATGCCTGACAAGACCGATTTGCGTGATTGAAATTGATCGAAAACTGTATGAACAGTTTGTAGAATGAGCACAGTTCAATACAAGGTCTGCTAAGAGGATTGAGATACCCAGAAAAGCTATTAGTAAAAGCCTTAGTGGCTGGTTTACATTTACATTGGGGTCATCCATTTTCAATTCATCAGTACATTTAAATGACATACAAATATACAGTATACTAAGCAAAGAAAACCCCCCAAAAAACGGTTAGAACTGTTAAAATATATGTACAGTAAACATCGTAAACATTCATTTTACTGTTGGTAGGGGAGTTCTACATTGTTGTAGCATAGGAGCTAAATTAATTCAACCCCTGGTTTGAGCCGAATCTGGGTGGAACGTGATTTGTGGAACTCCCTCCCATTTTACAAACTAGATCGTGGACTTTGTTGACGTTTAGGAAGTACTTTGACACATGGGCGTCTTTGAGGTGCAGCCTATGTTGAAGACCAGGCCCCTTGCAAGTAGCCGTCGTCTAGCCAAAAGCCATCCCAAACTGTCATAATGAGCAGCAGTGTTGATTTCGTCGACTAAAACTAAGACGAAAAATGTTCGTCGACTACCTTTTTTCACTGACGAAAACTACATGGAAACTAAATAAAAAGCAAGCTACGATGACTAAAACCAAGACTAAATATACTGACAATTTCGTCAACAAATACAAACTAGACTAAAATGTTATAGGAAGGGACTAGTGGACAAGAGATCCAGTATAAGTCCTTTTACAATTAGTTGCAATTAATCAATAAAGTAAAATTATTATTCATGTCATGTGTGAGTGGATGGTACCCGAATGGAAACAAGGCCGCAAGGTCTTTCTTCTGTGAAATAATTTTTTGGACAAAAATGCCTGACTGTACATTGTGCTTGTTTGCATTTATATGTTGCCTAATAAAATATTCAATCAATCAATGCATGCTGAAAATAGACGATCTACAAGCTTGTAGATCAGCTATTTTCAGCAGGTGTCAAATCAGCCATTACGACGGCATCAAGGCCCGCCAAAATGTATATTACGTCGACTAAATCGACTGTAGATTTAGTCGACGAAAATGTTATGATATTTAGTCGACTGACACTAGACCAACACTAAAACATTCCGGGTGACTAAAATGTGACTAAAACTAAATGAAAACTATTCAAGAGACTATGACTAAAACTAAAATCAAACTTTGCTGCCAGAAATAACACTGATGAGCAGGGGTCAGCTGAGTCGTAGGAGTAAGGCCTGAACTAAATTGTTACGGTTTATGTCATAGATCGATGCTTCATAGACTGGCCACGTGAAATCTGACATCCACATGGATCTGTTTTTAAATATTATTATGAATTGTGATGATAGTTGATGATGAGTGTTGTCCAAATTTACACCATAATAAGACAATTACTTCATCTGTATTCTAAAATACTTGGAAATGGCTATATACTATTAGACTAAAGCATATTAACATGCCATTTTCCATACTTGAACAGATATGTTTAAACATATATCACACATACACAAAATACAATACATTCACACGTACACAACATTATCCCGCATGACTCCCATAGGAGCTTATAAAGCACTTCCTATTTGCATGAGTGTGTGTGACTGTGTGCGTGTGTAGCTCCCAACAATGCCAAATAACTTCCATGTCTTCCCAGAAATGACCTCATCTCTCTCTCTCTCTCTCTCTCTCTCTCTCTCTGAGCTGTAAGGAAGAGTCATCACAGGAGAGAAAGGAAATAATAACGCACACACGCACGCACACACACACGCACACAGTTTTTTTTGTGTGGGAAAGTTCTTTTGAACAGGCACACACTTACTTCCTGCTTCTCCCTCATACACTCTGTCCCTTTAACAAAGTTGAACCCCGCCAACACACACATACACGCAGAAAGTTCTAAAGTTCTAATATCTTTCCTTTGTGTGTGTGCGTGTGTGCGTGTGTGCGTGCGTGCGTGCGCCAACATGTGTGTTTTACCTGTACAGGTGGTCTAGTTGTGACCAGTTCTCCGTCTTTATTGTAGGAATAGACAACGAAGTCATTGGGGAGCAGCATTCTGAAAATAACATGATAAAGATGGAGAGGAGAGACAACAAGTCCCAACATCATTTCACCACTTGTACTTGTATATAAGTTAGTCAAAAATAAAACTTCTTCAGGAGAGTAGATGATAGAAGAGGAGAGGAGACGACACAACTATTACATAATCGTCTAATTGCAATTAAGCAGAAATAGCAGATCTACAAGCTTACAACGGGTCTGTATTTCTTAATAGATTTAAGTTACTTGTCATATCTGCCCAGTGCAATTTTTTGACAAAGCTTCTAGGAAAATCTTTGAATGCAGATTGCGGCCCCTAGATGTGTCACAGAGACTAAATTGTTTTTGGGAGCGTTTTACCCATTGCTGGCTGTCTGAATACAAAAAAGTCATTAAAATGTCGACATATTATTGCTTATAGTAGCTTTAAAAGGCAATCTGAAATGATTTTGGTGTTAGCATTATGTTATGCTTTAGCTATTGAAAAATAGCAGATCTACAAGCTCATAGCGCGGCACCGAGTGCCGTGCTACGAGCTTGTAGGTCTGCTATTTTTTAATAATCGAAGAACGACTGACATAGAAACATAGCTTTTTCAGAAAACTGTCAGGATTTAGAAGACATTTTAGAATCTGATCTCAGGTCAAAATGGGTTAACTGTTGTAATGGTGACAGCCCTGGACACAAGGGGACATTAGGAGGAGAGAGGAGAGAGAAATGGAGGTGCAGTGTGTAACTCACTCATTCCTATGTAGGTGCACCACATGTTCCTTCCCGTCAACAGGTATGCTGTAGGACACCTGGAGAGACAGAGAGCAATACACACATCAATTCACACAGATCTGTGTTTCATCCTCAGTGTGAAAGAGTTAAAGGAGAATTTCATGCTAAAAGGCTTTCTTACCTTTATTTGTAGTTGTTCCATTGCTCAATTATTATTTTTTTTGTATATATCCTCTCTTCATAATGTAAATAATATCCCAAGCGGCACACTTTACTACTTATTTCGATGGAAATAAGCGAATTAGCACAACACCCCATAGCCCCATTCAATTCCCATTCAATTCAATGCAATTCATTGAGGGCTTATGGTAGGGGAAATAGCCAATAAGGAGTTTTTGCACAAAAAAACACCTGGACCTCTTTGGTGGGGACGTAACAACTACAAAGAAAGGTAAGAAAGCCTTCTAGCATGGAATTCTCCTTTAAGGGGGAGTATTTTGTTACCACCGTCGCAAAATTGTTTGGTGGGATCTCTGTCGTTTTTGTTTCTCTGCGTGCGTGTGTGCGTGCGTGCGTGCATGTCCTTAAAAGTAGAATAATCACAGCTCATGCTGCTATATGCATGACAAAACAGAAAACAAAACATCACAAAACGTGAGCCTGGTGAACAGTAAAAGGTACAGTAAAAGATACACAGCAACAACATTCTTGTGGTTATAGGTTGAAATATTGTTACACAGATCACCATTTCCATTTTTGGCCAGATGAGGTGTAGAGTTTCACCCACACTAGAGGACATAAACACAAGCCAATCTGTAATGTACGTAGTGAAACTTCACCACTGAACACCACATTGTGATTTGTGTGATTTCATTCACAAACAAATACAGAATAATATACACAAATAGTAACTTACTATATCAATAGCTGGGACATGGCTAATAATTATAAAGAATTCCTCCACAACCCTCTTGCCCTCTCTCAGACTAAACAATGCTAGTACGGACTACAGAGGAGTCTCATCCTCATTCTATGTGTGTGTGTGTGTGTGTGTGTGTGTGTGTTTTTTTTCTTTTCCCTTTCTGTTTTGCTTCCTGAAATAGGATAAACAGATCAAAAACAATGTTATAGGCATCATGTACTCTCATGATGTACAGAAAATCCACAGAACTTGAAACTATAGGATTTGGTATCGTTTTAGTATTTTATCCTTTCCGATTCCAATCATTCCGATTCTACTTCAGGTATTCAGGTTCTTATCGATTCCCGTTTCGGTTGCGTCAACGCCCCATAACTTCTCTCAGACACGGCATCCAGACAGTGGAGTCACGAAGTTGCCAAAAAAGCCGCGAGCGGCAGGCGTCTCTTCCGGGGTTTTTAAGACAGCTGGTGGATGGAAATGAAGCTTCGCCCACGCGGCAATTTGCAGCGTCGGCAAAGAGTTTCCGGTTTTCTGGCCGACAGTATGTCTAAATGTCCATACTGGCTGCATTGAATGGTCTGGATAAGAACATACTGGTGATTATAGGTTGATATTAACCCATTTTGGGCGGGAACCCCTTTTGGTGTTTTAAACATTATGTTATAATTTAGCTATTGAAAAATAGCAGATCTACAAGCTCATAGCGCGCCACCGAGTGGCGCGCTACGAGCTTGTAGGTCTGCTATTTTTGAAAAAATCGTGAAAATATTTATTTCAGAAAACTGGAGGATTTAGAAGAATTTTGTTTTCATTTCGAGGTCAGGCCTAAATAGGTTAACATTCAAAGCAGGTGATTACCTATACTAGGTGTGCAAGTTGCTGACTGACTGACCTCTCATCTCCTTTAAACTAACTGGCAACAGGAGACCTCTTATCCTCATTCCCTTTTTGTCTCGAACGCATACAGCAAAAGCCACAAGGACATGTGACTGACAGCAGCTGGTGTTTTTGGTCCCCAAATAGGTCAAGGTAATTTTTGTTTTTTTTATTGATATCTAAAACTTGTTCCAAGAAGATATACTTAGTTATTTGAATGTTGGTACACGCCACATGACAGTACACCTAACCTAAAGGGAAAGCCCTCTAGATTCGTGAGTTGTTTCACACTTTTCACAGGCAGGTATAACACTAGCGGGGTGGGAGCAATAGGCAGGTATAACTCCACCCACGAGTCACGACCACTACCCAGTCATACTGTATGTAATCTATCTAAACCTCAGGAAACAAACTTGCTGGCTGGACATTTTTAAATGGCTAAATGTACATTAGGACAAACTGTAATTGCAAACATAAGCTCCAAAACATTTCGTAATGTATACGTTACATCATATGCTTTTAAGCCTGATGTATTAAGCCAAAATGTGTATTATGTTTTTAAGCCAATGGACATCATCAGCAAAAATGAATGAAGTGGCCGGCTATGCACTATGTGCAATTTCAAAACAGGTGATATAAGCTATTCCATCAAGGCCATCGATCGCTCAGCGCAGACCCTCGCTTGCCTTGCTGCTCACTCTGGTGCCCTGCAAGTCTCAAGGCCTATAGCCGTCGACGCACCTGCATTGTTGTCAAGTGATGTAAAACTCCTGGCAATAAGCCTATCTCACAGAATTTCTCCGCCCCCTTAATACGCCCCCTTTCGGGGCTAGTGGTGATAGCGTGACGTCACTCCATAGACACTACATGTTAACAGAGGTAATTTAAGAAGTCTACAACTTTTGTTTTCTCAAGGTAAGGTTTGTTCTATCTGTTCGAGCTGATTTACCATCTTGTTTGCTTCATAATAATATTGGTCTGTCACATTTTTACATTAGAAAATGTACTTAGATTCTCCAGAGAAAAAAACGTGTAAATGCTAATGTTAAATGACACCACTATTTACCGGAAGTGGGCGTGGAAAGCGGGCTGTGAGATAGGCCTATCGGTTTGCTAGGAGCGGTTTGCATAATTTGTCAGTGAGTGTGAATGGCGTTCACACAGAGAGGTGGTCAGGTCAGACTGTACCCTGATCTTTCCGTGACAAGGTGTTCGTTTGTTCGTTCACACAACAAATGTGCATCGGGAAAGACCGTTTCTCTTTAGTTCGGAAATGTCTTTTCCTAAACTAAAAGAGTCGTTCACATTCCCCGGCCTGCAGCAGACCAATCGCAGGCATCAGTCCGTTACGTCAGTGGTTCCCAAACTGGGGTCCGGGGACCCCCAGGGGTACTTGAGGGAGTTCCAGGGGGTCCCCAGCTAAATGATAATGTGGAACCTATTGGACCCTTATGGGTCTGTAACTCAGAGAGTGTACAAATGGAACCAAATGGACCCGTTAGGGTCCATTTGGTTCCATTTGTACGCTCTCAAGAGTTAAATTAGCATTGATTTTACAATATAAATTGGGTTCCCAGAGATAGAAATATCATTAAATGGGGGTCCGTAGACTAATGCATGTCAATCTGGGGGGGGTCCTTGAAATTAAACGGGTTGAGAATCACTGCTAGAGCCGTAAAAATCGTCTCTTATGGGGGGGTCCCTGGCATGTCTTTTCAAATGGGGGTCCGCGGGATAATTAGTGTCAATTTGGGGGTCCTTGACATGAAAAAGCTTGAGAACCACCACTGCGTTACCTTATGTCGGCTGCACATAAAGGTCTGTGTATGGTCAGGTGGTGGCATCACTTACTGATCCTAGCAGTTGTATTTCAGACAGACCACAGCACAGCAGAAAGCTTAGCTTGCAGATCGTGTGCAATAAATCAAAATAACCAAAATACCAAAATAACACCGGCTGTTCCTCCTCTGGCTGCGCTGTACAAAACAGAAACGTTTACGGCAGATCGTAGTGCCGTGAATCACGCTGTGTTGCTCTGTGAAGCTTTGCGTCATTGCGTCATTTCTGATGAATCGGTCAAAGATGCCAGTACGGTTCCTAAAACAAGCATGAAGCATGCCTCGGATGTATGCTGACAATGACACCATGTGCAGTCTGGTGTTGTAGATCAATTCTGGAGACAGAATTAGCTGCAAGAGACAACCATAGTAAACAAGAGTAAACAATGTCCTGCCGGTTTGGGGGGCCCCGAAACTCTGGGGAAATAGCCAAAGAAACAAAAGATGCTGATTGAGCATGTGAATGTGATCTATATGTGTACTCAGTCAGAAACAAATAGACAAGAAAACAGGCAATGATTTGCTCATTCTTTCAGGTTTGAAAGAATGAGCCAATTAACACTTTAAGCGGCCAGGGTTATTTAATCCATTACATTCATGCGCCCAGTCGATTTATAAACACGGACCCCTTTTCCGGACGGACCGGCGGAAGTGGTTGATGTGTGTGTAGCAGCTAACAATAGCCACACCACTCTAGAGTCGATCGACAACAACGGGAGACAAGAATAAATCTATCGAGACTAGCGACTGGACCGCGGAGCGCCGTCTAACACAGGATCTTTTTTCATAAAAAGACGGGATGATTTAGATCGCGAGTTATGAACGTTTTAAGATTTTCGTTTATCAGCTAAACAGGGGAGGGAGTTTTTCGATGACGTCTCACTCTTGCGCGTCACCGAGGATTGCCCAGCAGGCGCGCCTGGGCTATACAGCCATGCGATCCGTTCTCGTATAAATAAACTTCGTCTTTTGGACAATACTTCGTCCTGAGCGTCGGGCGTTACTAATAGAAAGGACAAAGTACTTCGTCCTGGGCGTTCAGGGTGTTAATTATTATGTGTCTCCCTCCAGTAGTATATAACTTTCTCCAGAAAGATGGCATGGCTTGGCAGAAGGCTCTTACAAATTGGATTTCTTTGCTACAACTGTAAGACTATCTCCGGTTTTAGTACTAAAATAATATTTCTTTCAAACCTGTCAGCTGTGTCATTGCGCTTATATACTCTTGTCTATTTGAGTACCCATACAGATCGCATTCCAAACCACCCTGCCTCCAGTCCAAACCCTCCCTCTCCACACAACAGTGACAGTCCAGAAACGGCTGTGTTGTTTGTGGGTTCTTCATTCTCAACTCTGCTGCTCTCTCTAATAATGCTTATCTGCGTTCAGGAGTTGTGGAGAGAGTGTGTGTGTGTGTGTGTGTGTGTGTGTGTGTGTGTGTGTGTGTGTGTGTGTGTGTGTGTGTCAGAAGTGTGTATATCGCCAAAGGTCATGTCAGGTCCAGCAGAGAGGAAGAAATTTGGATTGGTCAGCAGTTATTGTGCTTAGCTTTCTCTTCCTAAGGTCAAAGATTCAAAGGGGTGCACAGGAAGTGGCAGTGAGACAGATATAGTCATGTGACCTGACATGACACACATTTGTTGTGTAATGGAGGAGAGCAGAGGAGAGGAGAGGAGAGGAGAGGAGAGGAGAGATCTGGTACCTGATTGGGTGGTGTGCTGCTGACATCCCTCCTCAGCTTGTTTCCTATTGGCCGTGGTACGACCAGCTGATAAGAAGAGAGGTGTGCTGTCTGCTGGGAGGCGGTGCCTAGAGAAGAAGACACATGCACGGTCACATTATCAATGTGTGTAAACGTTCTCTCTTAGTGCCATTGGCTTCCCTATTGTCCGTCTCTGCTCCCAGGCTATCAACTTAATCACTGATGCCTGAATTGCCTCTCTCAGCTGTCCCACTGTCTGTTTCCCTCTCAGCTCTCCTAAAATCTGTGTCTCCTCTGTCTCTCCTATACGTCTCCCTCTCAGCTTTCCTACTGCCTATCTCCTACACCGTCTCCCTCTCAGGCTGAGCTCACACCTTTCATGCAATTCTCGTGCTCGTTGGATGCTCGTTGGATGCATGTTGTGTTGTGTCATGGCCGCCCAATGTATTTCCAATGGAGGTCACATGGTTTGACCCAACATTGTGTTGTGTGAGGGGGAGGGGCGCAGTCGTGCGCCCCTCCCCCTCACACAACACAATGTTGGGTCAAACCATGTGACCTCCATTGGAAATGCATTGGGCCGCTGGGCGGCCATGACACAACACCCAACGAGCACAGAGAATTGCATTAACCGTGTGAGTGCACCCTCAGGCCTAGTTCACACCTACACAACAAATGTTCGGTCCGTGTGTGATGCCTGATTGCTTTTTGATTGCTGCTCCAATTCATTTTCAATGGGAGTCACATGGTTTGACCAAACATTTTTGTTTGATGAGGGGGGAGCAATCAGCAATCAGCGATCAAACACAAATGTTTGATCAAACCATGTGACTCCCATTGGAAAAGCATTGCGGTGGCCCAAAAAAACAAAAAAACGGCCAAACATTGCTTGATTGGTGTTTGGTACGTGTGAATGAGGCCTCAGCTGCCCTCACTCAAACTAGTAGATCTAAACTCAGTTAACCCATTTTGGGCGGGAACCCCTTTTGGTGTTTTAAACATTATGTTATAATTTAGCTATTGAAAAAATAGCAGATCTACAAGCTCATAGCGCGCCACCGAGTGTCGCGCTATGAGCTTGTAGGTCTGCTATTTTTGAAAAATCGTGAAAATAAGCCTCAAATCTTTGAATATATATTGTTACACAGTGAACATTTTAACTAATTCTTTGCTTCTGGGTTGGGGTCCCAACCCAGAAGCTTTTGGTGCAGTAAAAACCACTGCTGTCCCACTAAGAACCACACACCAACGCAGTAAAGACCACTATTGGTGCAGTAAAAAACACTTCTGTCCCAGTAAGGACCACACCAAGCCAATAAAAAACACTACAGTTGCAGAGTAAATGAAAATTAAAGATGTGAGAACAAAGTACTGTTGTGAACAAGGGTAAATGGTAAATTTATATAGCGCATTTATCCAAGGTGCTTTACAGAGATTGTGCATTACATTCACCCATTCACACACATATTCACACACCGCTGCCGGAGGAGACCATGCAAGACCTGCACATCGGAAGCAATTTGGGGTTCAGAATCTTCCTCAAGGACACTTCGACACCAACTCTGGGGGAACCCGGGTTCGTACTGGGAACCTTGCTGTTCCCATCCGGTCACTCTACCCCTGAGCCACTGCCGCCCGAAAAAAGAGAAATCATACTGTGTTTTCACAGAATTTGTCTTGAGAAAGATATTACAACATTGCTTGAAACCAGGAACTCTGAACCGAGAATGATTTTGTTGGACTCACTGAAATTAGCTGTGGATGAGGGTGAATTGCATATCTATGATAATGGCAATTGTGTGCTTCAAATTTTGTTTGCAGAAGGCTGTTCCATCCTTGTTTGTTTCAGCATGACAATCCCCTACGCCCTCCCATACAGAAATGGTTTGATGAGATGAGTAAGGAAGAACTTGACTGGTCTGCACCATAACGAGTCCTGACCATAACCCTATCCAACACCTTTTGGCATGAACTGGAATTTAATTCATTAAAGTGGCACTATGTCACTTTTTTTAATGAAAATGATTTTTGTCCAATCTGTATGGTAGTGTATGTTACTTACCGGTAATTTGAATCAATGCTCTTCTATTGAGACATTTAGAAGATCGTGCCAACTAACTTATACAAAAATAAGGTCAGGAAGTTGTCTCAGCTAGACACAGGATCTGGCATGAATTTTGACAGGATGGTCAATTTATCCCCTGAGCAAGTAGGCAGGCTCGATTAGCAGAGCTCACTGGTAAAAATGTCAGCACTTGCGCAAGCAAATGGGTTCAAATCCCACATAGAAGAGGAAAGTTATACATAGTGCAGCTGCAGCATTAAGTAATTGATGGTCGTGTCGTGTGGATGAATGGAAAGAAATAACGCCTTAAAGGGGCATTCCACTCATTTTCAACATTTTACTATGTCATTAATATACCTTAGAGCTGTTGTGTGGAAATAATAAAAAAGTCCCCCCCATTCTGTGTTTCCTAGAACTAGAGGTCTGAAAAAAAAACACATCTTGATGATGTTATCAAGATGTGTTTCACCATGTTAATGATTTTTTTCATAATTACAGTTCTAGGAAATACAAAATGGGGGGACTTTTTTATTATGTCCACACAACAGCTCTAAGGTATATTAATGACATAGTAAAATGTTGAAAATGGGTGGTTTTCCCCTTTAAGTGGAGTTGGTTCCCCCTTTTGCTACAAAGACATTCACCACTATTCTGTGATGTCGTTTTTCACTGGCTGGACCATGGCTGCTGCAATTTGCTACCATTTAGTGAGGTAAGACACTTCATGGTGGGGCGGCACGGGGGGTTGTCATTATGACACAGGAAATGGACTTCTGCAGGCTGCTGCGATAAAATTGAATATATCTAATGTCACTGTAGCTGCAACCTTAAGAGTTCCGTTAAATGGAAAAGGGGCACTAATTAGAAACACCGATAAGAAAGGTTGTCCATTGACTTTTGGTTATACAGTCTTGTTACAATTCTAGAATTCTATAGAAGTGGAGACGATACACATTTTCACAAAATTGTATAATATATTTCCAGTTTCCAAAACATATTTTCAAATATAATTCAGCATGATCAATCCAATTTTCTGTTATAACCAGGCTATTATAAAAGAAACAGGCTATTATTTCAACCCAAGAGCCAACCCTCATTGAACATGTGAATGATGCATTTATGATTAATTGAACAGTGGACCCTCTTGTAAACAAGTGTAATGCTTTATGGCATCGTCCACTCACACTTAACAGTTTTTGTATTGAGTTGTGCTTGAAATGTACTGTAATTCAGCAAACTATAAATACTTCAATCAATCAATCAATCAATCAATGAATAAGTATTGATAGACAGATGCATGGATTGACACACTGACACAGATATTGTAGAGGTAGTCTTCTGTCTGTACCAGTAGCAGTTGTGTTATTGTTACTGTGGCTACTGTACAGAGTCCTAACTTACTTTACTTACGCCTATTACTGTTCCTGGGGCTTAGGCCCGTAGCCTATTTCTAGTTAGCAGGTTTTTTACGGGGAAGTGTAGCTAACCTTAACCTCTCTCTCCCAACCCTCCTCGTTTCTCATTCAGACCAGGGGCCAGCAATGAAAGAGTGGGCGCGGCTGTCTGAACAAAGTCCTAGCAGCCAGTGTTGCTAAGCTTCTTAACCTCATTGTGACCTGGAGGCTAGCCACAGCAACCTGAAAATACCCACAATGCTCAGCTACCACTGCCTGGAACTCTATCCCCCAAAATCAAGCATCATGTAGAGTCTCTGAGAGATTTCTGCCAAAGGATTGCTGGTGCAGGATGAGATAGTTAGTTAGTGTTGAGCAGTATGTGTACAAGTATTGTACTGTGTTGAGTAATTTGAACTCTTTACAGTGTTTGTGGTAATGTGGCCTGGCTTAACACATGGTTTATAAACAGAAAAGATCTCAAGCACTGAATGGAAATGTTAGCATATAGGCGCGTTTCAAGGCGGCTGTAAAGTGGCTGTATGCTATGCTGGCCCGTGCCTCGCTAAATAAAAAGTCCCTTAATCCATTGAGACCTGGAACGCATCCATGTCACGTTAGCGTTAGCGTTTTAAACATTATGTTATAATTTAGCTATTGAAAAATAGCAGATCTACAAGCTCATAGCGCGCCACCGAGTGGCGCGCTATGAACTTGTAGGTCTGCTATTTTTTTAAAATCGTTAAAATGTGCCTCAAATCTTTCCGAAAATTGTCATGATTTAGAAAACTTTTTTTTTTTAATTTCGACGTCAGGCCTGAATGGGTTAAAAAGAAAAAAAAAAGACGTGATTTTTTTCCTGTTCATACAAACTCTTCTGAGCACTGTGAGCTGTGCACCAGGTAAACTACTTGTTGAGACTTGCGTGTGTTGTGCTCACGATCACTTTCCCTTCACTTAACACATTCGTTCTGCCTGCTTAAAATGATCCTATAGATCAGTGACATTCCGATCATCCAATAGTAAAGAGTACAAGGATCAGATCCTAGATCAGAAACATCAGCCTACAATTATCCATTACTAAAGGAGCAGGAGGCCTTACGTGGTGTGTGGGGGGGGGGGGGGGGTGGAGTTGTCACCCCCAGGGTGGATAAGGAGTACTAAACAAGTATTAGATCAACCAATAGTACAGGGCACCGTACAAGGATCCTAGACTAACAATCAGCCAAGAGTACGGAGGAAAAGCATCAAATCAGCGATATTACTAGTATCACTATCAACCAATATTAAGGAGTACAAGGATCAGTTCCCATATCAGTGGACACAATATCCCTGATTTCCTGTGTTATCCTAGAAAGATCATGCAGGGAGGAAGTGACATAACCAGAATAAAAACATCAGATAAGGACAGCAGATAACCTACTACTCTAGGAGTGTTTACTTTTGTCTCTGTCATAATCATTTCACCCAGTGTGTCACGCATGAGGTTGAACTCTCTATGGTTCATAGGGAGCTTTCTATGAACAACAAAATAACATTTCATTAAATTAACACCTGATGCAGGTTCACCAACAACATACAAACTGTATGGACATTATAGAGTCAGACCGATGTATCTGTTTGGCCATTGTTTGACTGTTTTTTTGAGCGGTGGCACACCATGTGTGTGTGTGTGCACACACACCGTGTGTGTGCGTGTGTGTGTGTGCGTCCGCCCGAGTAGGACCTTTGACCCCTGTCTGAGTAGGACCTATTGACCCTGCAGCTGCTGAAGTCAACAACTGTGCTTCGCTCCAAGGCACAACACACTATAACACAGTATTATGACACACAGTCACTATGGAACCACAACAATAAAAGCATAGTTCCACCGCTCAGTTCGCATGGGTGCGATTTTGTTTTGACAACATCTGTATCGCAATTATGCGCTCCGAAGTGTCCTGATTTTTTTTTGAGTGGTGCAACCACTCCCTTACGGAGCTATGTGTGTGGCTGGGTGGGTGGGTGGGTGGCTGGCTGGGTGGGTCTGAGCACGAAAACAGCATGGTTGTTTTTCACCACCTGTGTGCAACCTAACACACACACACACACACACATATTAACTGTATATATGATGATTTCGGGTGTGCCAGTACAGTACAGTGACAGTACAGTACAGTAGAGGGTACAGTAGAGGGACCCACACACAGTAACTCTGTCATTTCTTAACCGTTTCGGACGCGGGGTGGCACGCCGCTGGAACTTCCTGACCTTATTTTTGTATAAGTTAAATATATAGTATAGTAAAAGTTAAATATTTAGGACTCTGGTACTGGCATCAGACCCAAAAATCTGGCATCTAACCTAACCTATAATCGGTTTGCCTCTACAATTAATACCTGATACAGGATTACGAACCACGAACATACCACAACATTTCCCAATGTACCTCCAGCAGGTGTTTCCTCATATCACAATAACCAGAAAACTATCTTCCGATGTGAATAAATATCGCAATATCTAAGTACGATCAATCACATCATATGTTAAATAATGTGATTAGATTATTTAAATTAGACCGAAAAACTATAGGACTGTCATTTTCAGCTGGCAATAATTAGAGAAATTAGATTTCTAATTGCTTAATGGCATTGTTCTGTTTATTAAAGGTTATTTGGGTATCTAGAAAGGTGTTCTATATGAATGATGTGCTATTACTGTTATTATTATTAATTTAGTGAAAGTTATCACAAATCACAGCCCATGCATATTACAAAATCCAATATTACAAAATATTGGATTTATTACAAAACTATTACAAAATCCTCAAAAAGGACTACAAATTTTAGATATATTGCCAAGCCCTTCTTTAGGAGTTAGGCCTGGGCCAATGTAGCCCGACAGCATGTCGTGGGTTCGAGTCCCAATTCCGATTCCCAATTCCTTTTGCTGCGTGTCACGTCCCATCTCTCTCCCCATTTCCTTAACCTACAGCTTTACTATCAATAAAGGCATATTAAAAAGCCCCAAAATAAACCTTAGGTGGGGAAAGAAAAGAGTTTAAAATCTGGCCCCATGCAGTCACCAATCACGTGGGTCTAAAAGGGTTCAGGCTCAGGATATAATATTTAATACATTATATTGGGTCACTTTCAACTCACCAACACTAAATTGGGCTCCCAGTATGAATTCCAGCTGAGAGAATCACTGGTCGGTTAAATCAAAGCAGCCTGTGAGGCTAGCAGGAGTGAAGTTATTATAAGTTATAAATTATAACTTAAAATGAATGAATGTTCGTATACAGATGATATCCATGTTGGTCAAATAAATATAGTATGTTATGTTTGTTGCTATTCAAGCTCAGGTTCTATAATAGGATTACTTTGTTTTTACATTTCAGCAGACTCCAACTGTGAGAGCTCATGTTACAGTCCAGTCAAGTAGTCAAGTCTGCCACAGACAGGCTCATGCCATATCCTATCCCATCATGTACAACTGCCTGTGCACTGTGTAGACTACTAGCCATGGTTCACATGACGCTCATACTTCACGAGCCAGTCATGATAATCATGACAGTCATCATGACTGTCATGATTATCATGACATGGCTCTGAAACATGTTTCAGGGCTAGTAGACTACAGAGTCAGACTCCCTAGCTAAAACTAGCCTGTAGACTACAGACAGACAGACAGACAGAAGCCTAAAACAGTCAGTCAATAGTCTACTCTAGACTACAGACAGGCAGACGCCCTGGCTAAAACTCTGTAAAAATGATGCAGTGCATCACATAAAAACCCAAGGACTCCTTTCTCCCATCACATCACATGCATGGTATGAAGTACATGTCACCTAAAATGAGTCAGCAAGCAAGCTAGTGAGATTGAGTGAGTGAGTGTCGAGTCGACTGTGTCGTTATTCCATACCACCAGACCATACTATATAGGCTACCGACTGATCCTTAATAATACACAGTACACACTCAAAAGAAGAAACGTGTGGAAGTTCAAAGTGTTGTATTTCAAATGTATTGAGGTGAGGCTGCTCGCTCCGTCCTCACCTGGCGTGACTAGTCCGTCCAGTAGCACCACGGACACACAGAGGAACTGGACCCAGTAGTACTGGGACAGCAGGAATGTCACCTCCATCTTCTAAATGGAAAAATGTATGTCAACAACCCTAACCCCCTGTCCTGTCCGTCCGTCGGGCCGATCGGTGCGGCAACAAAATGAAATCAAAACAACAGCATTAACGGCTATCTTCTTCTTTATCCAGGCGTTTCCTATCCCTCCTTCTTCTTCTTCTGGGGTGAAACTGATGTTAAAACCACACAACTGCTTCTTTTTTCTTTGGCCGTGCCATTCTGCTGCCTCACAACTATTCCCTGTTTAGTAGAGGCTGCAATCGCGTGATTGATTTGTCAACTGTGTCCGGTGGTTTCAGAGTCCTCTCGGTCCTTGACAAATCTCCGTTTAAAAACTTAAACAAACACGATCGGGCTTCGGAAAATCAATTTGGAGCAGATGAAGATCTCTCTCTCGTCCCCTCTGCTAGAATGTGTCAATCTGTTGGGTGACCGCAACAATGTAACCATAGGTTTTTCTGGTGTTTAACAAAATAAAAGTCTCTCGACAATTTTTTTTATAGTCTATATGGAACAATATATATAGAAGAGTGTGCTAAATTAAACCTTAATTGCGATTAGGCCTGTGTATTTTATCATTTTATTGCAAAATACATAATTATTGTATGCATTTCCCAAGTTTTGAAATCTTAACAGGATCCATGTCAAGTGCATGGCGTGTAAAATAAATGTAATCGAAATGTACCGGGTAGGCTACTATAAGTATAAGCTAATGAACTTTGTGTAGTAAAACGACTGTCGCTTGCCGAAAATAACTGCGCCATTCAAGTTTCATCTAACGGTAATAACGTGTTTTTTTTTTTTATTAAATATGTTTATCTTGAAACAGAGGTCTCTGAAGAAGTGGAAGTTCTGTTTTGTCCCCAACAAGGGCCTCTTCACTCCATTTAGAAGCGCATCACGCATGCGTTTACAATTGGACCGTGGCATCCCTCCCCTCTGCACGGACACCAACCCAAACCAAACCGAAACACACCGTACAACACAGTCACTGTCATTAGTGTCATATCTTATCAGAACAGAACACAATCTATTCATTTCATTTGTAGGCCTATATCTCGAGATCCTCATTGGAATGTTGCGTCGCCGGCTGTGATCAGTGATGTCCGTTTTTTTTAACCATCTTTGTCTTTTATGACGTATATAGGTATCTATGACGTAGGTATTACTCCAAATCTGGTTTGTAAAGTACCTCACCGTACCTCTTTTTGTAGCCTAACTGATTTCATTCAATCAGGCAGGAGAGAGCTCGGTTGAGGGTTAATTTTAGTTGGCTCATTAAAATAATTATATATATCATTATTTTTCCATTACTTTCATTTGTAATGGTTTATCCTGTATCCTGATTCCTGTATGAATTCTCTCTCCTATAATTGCAGGATAAAATTGGTATCGCAATCTGAAAATAGTATTTTTGAATACAATAACATAAACATTCTAAAACTAAATGGATTTAGAATGTTTATTGTATCATTGTGTGACACGTAGGACGTATTCCCAAATGCCAAAGGGACTCTCAACATTTTCATGTCAAGGACCCCCGAAATTAAAATATAGGTTATTTGACCCGCGGGACCCAATCTGAAAATATTTTGTGCCGGGGACCCCAGTAGATTTGTGTTGTTAAAATGTTTCAGAAATATTACACATTTGTAACAAGGTTTCTTTGAAAATAGCCGATCTCACAACGCATTGCATATTTGCAAGGCTTGTAGATCAGATATTTTCTAATGGCCAATTTGGCCAACTGGCCAACAATGGCCAGTGCTGTTTTCGTCCACTAAAACCAAGACGAAAAATGTTCACTGATGAAAAATACATGGAAACTAAATGAAAACAAGAGATCCAGTATAAGTAAAATTTTACACTTGGTTGCATGCTGAAAATAGCCGATCTACAAGCTCACAACGTGTCACAGTGCGACGCATTGTGCGCTTGTAGATCGGCTATTTTCAGCAAGTGTAAAATCTGCCATTATGACGGCATCAAACACATTTTAGTCGACTAAATCACCTGTAGATTTTTTTTAAGTAGCCTTGCCGAGCCATGAGGCCCTCTCCTGTTTCTGTAGCGTGCGGCAGCTTGATATACAAGTACACCCCCTGGACATGACGCTAGTATGTCGCAGGGACTTACCCCCTGATGCTGAGTGTCAAGCAGGGAGGCACTGCGGGTCCCATTTTCAGAGTCTTTGGTATGACCCGGCTGGGGATTGAACCCCAACCTCCCAGTCTCAGGGCGGACACTCTAGCCACAAGGCCACTGAGCTGGTTAACCTGTAGATTTAGTCGACTAAAATCTTAGGACATTTAGTCGACTAAAACTAGACTAACACTAATACATTCCAGGTGACTAAAATGTGACAAAAACTAAGTGAAAACTATTCAAGAGACTAAAATAGGCCTGGGCCATGGCTCAGTGGTCCAGGCACCTTGGCTGGTAATCCAGTCTGGCAGTGTGCCGCGGGTTCGACTCCCGATCCCGACGGCCTTTACTGCATGTCTTCCCCCCATCTCTCTCCCCATTTCCTGTCAGCCTACTGTCTGTCCCTCCATAAAAAAATATAAAATAAAGGCGAAAGCCACAAAAAAAAAACATTTAAAAAAAAAGAAAGAAATTTGCTGCCAAAAACAACACTGATGTAGGCTAGGCCTATAGAGCGTCGCAGTCCCGCCTCCTACCCTGGACCAGGAAATGAAACCCAATGCATTATTCTCATAGACATTTCTTAAAGTATTTATTTAAAGACGGTTACGCCGCGGACAAAGCCAACTCGAGTCGTGACAACTCATGACAACACAAACAATATTTTGGACCAAACAAATAATTAGAAAGAAGAAAAAACGGCAGGTTACAACACTTTTTTTGTTGTTTTTCTTCTTTGTAATTATTTGTTTGGTCCAAAATATTGTTTGTGTTGTCATGAGTTGTCACGACTCGAGTTGGCTTTGTCCGCGGCGTAACCGTCTTTAAATAAATACTTTAGGAAATGTCTATGAGAATAATGCATTGGGTTTCATTTCCTGGTCCAGGGTAGGAGGCGGGACTGCGACGCTCTATAGGGTTTAAAGTGGTTATACTGACCCTGTAGAATAGATGCACTGATCTAGGTAACATGACCCTCTTGTCATGACCCTTTATTCTGTCTACAACGCAACAGTGTCGATTGGAATCAATGTTAAAATTATTATGTATGCATCAAATTGAAGTATAGGCCTAAATGCTTCCCCAGAAATCCCCACCATATATGGTTTAGTTTGAACTCTGGGAACAGAAGATCGGTCCTGGGCGATGTGACACTTCTCACGTAAAAGGAAGTCAGAGATATCGGGCTCCATTTTCGTCACCGCTAAACCCCTTATCCCTAAACTTCTATGACTTTTTAAAAAATATATATTTTGAAAAACATTTTTGAATAGTTCAACTAGCCAATCTACATTGACTTGTTGTAGAATGGCCATTTTAACTATTCAAAAATGTTTTGCAAAATAGTAAAAAAGGCAAAGAAGTTTAGGGATAAGGGGTTTAGCGGTGATGAAAATGGAGCCCATCATATTTTGAGTGATTTAACGCATTAAAGCTGGGAAAGCATCTGTGTCATTTTTCCGAGCATCTACTATTTCTTTACATTTTTGAAAAATTGTGAAAGCTTAATGGATTAAAGATGAAGCAAAATGCTTGACAATCAAGAGACATCAACCAACAGTGCGTATTCAAACAGAAGTCCTACCTGAGCTCCAGAACAGAATGAACAACATGATTGGATGCATTTTTGTCTCCAGAGGATTCAGTCACACTTTTAGTCTAAAGAACTGGACCTTCACTGAACAAAAACATTCGGTCTTATATGATATCTCAAAGTCTTATATCTCTAATACTGACGTCAACTGCTCTCCTCTACATAGTTATCTCTTCATGGATGTGATGCATCTGTGGTGTCACAGTATCTTTATGCTCGTATCTCTGTATATCTGTATCACAGATCTATATCACACCCCATGAAGCCTTGAATTCATGGAGATTGTTGTTTTTGTCGCTTTCATGAGCCAATAATTGGTTCAGAAATGTGACAAAAACAAAACAATCTCGATGAATTCAAGGCTTTATGCCATGGGGTGTGTCATTGATAGAAAATAAGTATTTTTTTTGGGTGAACTGATGGGTACAACACATATCGATATTGTATAACCGGACAGCGTCTCCCAACAAGCGTCCTACCAGTGTTGTTTTTGGCAGCAAATTTCTATTTTAGTTTTAGTCATAGTCTCTGGAATAGTTTTAGTCACCTGGAATGCATTAGTGTTAGTCTAGTTTTAGTCGATCAATCAACTGTAGATTTAGTCGACTAAAATCTTATGATATTTAGTCGACTAAATCTAGTTGATTGATCGACTAAAATGTATTTTGGCGGTCCTTGATGAAGTCCTGACTGATTTTACGCTCACGCGGTGTGAGCTTGTAGATCTGATATTTTCAGCATGCAACCAAGTGTAAAATGACTTATACTGAATCTCTTGTCCACTAGTCCCTTCCTAACATTTTAGTCTAGTTTATTTGTTGACAAAATCGACAGTATATTTAGTCATAGTTTGTCATCATGGCTTAGTTTTTATGTAGTTTTTGTCAGTGAAAAAAGGTAGTCGACGAACATTTTTCGTCCTAGTATTAGTCGACGAAATCAACACTGCATCTGCATTCTGCATTCTGTCTGTCCAGTAGTTTTAGCTTTCTATGTGTCACATTGTGCTGTTGTAACGCTTCAATTTCCCCTCGGGGATTAATAAAGTATATCTCATCTCATCTCATCATCTCATCATAGACTGCGGAAGGCAGACATATGCCTTCCAGTAAAATAAAAAGTGCACCGACATCTGTGAGTCACTCCTAGCACTCTGTGTTCGTGAGTCAGAACATCACCATAGCAACCTTTCTAACACTTCCCCCGTGTTAAGCTGCCTGTTTTATACCAAACAGTAATACCATCAATTCCCCTTTTTACAATTTAACCGTTTCTTCATTTGTTCTTGGCTGGGCGTAGCCTATATAGCCCCGTTTAACGACGTTGTGACCAATTTGCAAGTTGAGAGTAAGCTACAGCTGGTGGCCTAGCACAGGGGTTCTCAACGTTTTTGGCCGGGGACCCCCGGAAATGCTTTGGCAATGTCTCGGGACTAGCAGAACCCCTGGCCTAGCAGACCAGCCAGTTGTCCCTCCAGGCTATGGGATTATGGTGGAGTGAGAGACGGAGAAAGAGAATTGCAGTCAAGGCATATTTTAAATGTGTTCAGGCATGACCCAAATAATTATTTCCTGTTGCAGTGTTTATGAATATCAGTAGCAGACAGACAGGAAATAGCAACAGGAAATAGGTTGTTCCCTAGCAATGCAATTCCATAGGGTATGGATATGAGAAAGTCCTTTATGAATAACCTAACATTTGTGGGCAGTATGCCCAGTCCATTTGTTACTCTTATAAACAGCTAGTGTTTAATGTTTGTGTTGTCTGAACACAAACATTAAATGCCATTGACAATGAATGGAGAATTTACGTCATATGTGTCTGAGCAAATCGGAATATGTATGTCGGTGGGAACCCTTGGCCAATAAGGGACCACCATTCTTGATGATGATGTACGATGATTAGAGCGCCCCTCACTTCACACGGGTGTGATTCTTTACCATATGAACCCAAGCGACAACAAATACAAATCCTGAAACAAGATCATGAAATCAACACTTTCCGATTTTCGAACCACATACATTTAATATTACGCTTAATCATGCACAGGTTGTATTTTCTGCATAAATCAAAAACCTATTGGAAAAAGGCATTAGGAAATGCGTTCTGCTACCTCACTTCCAGGTTGGTACGGTGTAGTGCAGCGGTTCACAGCCTTTTCAGGCCAAGATCCCCCCCTAAATAATCCATCCTATTATGCTTGTCATCCATTTGACAAGCATAATTTGACCCCCCCACCCTGACAAGCACTTGGAATCATAGGGAGTTGAGGCATTACATTTTGTTTGACTCGATTCCACAGATCATGTGGAATCATGTGGGGAGGTCTCAACCTGACCCACAGGTTGAGAACCACTGGTGAAGTGAGACAGGAATGTCTTTGTAGAACATGTATTATACTGACAAAAAAAAACAATTCATAAACTTCTAATCTAGTTTATAAGTGAGGCACAAAACATATAGGTCCATTCAGTGTACTAGGTAAAGTACTGTATATCAAATGAACTTAAAAAAATAAAAAATAAATAGTCATGTCTGTCTGGGTTTTATAGTCATTTAACGAATGAAAAAAGTATTATCAAGCTAACGTTTTGGACATACAAGGTTTGCGTCCAGCAACACAACATTATGTTGTGTCTATATTATAGTGTGTGTGTGTGTGTGTGTGTGTGTACGCGCGTGCGACCCATGCGTGCGTGTTCAGAATAGTGGTGCAGAGTCCAGGGCTTTGACTCGCGCAGCAAACAGCAGAACATGTTTCTCCACCTCTGTGTTGATTTGGGTCTCCGAGGCCCTGGGGTTCTGCTGCACAAACTGTGCGATGTTCTGGATGCACTCTCTCTGAGAAAAACAACGGCTTCAGTTAGTCTACCAGGCAGCCACAATCTTGAACTCGAAAAAGCTATACAAATATTAATAAATACAAAAGAAATAAACACATGAGCTGAGGAACTTACATTTATTAATTGTTTACCAGCAGAAACACACTGCCCTCTCGTTTTATTTTGGTGATTTCACTGTTTGTTTTGGTAGACGAGACGGGGACATTTTTGGGCTACCGAAACAAACACACACATCCAACGAGAGGTCAGTGTGTTTCTGCAGCTTTGAAACGTCACCAGGACGCCAGGTTGAAAGTAGACACATTGGCTGCATAATTGCAGACACTGACTGATGTCGTCAAAAACGTCAAATAATGGCCTATAAGTACATCATCGAAACCAATATATTAGTCAGGCTCTACAACACAACTCCAGACTGTGTTCACATTGTGAGTGTTTGGTGTTGGTCTCTTGCAGAATGAGTTTGTTACGGTGTGGCAGAGGGCATACATACATTTAACTCATCCATCGCCAAGGACTTATTTAACTTCTTTTTCATGATGTCCTGGAGCGCCAAGGACGTGTTTTTCGTGTTTTATAACATAGTAAAAAATAAAAAAATAAAATAAAAGATATATGGTGGCGGTCAGGGCCTTTTGGCGCCCCCTAGTGGCGATGGATGAGTTAACAGTGCACGTTGTTGTGACTTTACAGCAGCTAAGGCTCAAGTCAGACAAATTCACAGTATGATATAAATGGTGGAAAAAACACAATTAAAACCATGCAGTCATTCTTGTTGCAGCCGTATTTTAAAATGTTGTCCTCATCATGACGGTGGATGAAAACGTTATTATGGTCAGGGAGTGTGACTGTGACCGGGTGTAAAGTCCTGGAAATGGAGTCAGAATGAGGCCTGTTATTTTTTACTTGCATGATTAATGACCCCTGTTTGTTCACAAACTGCTATTGTTGCTATAGACTAGTTATATTCTATATATAATTGTGATTACACGTCGCAATGCAATGCGGTGTAAGCTTGTAGATCTGTTTGAAAACATTTGATTTTCATCTATAAAGACCAAAATAGGGACGCCAGTGCTTCATGGGTTGTTACCTTGTACTGTTCCACTTGGTCCTGGCCGGTGACTCTGTTGAACAGCTCTCTGGCCACCTGAACTCCATTCAGAAAGATGAGAGACTCTCTATCCGAGTCGGACTGAGACGACAGCCAGCGCAACAGCGCCATCTGCACACAGAGGGAAGGAATGAAGGATTATTTTACTAGCAGTCTCGAGACAGACAGTCTGACACCATCAAGGAAAAGAGGGCGCGTTTTTTCATTTATTTTTTGACAATGGGTTCTCGGATTGTTTTACTAGAGATGATGACACTCTTGAGAGGGTCAAACATTGGCCAAAATGTCAAATAATATAAGACAGAGGCAAATGGCAGATCTACAAGGTCGCAACGCCTCGTGTTGCGCCTCGAGACAGCACAATATTTAGACATTTAGATGAAGATGATTATCCCATTCTTGGGCATTCCAAGTCGTTACTGTTATGAAGACCTGTGCCACAGTGCCACTGTAGCCGCAATTTGCAACACTAGATTTGTTTTTCAATATGTTGAATCTAGAGTTGCAACACCGACCATTCACAGCCCATAACATTAGACACCCTGTTGTGCTGAATATAATACGTTTTTTTCCAATGGAAATATCCTAAAAAACGAGGTTGTATTATAATCGTGGACTAGACTATTTGACATTCAATGTTCTTTTTCCACAAATGAGTCTTGAAAAATGGGGGTCGTCTTATAATCAGAGTCACCTTATATTCGGCACAATACTGTACTTTCTGTCAAGAAAGTAGCAGGTGCAGGTAATATTTCTTTCCACAGTGTTGGAGTTTGGAAGTGCTCGTTTTCAATAACACAACATCCTGCTGTCTCCTGCAATATATTCAAAAGTAAAAGTAGTTGTATTAATTAGAATAAGGGCCTTTCTCGGCCCCACCCTTCTCCCTTTGTTTATATTGTGTTTAGTTTCCAAGATGGCCGCAGCACCAGGAGGGGGTGAGGCGAAGGGGAGGGGGTGGGGCGGAGGTGAGCGGGCAGGGTCGACATATGCCCTTACTGGGCTGCATTCAAGTTGTCTGACACCTGACTTGTGTCTGAACACAGCTTTGATGGATGTGTTCTTCCCCCCCCCCTCTGACCCCACCCGCTCACCTCCGCCCCACCCCCTCCTGGTGCTGCGGCCATCTTGGAAACTAAACACAATATAAACAAAGGGAGAAGGGTGTGGGGCCGAGAAAGGCCCTTATTGACTTTGCAAGTTGCAGCTAGGTTGCTAAGATGTGTAATGCCCAGGAACCCAGGTCCCCCATCTGCAAGGCCAACATTTTAACCCTCGCTGGCCGGGTGAAATATTAGGGTTTTGGTTAGCCGCAATTTGCCACGCTAGATTTTTTTATAATGGGATGAATCTAGAGTTGCAATACCCTCCATTGACTCCCCACTCATCCAATTTGGTTTGCGATCTGCTTGTCTTAAACAACGTTAAACTCACCAACATTGCAGCTGTAGTCCAAGCTTGAATTATCCTCTTTCAATCTGCCGAGCTTGTTTTTCATAAAAATCTACCGTAGAGATGTTATGAGCTACTTTCTGTCAAGACATCCTCTGCAGGTGATTCTTTTTCTAAGTGTTGCAGTTTGGAAGCACTCGTTTTTGTTAACGGGTCGTGCTGCTGCCTCCAGCATTATTTGCAAATTCGAAACAGGTGGTGGCCGTTCAGTGACATACGACAAGTGCTTCCAAAAATAATCACCTGCACAGAATTTATTGACAGAAAGTAGCTCACAACATGTCTACGGTGGATTTTTATGAAAAACAAGCTCGGCAGATTTAAAGAGGATAATTCAAGCTTGGACTACAGCTGCAATGTTGGTGAGTTTAACGTTGTTTAAGACAAGCAGATCGCAAACCAAATTGGATGAGTGGGGAGTCAATGGAGGGTATTGCAACTCTAGATTCATCCCATTATTAAAAAAAAATCTAGAGTTGCAAATTGCGGCTAGGTTTTGGTCATCAGGCAGAGGCTCAGTCTGAGCCACTACTGCATATGTGCACACTACGTGTCGTTTTCACACTCATATAATATAACAGCCAGGACATCAACACAACTTGGAATGCCCCAAAAAGGGATAATAATAAATAAAAATGTATACTATAGTATGATAACTGTACTATGTTTCATTGTTTTGGTATGAAGACATGTGCCAAATATGCTACTCTACTGCAGTTGGTCTATAAAGTGGGGTCATTGAGGGGGTTCCAGGGAGCAAACTGTGGAACAGTTTAATTTCACTATTATTTCACTGTCTAGATTAGAAGTTGTCCCAATGAAAGAATGTACAAGAATGATTATCCAGACCATGGAGTTCTCACCACAGAGTAAAATGAAGATAAACATAAAGAAAACGTTATTGTCCATGTCTTTGGCACACCAATTACAACAATAAAAACATTACATAAAATACACAAATGCATTAAAATACAATATGAAATGCATTCACATAACGCAGCAACAGTGATCATAGGCTATGGGGATTAGGTGGTGGACCTATTTAAACATTTTCTTATTTAAAATGTGACTTGTCCACAAATTGTATAATACATCTTTTTAAACAACAATAGTCTCATGGGGCCCACAGGATAGATGTGTGTGTGTGTGTGTGTCCAACCTGTTGAAATAACTGAGCATTTGTCATTCCTCCTCCTGTGTTCGTTGACCCCGACATATTTAATTTGGGACTTTGGAGCTTCTCTGTGGAGCTAGTATTTGGCGTCACTCACCAAAATCACACGACGACACTTAAAGACGATATAACAGATTTAAAACTTTAAGATCTACTCTATAAAACACAACACGAGTTAATCTCAGTAGCAGTAAATATCTAGCTGAAAAGATCTTGGGGGAGCAAGCTTAGGGAGCAAGCATAGAGTATATAAAGGAGCAAGGCGTCAGCTCTTTCACACTTCCTGCTAGTCTGCTAGCTAGTCTGTTTACATTTTCTTCTTCTTTCTGGTGGAGGTCATATCCTCATACTACTATGTGGCCGCCCCCTGGCGGCCAAGAATGACATCCCATTGAGCTCAACAGCTAAATCAATTATACAAAATAGAGGTTTATGGAAGAGTAGAGCAATAGCCTCCATATACTGGAGGTACCTTCACTAAAAACGCCGGGACAACGCTCCACACGTCCCAAACTCTTCTCCCTTCTGGCTCCAAAACTATGGAATGCACTTCCCATCACAGTCAGAACTGCAGCCTCACTCCCAATCTTCCGCCGTAGTCTGAAAACCCACCTCTTCAGACTCCACCATGGCCCGTAGCACTTGCCCTAGCCTAGCCCCTTAGATAGCACATTATGTAGACTTAGATAGTATTTTAAACAGACCTATAGCTTGTTACGTAGACAGCTCTAGAATTGCACTTTATGTAGTCATAGCACTTTATAGTACACATGTATAATATATTATATAGTATAGTATGTATAGTTAACATAGATACTCCACTGTTACATTCTTAGTTTATGATTCATGATAACTACTTTTTATATATGTGATGTATGCCATGCTTTTGTTATTGCTTAATGTAAGTCGCTCTGGATTAAGAGCGTCTGCTAAATGCCTAAATTGTAAATTGTAATATTGCGGTTTGGACACCATTAATGAAAAACAGAATAATTGTCAATTGCTCTTCAAAATGCATACATAAAACAGAGATGTCTTGCCATTGCTTCAACAATTCCCTAAACACATGACTTAATCACAACCTTGTCTAGACTTGATGTTGTTTAAAGTCACAACTGGTGCAACTGTAGCAGAGTGGCTCAGAGCCGATGCCTGAAGGCCTCAAAAGTCTAATATCTCCCCTGGTCCAGAGGGGTTAAGATGTTGGACTTTCACACGGGTGGCCAGAGTTCGAATCCTGGGTGTTACACAACAACTGAACACAGATTGTTGGACAACCACTTCAGAAACTTTATACATCCACGTAGGAAGGAGATATGAGGCCCAATTATACAGGTGGTTTTTTTCAGGTGGTATTTTGTTTAATTTGCTCAAACCGTGACCCCTTTCATATTATGCAAGTCGTGCTGAACGCACACACATACCAAGATAATTATTTTTACAACTTAAGCATACTGTATGACTCATGTAACTTTATCATGAGGCAGAGAAATATCTAGGACTACTACAACTCGGGGTGCTCCAAACGGTTTTGACACGGCAGCATCGCCCTTGACAGCTCGTGCACAGGCACAGCTACTCTATGGTAGCCTGGGTAAACCCCTCCCCCCTCGCCAGATTTAGATTGAAATGTTGTCCAGCAGGGGGAGTGGGTTTACCCAGGCTAACTCTATGGTGCACAGTAGGCCTACAGACAACTATGACACTGACAGGAGGGGGCAGGTTTTTACGCAACCCTATCTGGATTTTGAATGACGCCTGGTCAGCTATAGACGCCTTAACAGACGACGTCACACTGATAAGCAACAGCATGCACATGCAACCCTGCCTCTCATAAGATGCAATGGAAAAGTTCTATTAACTGCACTCACGTCACGTGTAAAAAAAAATGCACCATCAAACTTTCAGATGCTGTTTTTCTCCCAGTGTGGAGGAAGAATGATTAGGATTTGTATTGTGATCTCTCACTCTTATATAATCATTGGTTTCTGTTTGATTGATTGATTGATTGATTGATTGATTGATTGATTGATTGATTGATTGATTGATTGATTGATATATTTATTAACAATTTGCAGAATTACAGTATTTCAAGCACAAACTCTGTTTCTGCTTGTTTACAAGAGGGTCCACCTTGTTCAATTCATCAAAACATTTAAAGACGTACAAATAGACACTTCTATATAGCCAAAGAACAGAACAGGAATTCATCATAAAGGAGGTAAAAAGGGAAAAGAAACATATACAGTGAGGGGAAAAAGGGGTGGGTGGTGGGGAGGGATTCAGATTTTACGGGGGCCAGTTTCAAATTGCAGCCGTCCGTAGGTGCCCTTTGAGAGCGGTTTTGAAGGAGTCAAGGGATTCCCATGTCTTAATGACATGGTAGGGCGTTACACATTTTGGTGGCATAGGAAAAGCGAAAAGAATTTAGTCCCTTGTTTGTGCCGAATCTGGGTTGTACATGGTTCGTTGCACTCCCTCTGGTGTTGTGGGTGTGGACTTTGTTAACATTAAGGAAGTATTCTAGACAGGTACATGGGTATCTTGGTGGTGTATCGAATCTTGTGGACCAGACCCATTGCAAGATGCTGTACTGTTGTCGACCCTAAGCCATGCCAGCCTGTCAAAGTGGGCAGGGGTGAGGTGGGTTCGGGGGGTGAGGCCAAGTAGGAGCCTAACCAGTTTGTTTTGGGAAGTCTGGAGCCTTGTTTTAAGGGCCTTTGAGGTGCTGTGGTACCGTGTGTGTGTGTGTGTGTGTGTGTGTGTGTGTGTGTGTGTGTGTGTGTGTGTGTGTGTGTGTGTGTGTGTGTGTGTGTGTGTGTGTGTGTGTGTGTGTGTGTGTGTGTGCGTGCGCGCGAGCGAGCGTGCGTGTGCTTGCGTGTGTCCATCTGTGGGTGTGTGTGTGTGTGTGTGCGTGCGACGTGCACGGTGCGTGCGTGTGTCTGCACTTGCTTGCAGACCATCAGAGTTACTATGGGGCAGGAGGAACTTTAGCTTCTTGTCAACAAGAAAGGTGTGAATACATCCAAACCACATGATGATGAATTTAGAGATATGAAGAGCTGACATGTCACTAATCAACAGCAGCAGCACTAGAGCAGAGGATGTGGTCACAGACAGAGCAGGATGTACATCATGCTTATTGACCAGAAATGACACGCGTGAATTCGCGAAACCTTCAAGCCGGAGCCTTGCTAAGAACACCTGCTTCTCTGCCGATCTCTGTACAAACATAATGTTGTGTTTTCTATACGTCAATTAACTGTAGATGCCGTATATTATGTCACCATGTTGCTACTTATAATCTGGTGAACAAATGCAAAACTTTTCAGATATCTGTTGGGCTTCTCTGCCTTTATTGATGATAGTTATTGTATATTAGTGGATTGAGCTTATTTTCCCCCCTGCGTATCCCTAGTTATGTGACACGACGCCCCCTAATCACCCTCATTCAGTACAGCCGTGCAGACACCTGACTGCTGGCGGATTAATATGGTGCCGTGCAAGGCCATCAGTAGCTGGCTGGCTTGTGTCTGCCTTCTGGTGTGTTAGGTTAGGTTTTGGTGCAGGAGAATTGGCATTATTGTAATTGTGTTAACAATTCCCAAATTTTTCACAGATTTTGCCTATATAATGAGGCATATCTTATGGTAATGCTTTTTATATCCCCCCCCCCTGATGTTTTTTAAAGAAGAGTACCTCCATTTGCCATGTATTGTTTTAATATTGCTTTAATATATTTTGATGAGAATTTTTTGTATGGACTATTAGGTCAAATATAGGTATATATGTTGGTGATGGTGTGATAATAACAGGCCTGTATGTTTGTTTTAAATATTATCTTTGTTTTATTACAAAGATATCAGTGCCCCTGCAGTTTTTGTCCTTTATTTCTTTCTTTGATGAGGTTGTTTTGGGTGTCTGTTTTGTTATTGTGCAAACTAAGTAGTTGAAAATCATTGTGTGTGTGTGTGTGTGTGTGTGTGTGTGTGTGTGTGTGTGTGTGTGTGTGTGTGTGTGTGTGTGTGTGTGTGTGTGTGTGTGTGTGTGTGTGTGTGTGTGTGCACGTGTGTGTGCGCGTGTGTACGGTTGTAGTGCACGTAACTCGAGATCCGTTTGCCCCACTGACTTCAAATTTGACACACGCGTTCCACACCCCCACAGGGAGTGCAGTGCCCGGCCTTGAGTCGGTGGCATGCAGCGTTATCCAGAACCACCACAAAAGGCTCTGCCAGTGGACCTAATGAGCCCAACTCCCCTCACCTGTGCAATTGCCAGCCAATTAACCCCACAGCTTTTAATACTGATTGTATGGCTGGTGAACAAATTAAGTGCTCACGCATGCTAAATGGACTCTCGGCAGAAAGGTTCTCCATTGCTTTTGATAGCCGTTTATTGGTGCAGGTGCTGCCTCTATAGTCACAAATGCCGACATTGATATAGTTCACTTCACTCTTTTAATCTGCATTGTTCAGCCATTTTAGATGTAATTGGACAATTAGACACACACGCACGCACGCACACACACGCACTCACGTACGCACACGCCCGCACGCCCACCCACCTACACCCACCCAGACACACACACACACACACACACATTATCATATCATTATCATATCATATTATGTGAAAATAAATACAAAATTAGTATTAAATAGTGAGTGTGTGTGTGTGTGTGTGTGTGTGTGTGTGTGTGTGTGTGTGTGTGTGTGTGTGTGTGTGTGTGTGTGTGTGTGTGTGTGTGTGTGTGTGTGTGTGTGTGCGTGCGTGCGTGTGTGCGTGCGCGCGCTTGTGTGTGTCCATCTGTGGGTGTGTGTGTGTGTGTGTGTGCGTGTGTGTGCGTGAGACGTGCGTGCGTGTGTGTGCACTTGCTTGCAGACCGTCAGAGTTAACACTCACTATGTAGTGCAGGATGAACTTATCTTCTTGTCAACAAGAAAGGTGTGAATACATCCAAACCACATGAGGATGAACCTAGAGATATGAAGAGCTGACATGTGACTAATCAACACAGCAGCAACGACAGCAACGACAGCAGCACTAGAGCAGAGGATGTGGTCACAGACAGAGCAGGATGTACATCATGCTTATTGACCAGAAATGACACGCGTGAATTCGTGAAACCTTCAAGCCGGAGCCTTGCTAAGAACACCTGCTTCTCTGCCGATCTCTGTACAAATGTACGCTGAAAACACACAATGTTGTGTTTTCTATACGTCAATTAACTGTAGATGCCGTATATTATGTCACCATGTTGCTACTTATAATCTGGTGAACAAATGCAAAACTTTTTAGATATCTGTTGGGCTTCTCTGCCTTTATTGATGATAGTTATTGTATATTAGTGGATTGACCTTATTTTCCCCCCTGCTATCCCTAGTTATGTGACACGACGCCCCCCTAATCACCCTCATTCAGTACAGCCGTGCAGACACCTGGCTGCTGGTGGATTAATATGGTGCCGTGCAAGGCCACCAGTAGCTGGCTGGCTTGTGTCTGCCTTTTGGTGTGTTACGTCTTTGGTGCAGGAGAATTGGCATTATTGGAATTGTGTTAACAATTCCCACATTTTTCACAGATTTTGCCTATATAATGAGGCATATCTTATGGTATTGCTTTTTGGGCTAAATTTGGCCATAGCAAATGTGATGATGTCAGCACATTTGGGCAAGTTGCTATGGCCACATTTAGCCCAATGAGTGTTTTTGTGCAAAACTAATGCTTGAAATGGATTCAGCATCATGAAAACCCCCTAGTTTGACAGCTGACATGCTACTTAAAGCAAAAGGAAATTTAGAAAATATTTCCTTATAATTGGATGTCAATGGTGGCCATACTGTACAGGCCATTTTCAACACTTTCCCCTCAGACAATTCCAGGCAATTATTTTCCTGTTAGTGTTATTCAGGATTATATTGAAGATGCAAAATGTTGCATCTTGTTCTTTTTGCAATTAGATTGAGGTCAAATTACATTATTACTGGACTATGTGGGACACAGACAGACAGTTAAAATGGGTGCTATGACAATGGGTATTGCATACTACAGAGATCTCCATATACAGTATGGGCACAAAAGGGACACAGACAGATAGTTAAAATGGGTGCTATGACAATGGGTATTTCATACTACAGAGATCTCCATATACAGTATGGGCACAAAAGGGACACAGACAGATAGTTAAAACGGGTGCTATGACAACGGACATTGTATCGCTCCCAAGTATAGGCGACAGACCCCCCGGGGACCCCCACATGGTAACTCATTTCTCGACCGTTTCGGACGCAGGGCGGCCCGCCGGAACCGGCCCGGCACCCTGGCCGCGTTCCTGGGGGTCTGGATGTTCCGGGGGCCCCCGCACAGTACACTACATCACAGGTTCTCAACCCGTGGGTCGCGACCCCTCGGGGGGTGGACACATTATTTTGGGGGGTCTCCAAATTATTAAAAATAAATATATATATTTTCTTTTTTTTCGCAACTGAATGGCTGGACAATGGAAATTAAGAGTTTACATAGTAGGCCTACACATAGTACATGCATACACCTTCCCTAATGATTATATCTGGTTTCAGTATTTATTCATGGTGTATTGTCTCTATTATAAAGGTTATTGTAGCAGTTGATTTATATTGGGGGTCGGGAGGGGGCGGGGCGGGGGTCCCGAGACATTGCCAAAGCATTTCCGGGGGTCCCTGGCCAAAAACGTTGAGAACCCCTGCACTACAATACAGTAGAGTACAGTAACTATAACAATAAATGCACCGCTCAGTTCACACAGGTGTGATTTTTTGTAAACAAAGTTGCTAGTGTTATAGGGCCGGCATAATAGCCTCCACCCCACCTGTCCGCCCCAACCACCGCCGGGATTCACACCCATCTCCCTTCATGACCTATAGCAGAGCAGCACCAGAACATCACCCAGTCCATTAGACAGCCCAACCTCTCTTCATGACCTATAGCAGAGCAGCACCACCAGAACATCACCCAGTCCATTAGACAGCCCAACCTCTCTTCATGACCTATAGCAGAGCAGCACCAGAACATCACCCAGTCCATTAGACAGCCCAACCTCTCTTCATGACCTATAGCAGAGCAGCACCACCAGAACATCACCCAGTCCATTAGACAGCCCAACCTCTCTTCATGACCTATATCAGAGCAGCACCAGAACATCACCCAGTCCATTAGACAGCCCAACCTCTCTTCATGACCTATAGCAGAGCAGCACCAGAACATCACCCAGTCCATTAGACAGCCCAACCTCTCTTCATGACCTATAGCAGAGCAGCACCAGAACATCACCTAGTCCATTAGACAGCCCAACCTCTCTTCATGACCTATAGCAGAGCAGCACCAGAACATCACCCAGTCCATTAGACAGCCCAACCTCTCTTCATGACCTATAGCAGAGCAGCACCAGAACATCACCCAGTCTATTAGACAGCCCAACCTCTCTTCATGACCTATAGCAGAGCAGCACCAGAACATCACCCAGTCCATTAGACAGCCCAACCTCTCTTCATGACCTATAGCAGAGCAGCACCAGAACATCACCCAGTCTATTAGACAGCCCAAACTCTCTTCTGAAAGATGTTTTTTGCATGTCTCTGGTCAAGTCTCTCTCCAAGTTGCCTTTCATTTCTGTCTGGTTTTCACCAGCAACACTCCATAGAGACAGCTCTTTTAAAGGACCACTTCACCACGTTTCAACTATCTTCGCATAATTGGTCCTCACTAATAATCATGAAAAAATAATGCTTTATTAACTCTTACCAACTTTTATGCGGACGATTTACTGTACAGTTGGATTTTTCTTTTAACCCCGACAGTCCAGATTACTTTAATTTTAATTGTAATATATTAAAAACATCCTTCAGCTCAACGAGGCCAAAACTGAGGTTCTCATTGTTGCCTCTGACTGTATCGCCCCTAAGTTGGCTGACTGTATTGGGTCCCCCTAAAATGAACGTGCGCTCCAACCTCAGGAACCCGCACATGCTTTTTCCAACTCAGGAACATTCCTAAGCTCAGGTCTATTGTCTCACACAACAAATTATAAATCATAATTCATGCTTTTGTATCCTCTCATCTGGACAACTGTGATGCACTTTTCACCTGCCTCAGTAAAGCATCCTTAGACCGCCTCCAATTTATCCCAAATGCTACTCTCGGGCTATTAACCAGGCCCAGCCGAAGGTGTCACATTACCCCAGTTTAGCTAGGGAGCCTCCTTGCATTGGCTCCCTGTCGCTTTCAGGGATAATTTATAAGTCCTAGTGCTCACTTATAGAGCTCTGCATGGTCAAGCACCAGCATATTATGACTGACCTAGCTGCTAAAGCAGTAGGCCTATGTGCGTGGCAGGACCCTTAGGTCAGCTCACCAGGGTCTATTGACCATTTACAGTCATCTTGCCATCAGAGTTTGGAAGCACTCGTTTTCAGTAAAGCAATGTCCTGCTGCCTCCTGCGTTATGTGCAAATTGAAAACAGGTGGTACGCAGTTGAGTGATATCTAACGAGCACTTCCAAACTGCAACCCTTAGAAAAAGAATCACCTGCAAGGACAGAAATTAAGTAACTCATAACATGTCTACAGTGGATTTTTATGAAACAAACACTTTGAGGATAGAAAGAGAATAATTCAAGCTTTTCGTACAGCTGCAATGTTGGTGCGTTTGACGTTGTGTAATACAATCAGATTGGTTTCTGTTTGGATGAATGGGCAGTCAATGGGAAGTTGCACCTTGTGAGCACCTTGCCATTAACTTATAATGGTAAGATGGCCGTGGTCTGCATATGGTCCATTAGTCATCCCTCGCACCAATTATATAACCAGAGGTGACAGAGCCTTTCAAGCTGTAGCTCCCAGACTGTGGAATCCCTGCCACAGGTCTCCTGACAGCGTCCGTGGGCATACTGTTCAGACATGCATTAGCAGAATATCCTTGACTTTCTTTCTTGTATATGTCATATGTCTGAGTTATATTGTGCAGTTTGTGTTTCTGTATATTGTTTAAATGAATGTAGGCCTATTCTAATGTATGTGAAGCATGCAGAGTTCACACTCACTATGTAGGGCAGGAGGAGCTTCAGCAGTAAACAAGAAAGGTGTGAATTTACACCACATGCTGATGAAGAGATATGACGAGCTGACATGTGTCACTAATAAAACACACAGACGACAGAGAGTGTTGACCAGAATCCCAGCCAGGACCAGTCGGTGCAGATCGGTGAAGTTCAGAGAGTGTTGACCAGAATCCCAGCCAGGACCAGTCGGTGCAGATCGGTGAAGTTCAGAGAGTGTTGACCAGAATCCCAGCCAGGACCAGTCGGTGCAGATCGGTGAAGTTCAGAGAGTGTTGACCAGAATCCCAGCCAGGACCAGTCGGTGCAGATCGGTGAAGTTCAGAGAGTGTTGACCAGAATCCCAGCCAGGACCAGTCGGTGCAGATCGGTGAAGATCCAGTTGAGAATCCAGTGTGAGAGAATCCAGACATGGATGAGACAGTGATAGTGTTCCTCCTGCTTTGGAGCTCAGGTAAACACTCTGTTAGAATGACACTTGTTGCTTGATGTGGATGTGAAATGACACTGAAAACCATGATGTATTACTATTAGTACAGCTATGAGAGCCATGACCTATTAGTACGGCTATAAGAGAACCATGACGCTTAAACACATTTAGTACTGCTGTTTGCTTTACATGCACTGTGTGTGTGTGTGTGTGTGTGTGTGTGTGTGTGTGTGTGTGTGTGTGTGTGTGTGTGTGTGTGTGTGTGTGTGTCTGTGTGTGTGTGTGTGTGTGTGTGTGTGTGTGTGTGTGTGTGTGTGTGTGTGTGTGTGTGTGTGTGTGTGTGTGTGTGTGTGTGTGTGTGTGTGTGTGAGAGACATGGCGTGATGTTGTGCCGTATCCTATTTTGGAGGTTTTTCTGCTTGTATTGATAGTCCACAGTGTAGAGAGAGCACTCAATCGGGGCCCATTTATGGGTCGCAGACACGAGTAAATATAATGTTTTGTTTCCTAAATTTCATTTTTTTAAATTATTATTCCAAAACAACTTTCCCACAAAAGAATCCCCCATAATTCACACATTTCCATGAATTAAAAACAAATTCAAAGATGTTTTTCAAAAGTAGTGACAATAGCCGATCTACAAGCTCACAACGTGGCGAGAAGCGATGAGTTGTGAGCTTGTAGATCTGCTATTTTCACTAGTTCGGGTCCTGGGCAAACGCCTAATTTCTCTTTTGGGTCACGAGCTAAAATGCCAGGCATAGAGCACATGGTACACCAATACTCTTTCTTCATTCTGAGCACATGTATGGCCAATCCAGGTCCACCTGTTTATTGATTATACTGTGCATGTTGTCTTGTTGGGTGATGATGTTGAGGAGGTTATTGTTTGAGATGGTCTTGGGACAGAATATACACAGGATTTTGCACAGGCATGATGTGTGGAAAGTGCATAATTGATATGATATGATATGATATAGTACTTTATTGTCAGTTCACACTGAAATTTGTCTTGCGACACAGCAGCCAAGTATGCAGAACACATATACGTACACACATTTGACATAACACAAAGAACAAGACAATTTACATACATAAAGACATGAAGACAAGAGCAATATCCACCGTTTAGATTATCCTGTGGCTACTACGACTCCTGATTAAGCCTCAAGGTCGACTGGTGGACAAAGGACCTCTTTAGTCTGACCTTATTGTATGCTGGTACACCATATCTCCTTCCTGAAGGTAGCAACCTATATTCTCCATGAAATGAAATGAAATGAAATCTATATTTACCCAGGGTATCTGGGCTAAGCTCAAGAACTTGTTTCCAGCCAGGCCCTGCTCATAGAACACATTTCATCGTAGTGGTTGATGCCTTGTTCAAGGGCATTTCAGCGGTGGTAATTTTAACGTGTCGGACGGCTGGTTCGAACTGGGAACCTTCCGGTATCTAGACCGCGCCGCTATCCGTTCGGCCACCGCTGCCACAACACATGCTTAGTATTAGAGGTGATATTCCTTGCTAACCTTAGGATGCTGTTATCATACGTGGATGTATAAAGTTTCTGAAGTTGTTGTCCAACAATCTTTGAACAAATGTTCAGTTGTTGCAGCATTTGTGACTTTAGGGCTGCAGACAAACATCCATACCAGGTGGTACTACAGTACTGAAGAACACTCATAATAACAGAAGTGAAAAACAAAAGAAGAATCCGTCTACTAGCACCGAAGGATCTTAGACGGCGAAGGAAGTAGATTCTTTGTTTTGTTTTCTTACACACTGAATCAATCTGATCGTGCCATGACAATAGATGGTCTATTACTACTCCTAGGTATTTGTACGAACATACCTGGTTGATCGGTTCACCATGAATAGTAATGGGGGATCTGTGTATCTCTGGTGGTGTACCAAAAACAATCTCTTCTGTCTTTTTTGTGTTAATGATGAGAGCGTTGTTATCACTCCAATTTATGGATGTTGTTTTCTGTGGTTAATTTCCAGCATTCTGGACCGTATACAGTAGTAGTGTTGATAGTGTATACGCAGCTTTGGTAGATCCGGAGTTTTGTTTTGGTGCTCTATTGATTTGATTTCCAGATTTGCTTAACGGGATACTTCCGATTTTTTTAATGAAATACTTGCCATTAATATAGTGGTTGCAACTGTATTAATTGATTGCCCGGGTCCCATGGTGGGAGTTCTTCTCTGGTTTTGGTGAAATATTAAGTAGTTCCAGTAATTTTGTGGGGGGCACAGGGGGCCACACATTAAATGTAAATGAATCCACAAAACTAACGTCATTTGCATTGTTCTAAAATATTAGTGCAACTTTCGTTAATTTTTGGCCCCTCTATCACACGGAACTATGTTTTTTGTGTCCATATACGCCCAAAAAGATTGTTCCATGTGAAAGAGGGGTCAAAGTTGAACGAAAGTTGCGCTAATATTTTAGAAATAGGTCAACAATACAATTGATGCTAGTTTTGTGAATTAATATACTTTTACTGCGTGGCCCCATGCAGTGCCCCCCACAAAATGACCGGAACTACTTAATATTGACCAAAACCAGAGCAGAACTCCCACCACGGGACTCGGGCAATCAATTAATACAGTTGTAACCACTATATTAATGGCAAGTATTTCATACAGCTTAAGTTAAAAAACAATCTGAACTATCTCTTTAAGTGTTATGAAGTTTGTGTAGAGGCAAACTGACTGTGAAAAGTGGACTGGTTAAGTAACCAAATGACATGTGTGGGGTTGCCATGGCAATCGATTGGCTGAGGCAGAGGCTGGGAGTTCTACAGCTGAGGGGACTTAGGCTCATTAGGTCCACTGGCAGAGCCCGACCAGCAGTGTGGTTTTTGGCAGCAAATTTAGATTTTAGTTTTATAGTCATAGTCTCTTCAATAGTTTTCATTTAGTTTCAGTCACATTTTAGTCACCTAGAATGTTTTAGTGTTAGTCTAGCTTTAGTCGACTAAATATCATAAGATTTTAGTAAGATTTAAATCTACAGTTGATTTAGTCGACTAAAATGTATTTTGGCGGGCCTTGATGCCGTTGTAATGACTCACAACGCGTCACGCTGCGACGTGTTGTGAGCTTGTATATAGATCTGCTATTTTCAGCATGCAACCAAGTGTAAAATGACTTATACTGGATCTCTTGTCCACTATAGTCCCTTCCTAACATTTTAGTCTAGTTTTCATTTGTCAACGAAATTGTCAGTATATTTAGTCTCAGTTTTAGTCATCATAGCTTAGTTTTCATTTAGTTTCCATTTAGTTTTCGTCAGTGAAAAAAGGTAGCCGACGAACATTTTTCGTCTTGGCTTTAGTCGACGAAATCAACACTGCCGACCAGAGCCTTTTGTGGCGTTTCTGGACAACAGTGTATCCCAGGGAGGAAGTGGCCCCCTGTGGGGGGTGTGGAACGTGTCAAATTTGAAGTCGGTGCAGGGGCAAACGGTCCTCGCGTTACGTGGATTAGAGACGTACACACACGTGCACACACACAGTCACGTAATGTACTGTACGTGCACACGTACAGAGACGTGGTGCATTTATAGTAGGATATTGTTACATATACCATATTGAACATCTTATTTATTGAATCCATCCATTTCTCCATAGTGGTGTGTACGGCTCACGTCACACACGCACGCACACACACACACACACACACACACATGGCTCTGAGGCTTGTGGAGGTCCGTGAAGTTGGCACCCCATGATTTTCCATATGACGAAAAATAAATAAAAAATGGTGTCATTCTTCAGTGCTGCATTTGTGCTGAATTGTGCCGTAAATGTCATAATTTGTGCTGGTATCATTTGTGATATAATTGAAGTTATAGGTCGTGAGCTTTGCAGAGTTTGCACCCCCCAATTATTTTGCTTCAAAACGCACCAAAATGGTCTCCTTTTTAGTGCTCCATTTGGTCTAATTTGGCTTGTGGTGGAGCGGGTGGAGGGGGAGGTATAGTGGGCAGAGGGAGGGGGAGGGTGGGTGGGTTGGTGCAAGCTGCTGATTAGTTTTCTGCGGGTGGCGGTGGGGTTGAGACACAAACAGGTGATTTATATATACTCCATCGTACGACAGCTGTTGTGTTGGGTTCTGAAAATATAAGCTGGCCTCTCAGTCTCAACGGAGGTTCCCTAAACTGACCACGAGTGGTCTGACTACAAGAGAAAGGCCTATAACAACTATTGCTCTGTCTAAGATGTTATAGGCAGTTTGTCTGTGCGGAGGAGAAGGTTCTAAAATGTATATCCTTGACATGCCCATGGCATGTCTAACCCTGTTACATTTGTTTCCCTGTAAATTAATATTAATTTGTGGGTTAAAGAATTAACATGTGTATAAAGACACGAGTTCCTTCCCTTGTAGTAGTATACTAGGCTGACTACCAAGTATGAGAAAACATTCCAAGGCACTCCGCTCCTAAAATCCTTTATTTGAGTCATGGCTTTTAGCTTGGCAACGCGACAAAAAACACATTTTTTATTGATGTTTATTTATTATGGGGACGCATTGGACCCTGATGAAGGCTCTTGAGCCTTTTTTTAACTTTGCCAAGTTAAAAGCCATGAATCAAATAAAGGCTTTTAAATACTCAACCTTAGTTGAAATGTTTCTTAAAGGACCACTTCACCACTTTTCAACCTATCTTCATATAATATAGGTCTTCACTAATAATTTTGAGAAAATGGCACCATTTTTTCCTACTCAGTCTGTGTCTCATAGGAGGGCTGTGGGCAGTTCTGAAACCCGTCCACCAGTGACATCATCAATGGGGAATCCAAGCTAATAGAAACTGCAATCTTTCTAGTCCTGAAAAGTTGCAATGCGAAAATGGAAGCCATCGTTCTCATGATAATACAAATCTGAACATTTTTGTAAAGAAATATTGTTTTAAAGAAATCTGCCTAACGATGATGTCACTGGTGGACGGGTTTCTGAATTGCCTCCTATGAAGTGCCTCCTATTTTTCCACTCCCTGAGTGGAAAAGATTGTGCCATTTTATCATGATTATTAGTGAAGACCTATTATATGAAGATAGGTTGAAAAGTGGTGAAGTGGTCTTTTAAGTTTACCTGTTTTCTCATACTTGGATGACCGTGTGCAGGGGAAGGAACTTAAAGGGTTAGTTCCGATTTTTGGACATAAAGCTGTATAGGAAATACATGCCATTAATGTAGTGGTTTGCAAAGGTATTCATTGATTGCCTGAGTCATGTGGTGGGAAGTCTGGCCTGGTTTTGGTGAATATTAAGTAGTTCTGGTCATTTGTTTGTGGTTTGGGCGCCTCGCATTAAAAATAAATGAATCCACAAAACTAGCATCATTTGTATTGTTGACCAATTTCTACCATATAGCGCACATTTCATTCAACTTGGAATCCTCTGTCACGTGGAAATATTTTTTGTGTCCATTATCACCACGCCAGCAGCAGCACAAAACCATAGTTCCATGTATGTGACAGAGAGGTCAATGTTGAACTAAATTAGCGCTATATGGTAGAAATAGATCAACAATACAAATGACGCTAGTTTTGTGGATTAATTTATTTTTGATGCGTGACCGCCAGACCCACACCAACTGACTGGAACTACACTTATAGGAGAATACCATGCTAGAAGGCTTTCTTACCTTTATTTGTAGTTGTTACGTCCCCACCAAAGAGGTCCAGGTGTTATTTTGTGCAAAAGTACATTATTGGCTATTTCCCCTCAACGGGGCGTTGGGTTTTTGTGCTAATTCGCATTAATTTCCATCAAAATAAGTAGTAAAGTGTGCCGCTTGGGATACTATTTACGAAGAGAGGATATATTTAAAAAAATGATTTTTGAGCGATGGAAATAAGCGAATTAGCACAACACCCCAATTCAATTCAATTCAATTCAATTCAATTCAATTCAATTCAATTCAATTCAATTCAATTCAATTCAATTCAATTCAATTCAATTCAATTCAATTCAATTCAATTCATTGAGGGCATATTCATTAGGGGAAATAGCCAATAATGCGCTTTTGCACAAAATAACACCTGGACCTCTTTGGTGGGAACGTAACAATTACAAATAAAGGTAAGAAAGCCTTCTAGTATGAAATTATCCTTTAATATTCACCAAAACCAGAGCAGAACTCCGGCCACGGGACTCAGCTCAGGGAATCAATTAATACCTTTGCAACCACTATATTAGTGAGGCAAGTATTTCCTACAGCTTTAAGTCCAGAAATCTGAAGCAACACTTTGAATGTGTTATACCTACAGTATACTGTTGAACCCTCTCCAATGAGCACCTGTTTTCAGTCACGGAGCCATGCAGCGGTTCCTCTTTTCTCTGTTCAACATTACAATGTGTGTGTGTAGCGTGCGTGCGTGCGTGGGTGCGTGCGTGTTTCTGTTTGTTTGTTTGTTTGTTTTAAACATTGTGTACTTTGACATGCATGTGTGGTCACCAGCAGTCACGTCTTGTGTTGCTGTGTGCAAAGTTCAATGGCCCGTTTTGATGATTGTAACAACTCAATGAATCTGTGTGTCCTTCCGTGACCTGTTGTAACCTTTGAGCTGTGATGATGAGTAGCCTACAGAAGATGATACCTTGGCTCTCTGTGATATTATGATCAATGCTGATCACTTTATGATGTTGGTCAGCTCCATTCATTTGGCAAAATGACGCACTATATATATGCAGCCTGCAGCTCAGGCCTGTGTGTATGTGCGTGTGCGTGCGCGTGCGTGCGTGTGCTTTGAGCTGCATTTCATATCATGAAAGGTGCTATTAATTAATTTACATTATTGTATTAATGCATGTGTTTACACATTATATAAAACATGAATTTATATAATGTAGTCATTATTTAATTTATTAGGGTTAATATAGTTACATTGAACCATCATGCCCGGCATGGCAGACAGGTGTGTGTGTGTGTGTACGCCATACATGCAATAGTGTATTGAATTATGCTCACTGTGAGAGCTACGTATGTACGGTTCATAATGTCATCATCATGAACACCATGGAAATTGTTTGTTTTGTTGTGATGCTCATGGTTGAAACTATATAGGTCTCAGTGCGTGAATTGAGATTACAGCGCCTCATGCCTCTCAAAGGTTTTTTATTTCAGGGACCCCGGCCCATAACTCTGAGAGCGTATACACATGCAACCAAATGGACCGGTTGGGTTCCATTTGTACACTCTCAGAGCTACTGATCCGTAAGGGCCCATTGTGGTTCCAACTGTAACTGTCAATCATGTTAGCTGCGGAGCCAGGGTGGCTGGGTGTGGCTGTGATCGCTCATCTGTTGAACATCTCCATCCATTTATTTATTGAATCAATAGAGATAGAGACATTGTTGGGTTTTTTTCATGTCATGTGAAGGCAGGGAATCATATAGCTTCAAATTGACATATTATATTGCTGTTCAGTTTGGACCACCAGTTTTGGAGATATGGTTTATAGAGTAATGTTTTGCAGAAAACAGGCTTGAAAGGTTCACTTCTGTGGTCTCTAACATTACACCTAGCTACATGTTTAAGCACTTATTTAATATTTACGATTTAAGCTCTGACATTCATTTCAGACATGCTCTAGTACAGTGTTTCCCAACCTGTGTGCCGCGGCACTTTACTGTGCCGTTTGATGTGTCCAGGTGTGCCGCCTGATTTGACCGAAAATAACACTAACCCTCCCCCGAAAGCAATATTATAGCTACTGGGCTGCAGGCTTCCTATTGTTGCGTCGTTGTTGTTGTTGTCACACGTCTAACCATTAGACGTGCGATAACGACGGAACAATAGACTCTAACGACCCTCGGCCATTGAAATGTTAATGCGAAAGAGATGCATCCAGAAGACGCTACATTTCGCGCATATGCACGTAGACAGCAGACACATACAGTCCTACATGTCCCGACCCAAACACTGAGGAGGTAAAGTAAACGTGACGTTGTTGTGATTAAACATAATGTGCCACGAAAAATAGCTGTCCAACTGTCCAAGTGTCCATACATGATCGCCTCGTTCGGCCAACACAATATATCTCTCTCCCTCCACAGAAGCGCAGTGATGCCTGATTTATTCTTCGTCGTACACGTGTTCAATGCTGAAAATGGCTGATTTACAAGCTCACAACGCGTTGCGGACGCAACGCGTTGTGAGCTTGTCGATCAGCTATTTTCAGCACGTGGAAATATGCAGGCTGTGAGAACTGAGACCCTTCACAATAAAAGCATGCAGCTTTCACAAGTTGGCCCATAATAAAGACAAGGAAAAGGATTAAGAATTAGGTGGCATTTCACATTGCATATGAGCTATTTTTTCTCCAAAATGTATTTTTTTTAAAGGAATTAATTTTGTATTATTAAATCCCCCAATTTTTTTTATTCAATAAAGTCTGAGGTTCTATATGGCTATGGGCTGTGGTACTGTGGTAATAATAATAATAATATTGAATGATGAATATATAAATATATATATATATATATATATATATATATATATATATATATATATATATATATATATATATATATATACTGTATATATACTGTATATATTATATACACATACATACACATATGTAAGTATATGTATATAGATAGGCCTATACACCGTATATCTAGGTGTGCCCTGAGATTTTTAGGCTATGAAAAGTGTGCCCTGGGACAAAAAAGGTTGGGAAACACTGCTCTAGTATGTGAAGAGTCTGCCTGTGCTAATAACTCATTTTGCATAATAAAAAAAAACAGTTTTTCTGCTCTCCTGAACAGTTAGTCTTGCCGCCATGACTGTCTAGGTATCAAAAAGAGTCATATAAGCTCACTGAGTGAGTATGGATGCCACACACACGTTGCATCCATGACGCGTTGTGAGCTTGTAGGTCTGCTATTACCAGCCTGCGACACCCGTTGAACAACAAAGCATATATTACACTTAAGGTAGTGTATGTGATTTTTCTCTGGTTAAAATAAGTGTTAAATAGCTCTATATTCTGATGGTACTCATTGCTACAGAATGGTTATTCACTACCTGGAGTCTCCATGTTGTCTCTCCAGCTGTACCAACTCGCTCATTGCAGTGAATCTATGAAATGGAGTCCTTCTGTGACCCGTTGTACCTCTGAGCTGTGATGAGTAGCCTACAGAAGATGATACAGTTCTCAGTTCAGTTCAGTTTATTTATTTTGGTCATTAAAAACAGATTCATACAGTGCCTGCTTTGTTTTTTGCAAAAGAAACATTGACCAAAAAGGTGTAGGCTGCTTGTGTGCGAGAGAGAGAGAGAGAGAGAGAGAGAGAGAGAGAGATGCGCTCCAAATTTGGTAAGTCAGCCAGATCGTTCCGCATTGACTGCTTTCATTTCATGTCATGTTAATAGTAGGATGATACAAATGCCTAATTACTGTGTACCCTATAACTCTCTCGCTCTGACATACCCCTGACATGATAAGAGTATATAGGCTTAGGTTTGTATAGGCAACGCGCATCATGGCCAAGTAGGCCTATAGTGGATTGAAAAATTAGGTAGTAATGCCTTTATCTCAAGTCAATTTTAGCGTCGTATACTTTTATACATTAGCATCTTTCATTCAGATTATGTTCAATAACGTTATGGTAGACTACAGACTACGGTTACAGCCAGGTTCAACCAAGTTGTGGCTCTAACTGTAGTCGATCCCGTTCTGCCCAGTTCAGACAATGCTCGTGGGTCCCTGTGATTGGCCAAGCGTTGATTTTCTTTTACCTCGACAAATGAGTGATACCGTACAACCAACCAGCTGTTGTTACACTGAAGCTCATTTATTGTTTGTTATGTTTCTCCACAGCTCTCCATGCTACACCATCACATGACACCACAGGTAAGAGTGTGTGCGTGTGCGTGTGCGTGTGCGCGCGCGTGTGTGTGTTTGGTTGGGTGTGGGACTGTGGGTGTGCACATGTGCATGGCTGCGTGTCTGTCTGTCTGTCTGTCTGTCAGTTTGTCTTGCTTTAGGGTTTGTGTATTTCTAAAAGTAGACCAACTCAAGTGTAATGTCTCACTTTATCCAGAGGTGGAGCCCTTCCTCATCTTAGCCAACGATGACAACCTGATGAGGATCAGCTTGGACGGCTCCAGCTCCACAGAGCTCAAACAGGTGAAACCCATTGGACATAATTAACAACACATGTAATCCTATACAATATTCTACACACACTGCTTTTGACATGCTGGAATGTATTCCAGTCTGAGACTAACACAACTGCTGTGGTGTGACAGGACTTGAAGGATGCATGGTCTCTGGACTTTGACTATCAGCAGCAGCAGATCTACTGGGTAGAGAGGACACAACGGACCCCCTATCGCAGCATGATCAGTGTCATGAACATCGACGGCAGTGACGTCCAGGTCAGTGTGACAACGACAACTATGAGGATGAATGAAGGATACTTGTTGTATTTATAATAGTACTCAGAGTACTTATAATAGCCAGTTGGGCAGTAACAAGTTACTTGTTGTATATTACTGTAATGTTATTATTTAACCCAGCAATGAGTACTGTAAGGAATTATTTAACCAAAAACATGTAATATGTAAAAAATAGCACATTACATATTACTCAGAGTAAACAGTGTTGTTGGCTGCCTTTTGAAAATATTTAGTTTAAAAGGTCAAGAGAGATTTAACTGCTGTATTTTATCTACTGTACACAATGTGGAATATGCAGCAGAAAAAGATGAAAGACAATTTTTGTTTTATATTATTCAGTTTGATTCAGTTTTAAAGGAGCTGGCTAAACAGATTGTTTTGTTGTACATTTTCTTTGCAGGAGGTCGGGGGTTAATATGTAATATAATATGTAATATATTACTCTTGATTCCAAGTAATACGTAATATAACATTAATGCTTTTTAAAGCAGTAATATGTAATTAGTAATATATAGTGGCCAACACTGATAATTGAAAATCTCTAAGCTGTGTGGAACTGAGAACTCAACTGCTACAATTCCAAGTGCTTCTCAGGGTGGGATGTCTCCAGTTCAAATATGATTCATTTTGGGGGTCTCCAGTTCAAATATGATTCATTTTGGGGTTCTCCAGTTCAAATATGATTCATTTTTGGGGTCTCCATATCAAATATAATTCCAACTGAACAGTTTGAGAACCACTGAGTTAGTGTACACACGCACGCACGCACGCACGCACACACACACACACACACACACACACACACACACACACACACACACACACACACTAGTGTTGATTTTGACAGCAAATTTTTATTTTTGTTTAGTCATAATCACAATTTCAAAGACTATGACTAAACTAAAATCAAAAATTGCAGAATTTTACATTAATCATTAACATTTGACATTCATTAATTAAATAAGACCTTTCTACAAGTTTCTACAAATGATTTCTAAATCATGCTGAAAAACCTATTTTGCAGTGGTTCTCAAAATGTTTTCAAGTCAAGGACCCACAGAATTATCTGTATTTGGACCCACCATCAGAAAATATGTTGTTCCAGGGACACCCCCAGAAGCAAATATTTGAGTTAAAAACGTTTGCTGTGAAAGCATATACTGTATATTCAAAGATTTGTGCCACATTTTCACAATTTAAAAATAAAATAGCAAGCTCGTACAAGAGTGCCGCGCTACAAGCTTGTAGATCTGCACTCTTTTTCAACAGCTGGTTTAAAATAATGATATATTTGGCGACACAGACGCAACTTTAGTTTAAGTCATATTTTAGTCTGAAATGTGTTATTGTTTGTCTAGTTTTTGTTGAATAAAGATTTTAGTCAACTAAATGTACAGATTGTTAATGCATTCAGTCTTAGGTGGTTTTTACACGAGAACGGTGTTCATAAGAAACGGAAAAATAAAGTATCGTTTGCTGGGGTCCGTTTAGACGAGAATGGTGTTTTCAGGAGGTGAAAACGCAACAAAGTGAAACCACCTCCCAGAGTGGAAATCTTTGAGAACGCCGTTTTATCCCTTCTCCGTGTAAACAGGCAAAACTTATGACATCATGGCTCACGTTGGCTCACAGCGCATATATTATTACATTGATGCAGAGCCATATATGATATAATGGAGTTCCTGAACAACAGAACAAGCCACCCTCCTCGCCTACAAAGCGCTGCTCATCAGCGATGGTGAATGTAAAACCATGATGTAAATAAAATGTCTTAATTGTGATAGGTGGCAGCCGCGGCAGCAACGTTTATGTAGCCTAATGTATTATAAAATATATAACCATCCCGTGGTGCGCTCTGCCTGCATGCTCTGGGCTGTCTGTCAGCCTGTCTGTCACCTCGATCATGCGTTATAGAAAGCAGACAGCGAGCGACGGCCACAACCACGTTGTGTTCTGATTTGTTATAGATTTGTAATGTTCTATTATTTTCTATACTAACTATTCTCCAACACATTTCCCAATGGAAATGGAGAAATATACGGTATTGTTTACTGTCGTGTCTCTTTAGTTTCTAGAGAGACTAAATGGTCACAGATCGATAATATTACAATTATTTTTTTAACATCCAATATTCAGCTATAATGTAACATTAATGTTGAATAGCAAAACCCCGATAGGGTTGCGTGAAGGGGGAGCTGGCTCTTCTTCTTGTATGTAACGTGGGTGACATACAAGAAGGTCTATTTGGCAGCCCGTTACCGCCACCTAGCGATATTATAGCGTTTTCATAAAGTGTGCATTCTCGTGTAAAGGGTCAATAAAAAATGAGAACGCAACGGGACTTTGCCGTTTTATCTGGAGACCATCGTCGTCTGAAAGGGGCCTTAGTTTTACACACACACACACACACACACACACACACACACACACACACACACACACACACACACACACATGTACCCCATGCAGCCCACACTTTGACAAGTTGCTCTAACTATCATAATGTAAGAATGAAGGCATGGTGAGTATATTCAGAGTGCATGTATGGTTCATTGACAGGTCATTCACAACACGTTGACCATCACACCACGGGGCCTGGCTGTTGATTGGATAGGAGGAAACCTATACTGGACTGACTATATACATGACACCATAGGTGTGTCCAAACTAAACGGGTTGTACCCAACAGTCCTGCTCAACACTGACCTGGACATGCCAGTGGCCATAGCTGTGGATGTACGCTACGGGTAAGAACACTGTGGTGACATCATGAACCACACACTGAATTTATCAACCATCCTGTGAATAGGGCTGTCACGTTTACACTTTTAAGTTGATGATTTATTGTCACACAAATAATTGCTATTAACGATTTAATTGTGTTTTTGGCATTGAACATTAAAACATATGAATCAAATGTAATTTCAGATTGCCTTGAAGGCTTCGTAATAAAAAATTGCACAGGACAGATTATGACAATAAATATGCAAAGACATATACTGACTGATATTTAATAGTATATACTTTCAAAAAGAAAGTTAAATTAATACAGATACATTTAAACACACACACACACACACACACACACACACACACACACACGCATGCACACCTGACCCTGACACAGTGTCTCCCTGACAGATACTTGTACTGGTCAGACTATAGTAAGAACAACATAGGGAGGATGGGGATGGACGGCACCAACAGGACAGTCATCGTGGATAAGATCTCCAAGCCCTACGGCCTGACGTTAGACTACATCAATGATCACATCTACTGGACCAACGATAGGAAACACATTGAGTTTGCCAACCTGGATGGAACCAACAGACAGACAGGTGCACAACACACACACACACACACACACACACACACACACACACACACACACACACACACACACACACACACACACACATTGTTCACTTTGTTATACTCTAATGTATGTTAAAGCAGTATTTGTAGTACTTTATTCATGCATGCATTTATTACAGTCTGACTCTTTTTATTTGGGGTTCTGTGTGTTTGTAGTTGTGAGACAGGGCGACATCAATGCTATTACTGTGTTTGAGGATCACATCTACTGGACAGACAGGTGGACCAGATCCATCTACAGAGCCAACAAGGCTCATGGTATCAACCAGACCACAATCATCAGCGAGCTGAACGGTCCAATAGACATCCACATCTACCACCCCTCTAGACAACCTGAGGGTCTGTACCACCTGCTGTAACACTCTCATTATTACTCTTCATTATGTTTCATGACTTTTATTTCTTCTGTATTGTTGAATTAATTTATATGGTTTGAAAAGTGTTGTATAAACAACCTGGTGTTGAATACAGGTGTTCCTTAATTATTGTTTTACTTACACACATCGGTGTGTCTCTTGGTTACAACCGGTTTTATAAAGCATTGTTCTAACATATAGGTGTGTGTTCTCATATTCCTTACATGTGTTGCATGTTTTCTCCACCCTGCAGTGTCTGGTCATCCATGTCAGACCAACAATGGAGGCTGCAGTCTCCTGTGTCTGCTCTCACCTGGAGGAGGCTACAAGTGTTTCTGTCCCACCAACCAGTACTGGTCAGATGACGACAAGCAGTGCATGTCCAACTGCACTGCCAGCCAGGTGATTCACCTCAGCTTCTCTTGTGTTACTCTGTATGAATTCATGTCTCATGTCTGCATTTGATACATTACTTCATTTTCATTTCATTTAGTTTTCAGTAAATAATTAAAGACAAGGGGAATATGAAGAGAATAAATAAGATCAACGTCAAAGTTATTAGAAGATCATCAGTAAATTATGGTCCATGTTTTTTTTTTAAAAGAGTAGGAAGAAGTTTTGTGTATAAAAAGTACAAGTAAGTATATAAAACCTATCTATCCGGTCCTTTGTTCATCTCCAACTACATCCGCCCCAATGTTTACACACTCAGTGACTCACATTGAAAGCAATACAAACAAGACAATACAGTCAGAATGATGCACCAAAACAAAACCTACAAATCCCGTACCGAGCTATTCTATTTAATATGTACATTTTAAACATTTGTTTGAACTCATTCCATTTCAATTCCTGCTGTACTTTGTTCCACAGAGTACAGTAACTCCTTTAACAGAAACACAATGATATTTTATATTGGTCCTCCTCAATAACCATGTGAACATTCAGATTCCTCTCAAATTGTGTTGACTCTCACTTGAAAAGAAAAGTTGGATATTGTTTGGTAATAATAATGTATTTTGTGTTGTACATTGTTTGAACTGTTTACTGATTCTAAACAGAATCCTCTGTCTCCCCCATCAGTTTGTTTGTAAGAACTACAAGTGCATTCCAATGTCATGGAAATGTGACACAGTAGATGACTGTGGGGACCGGTCAGACGAACCTGCAGATTGTTGTGAGTAAAGACTGGAAAATGACCATGTGTCCACACATGCACGCACGCACGCACACACGTGCACACACACACACACACACACACACACACACACACACACACACACACACACACACACACACACACACACACACACACAGATGAAACGATGCAGTTACAAAGGCGAAACGTTGCATGTAGCGTTGCATGTAGCTCAGCTGCTCCAAATCAACTCACAACGCGTCTTTGCATCGTTTCATCTGCCCGTGTGAACGCACCACTTTGTGAACGCACCATCGTGTAAACGCATCATTAGGGTTAGAGACAGGGTTAGTAATGCAGCGAGTCGGGATGGCGATGAGTCAGACTTTTGGGCTTTGTAATGCCGGTGTGTAACCCTCAATCCCATCCTCTGAATGTCCAATAAGGAGAAAGGACTACACTGAACCAGCTGTTACACTGAAGTTCATTTTGTTTGTTATGTTTCTCCTCAGCTCTCCAGACTAAACCAGCAGACAACACAACAGGTAAGTCTGACCGACCAACCGTCCGAACGACCGTCTGACCGACCGTCCGACCGACCGACCGACCGACCGACCGAACGACTGTCCGACCGACCGTCCCAACCACCCAGCCACCCACCGACCGACCGTCCGACCGACCGACCGACCGTCCGACCGACCGACCGACCGACCCAACCACCCAGACACCCACCCACCGACCGTCCGTCCGTCCGACCGACCGACCCAACCACCACCCACCCACCCACCGACCGTCCGTCCGTCCGACCGACCAACCGACCGACCGACCGACCCAACCCCACCCGACTGACCGACCCAACCCCACCCACCCATCCACCCACCGACCGACTGACCCAACCCCACCCGACCGACCGACCCAACCCCACCCACCCATCCACCCACCGACCGACCGACCCAACCCCACCCACCCACCGACCGACCCACCAACCGACCCCCCGACCGACCCAAACAAAACCTACAAACTAAGTACATTTACTTAAGTACTGTACTTAAGTACAATTTTGAGGTAATTTTGAGGTAATTGTACTTTACTTGAATAATTATTTCCAATATCCAATACCTTTACTTCAACTCCAGTACATCTCAAAGGCAAATATTGTACTACATTTTATTGTAAACTTTAGTTACTATAGTTCAGTCAGATAACTCACGAATAGATTTAACCAATATTTATTATAGAATGAGAATACAAGTGTGCATGTAATATTTTATCTTGGCGTTCGGCTCTGCTACATTTTTCTCCCTGCTCGGCACAATTAAACACCATCATTAAGAGCAGGGAGCCGCTCGAGTATACCTGCCTGAACTAACTCCGCAAGCTACGTATCATTGATTCATCATACGTATAATTTACTTAGACTTTGATTTTTATTACAAAACATGCATGAAACACGATATACATTCAGCCCTATATACATTTTGGCCGTTTGAAAATAGTCGATCTACAAGCTCACAATGCGTAGCGATGTGATGCATTGTGAGTTTGTAGATCTGCTATTTTCATAATATTTTTTATAATGAACATCGCGCCTGTCATGCGTGGAGCAAGTTCAGTCAGGAAACCTCAGTGCAGTTGCTGCCGGTCGGCCGCCTCAGCATCAGCTCTCATTCACATGTTTCAGTCAGCCATTCACACACTCACGCCTTCTTCATACCGGCTATTTAAACTGGAAGGGTTTGCACTCCTTCTGCTTGCTGCGCTGCTGTATACAACCTGCTGCTCACCCTCCTCCACCCCAGCTACCACCTGTTGTCTTGGATCTTCTGTTTAGGTACGGGGGATTCAGAGTCCCTATGGTCGGGACTGATGCGCTTGATCTGAGTACCTAAAAAGCAGATCCAATACATCGCCAAACCATAATGAATATATTGCTCATTTGATATTCAATAAATATATATTCCATCCATTCTTGAGTTGTCCTGACTGAACATTTGAAAACTTGAAATGAGACGTTCTGCACAATGAGTAATTTCTACTTTTGGTACTTTAACGCATTCAGGACGGGAATCCCTTTTGGTGTTTTAAGCATTATGTTATACTTTAGATATTGAAAAATAGCAGATCTACAAGCTCATAGCGCAGCACCGAGTGCTGCACTATGAGCTTGTAGATCTGCTATTTTTTTTAAATCGTGAAAATGTGGCGCAAATCTTTGAATATATTCTTTCACAACGTTTTTAACTCCTATCTTTGCTTCATAGGGAGTCCTTAGCTCTGGTATGGACCACCGGTGAAAAAATACTTTTAGTTACTCCAATGCGCCCTCTACCGATATTGCCCATAGAGAATATTTTTCCTCCGGTGAAGAAAATCCCTTTCTGGCCAAAAAGTACAGTTTATACGTGTGGTGGGGGGCTCAGAGTGCGTCCACTAAGGAAAGTAGGCTTTCTAATGACACAACCCGCCTTTGTTTTGGTGAGTAGCAAAAACGTTCTTTTAAAATACGCTAAAGAGGAGAGGCTGGTCTGATTTCGATTTGAGATTTAAAACCGAAAGTCCCATAGCCTTATACTGCAGGGCAGAATCGTAGAAGCAGTAGAAGGCTATGGACCGGAGCTAGGGAGTCCTTTGAACAACATATTATCAGATGGGGGTCGACGGCCAATTACATATAATTATCATATATTATACGCTTATTTATGTATCTAAATGTTACACTCGTGAAAGAGAGAGAGCGTGCGTGCAAGTGTGTGCAAGTGCGTGCGTGCCTGTCTGTCTGTCGGTCGGTCGGTCGGTCTGTCGACAGACGGTCTGTCTGTCTGTCTGTCTGTCTGTCTGTCTGTCTGTCTGTCTGTCTGTCTGTCTGTCTGTCTGTCTGTCTGTCTGTCTGTCTGTCTGTCTTGCTTTAGGGTTTGTGTATTTCTAAAAGTAAACCAACTCAAGTGTAATGTCTCACTTTATCCAGAGGTGGAGCCCTTCCTCATCTTAGCCAACAGAGACAACCTGATGAGGATCAGCTTGATCAGCTTGAACGGCTCCACAAAGCTCAAACAGGTGAAAACCATTGGACATAATTAACAACACATCCTATAATCCTATACAATATTCTACACACACTGCTTTTGACATGCTGGAATGTATTCCAGTCTGAGACTAACACAACTGCTGTGGTGTGACAGGACTTGAAGGATGCAGTGTCTCTGGACTTTGACTATCAGCAGCAGAAGATCTACTGGATAGAGAGGACACAACGGACCCCCCCCTATCGCAGCATGATCAGTGTCATGAACATCAACGGCAGTGACGTCCAGGTCAGTGTGACCACGACAACTATGAGGATGAATGAAGGATACTTTGTATGTATTGTATTGTTGTATTTATAGTACTCAGAGTACTTATAATAGCCAGTTGGGCAGTAACAAGTTACTTGTTGTATATCACTGTAATATTATTATTTAACCCAGCAATGAGTACTGTAAGGAATTATTTAACCAAAAACATGTAATATGTAAAAAATAGCACATTACATATTACTCAGAGTAAACAGTGTTGTTGGCTGCCTTTTGAAAACATTTAGTTTAAAAGGTCAAGAGAGATTTAACTGCTGTATTTTATCTACTGTACACAATGTGGAATATGCAGCAGAAAAAGATGAAAGAAAATTTTTGTTTTATATTATTCAGTTTGACTCAGTTTGATTCAGTTTTAAAGGAGCTGGCTAAACAGATTGTTTTGTTCATTTTCTTTGCAGGAGGTCGGGGGTTAATATGTAATATAATATGTAATATATTACTCTTGATTCCAAGTAATACGTAATATAACATTAATGCTTTTTAAAGCAGTAATATGTAATTAGTAATATATATTGGCCAACACTGATAATTGAAAATCTCTAAGCTGTGTGGAACTGAGAACTCAACTGCTACAATTCCAAGTGCTTCTCAGGGTGGGATGTCTCCAGTTCAAATATGATTCATTTTGGGGGTCTCCAGTTCAAATATAATTCATTTTGGGGGTCTCCAGTTCAAATATAATTCATTTTGGGGTTCTCCAGTTCAAATATGATTCATTTTGGGGGTCTCCAGTTCAAATATGATTCATTTTGGGGGTCACCAGTTCAAATATGATTCATTTTGGGGGTCTCCAGTTCCAATATGATTCATTTTGGGGGTCTCCAGTTCAAATATGATTCATTTTGGGGTTCTCCGGTTCAAATATGATTCATTTTGGGGTTCTCCAGTTCAAATATGATTCATTTTGGGGGTCTCCAGTTCAAATATGATTCATTTTGGGGGTCTCCAGTTCAAATATGATTAATTTTGGGGGTCTCCAGTTCAAATATGATTCATTTTGGGGGTCTCCATATCAAATATAATTCCAACTGAACAGTTTGAGAACCACTGAGTTAGTGTACACGCGCACACACACACACACACACACACACACACACACACACACACACACACACACACACACACACACACTAGTGTTGATTTTGACAGCAAATTTTGATTTTAGTTTAGTCATAATCACAATTTCAAAGACTATGACTAAACTAAAATAAAAAATTGCAGAATTTTACATTAATCATTAACATTTGACATTAATTAATTAAATAACACCTTTCTACAAGTTTCTACAAATGACTTCTAAATCATGCTGAAAAACCGATTTTGCAGTGGTTCTCAAAATGTTTTCAAGTCAAGGACCCACAGAATTATCTGTATTTGGCCGCACACCCATCATCAGAAAATATGTTGTTCCAGGGACACCCCCAGAAGCAAATATTTGAGTTAAAAACGTTTGCTGTGAAAGCATATACTATATATTCAAAGATTTGTGCCACATTTCCACGATAAAAAAAAAATAGCAAGCTCGTACAAGAGTGCCGCGCTACGAGCTTGTAGATCTGCACTATTTTTCAACAGCTGGTTTAAAATAATGATATATTTGGTGACACTGACGCAACTTTTTAATAAAACTTAATTTAGTTTAAGTCATATTTTAGTCATCTGAAATGTGTTATTGTTTGTCTAGTTTTTGTCGAATAAAGATTTTAGTCAACTAAATGTACAGATTGTTAATGCATTCAGTCTTAGTTTTACACACACACACACACACACACACACACACACACACACACACACACACACACACACACACACACGTACCCCATGCAGCCCACACTTTGACAAGTTGCTCTAACTATCATAATGTAAGAATGAAGGCATGGTGAGTATATTCAGAGTGCATGTATGGTTCATTGACAGGTCATTCACAACACGTTGAACATCACACCACTGGGTCTGGCTGTTGATTGGATAGGAGGAAACCTATACTGGACTGACGATGTGCATCACACCATAGGTGTGTCCAAACTAAACGGGTCGTACCCAACAGTCCTGCTCAACACTGACCTGGACATGCCAGCGGCCATAGCTGTGGATGTACGCTACGGGTAAGAACACTGTGGTGACATCATGAACCACACACTGAATTTATCAACCATCCTGTGAATAGGGCTGTCACGTTTACACTTTTAAGTTGATGATTAATTGTCACACAAATAATTGCTATTAACGATTTAATTGTGTTTTTGGCATTGAACATTAAAACATATGAATCAAATGTAATTTCAGATTGCCTTGAAGGCTTCGTAATCAAAAATTGCACAGGACAGATTATGACAATAAATATGCAAAGACATACTGACTGATATTTAATAGTATATACTTTCAAAAAGAAAGTTAAATTAATACAGATACATTTAAACACACACACACACACACACGCACGCACACCTGACCCTGACACAGTGTCTCCCTGACAGATACTTGTACTGGTCAGACATAAGTGACAACAACCCCCACATAGGGAGGATGGGGATGGACGGCACCAACAGGACAGTCATCGTGAAGGAGAAGATCTCCAAGCCCTCCAGCCTGACGTTAGACTACATCAATGATCACATATACTGGACCAACGATGATGAATACATTGAGTTTGCCAACCTGGATGGAACCAACAGACAGACAGGTGCACAACACACACACGCACACGCACGCACGCATTGTTCACTTTGTTATACTCTAATGTATGTTAAAGTAGTATTTGTAGTACTTTATTCATGCATTTTATTACAGTCTGACTCTTTTTATTTGGGGTCCTGTGTGTCTGTAGTTGTGAGTCAGGACTACATCGATGCTATTACTGTGTTTGAGGATCACATCTACTGGACAGGCAGGACGTGGACGACCAGCTCCATCTACAGAGCCAACAAGACTCATGGTCGCAACAAGGCCACAATCATCAGCGAGCTGAACAGTCCATATGACATCCACATCTACCACCCCTCTAGACAACCTGAGGGTCTGTACCACCTGCTGTAACACTCTCATTATTACTCTTCATTATGTTTCTTCTGTATTGTTGAATTAATTTATATGGTTTGAAAAGTGTTGTATAAACAACCTGGTGTTGAATACACATCGGTGTGTCTCTTGGTTACAACAGGTTTTATAAAGCACTGTTGTAACATATAGGTGTGTGTTCTCATATTCCTTACATGTGTTGCATGTTTTCTCCACCCTGCAGTGTCTGGTCATCCATGTCAGACCAACAATGGAGGCTGCAGTCACCTGTGTCTGCTCTCACCTGGAGGAGGCTACAAGTGTTCCTGTCCCACCGACTCCTACTTGTCAGATGACAAGCAGTGCATGTCCAACTGCACTGCCAGCCAGGTGATTCACCTCAGCTTCACTTGTGTTACTCTGTATGACTTTATCCATTAAAGGAGAATTCCGCATGCTAGAAGGCTTTCTTACCTTTTTTTGTAGTTGTTACGTCCCCACCAAAGAGGTCCAGGTGTTATTTTGTGCAAAAGCGCATTATTGGCTATTTCCCCTACCATAAGCCCTCAATGAATTGCATTGAATTGAATGGGATGTTGTGCTAATTCGCTTATTTCCATCATTTCCATCGCTCAAAAATCAACTTGACTACTTATTTCGATGGAAATAAGCGAATTAGCACAAAACCCCAACCCCCATTGAGGGCTTATGGTAGGGGAAATAGCCAATAATGCACTTTTGCACAAAATAACACCTGGACCTCTTTGGTGGGGACATAACAACTACAAATAAAGGTAAGAAAGCCTTCTAGTATGGAATTCTCCTTTAAGGACGGGAACCCCTTTTGGTGTTTTAAGCATTATGTTATACTTTAGCTATTGACAAATAGCAGATCTACAAGCTCGTAGCGCGGCACATGTGCTGCACTATGAGCTTGTAGATCTGCTATTTGTCAAATATTGTGGAAATGTGGCACAAATCTTTGAATGTATATTCTTTCAGGGCGACCGTTTTTAACTCGTATCTTTGCAGGGATGGTCCCTGGAACAACATATTTTCAGATGGGGGTCGGCGGCCAATTGCATATAATTGTTGGGTTCTTTGACATGAAATAGTTTGAGAATCACTGACATAGAAACATAGGTTTTATAGACAACTGTCATGATTTAGAAGACATTCTGTAGAATCTGGTCCTCAGTCCTAAATGGGTTACATGTCTTTGATACATTACTGATTATTATGGACCTGAACCTCTGTCTCCCCCTTCAGTTTGTTTGTCAGAAAGACACGTGCATTCCATTGTCGTGGAGATGTGACTGTGAGGACGAACACGCTGACTGCCGTGAGTAGAGACTGAACCATTACCTCAGTAGTCATGCTTTATTATCACTGTTTATGTATTCTAAAAACACTGATAAATGCTTTATCACAATAATAATAACACAGTATGAATGCATTATAATCTGCTTATAATGCAGTATTATTAAAGCTATAGTAAGCTAAAGCTTACTAAAGCTAAAGTACAAATAACAATAATCACAACATAAATCATTTTATATTGACTCTTAAGGTGAACTTTTATGATGGTGAATGGTGCATTTATATAGCGCCTTTATTGAAAGTGCTTAACCCATTCAGGCCTGACCTCAAAATTAAAAAAAAAGGTTTTCTAAATCATGACAATTTTCGGAAAGATTTGAGGCACATTTTAACGATTTAAAAAAAATAGCAGACCTACAAGTGCAACTTGGGAGCAGTTCGGGCGGTATTACGCTATTCCGACGCAGTAAAGAAATAAGCAATGAATAAAGTATTCAATCAATCAAAGAAGACTACAGTGAGATATCAAGAGCACTGGGCGTCAACACGGTGAATGTTTCAGTGTGATCGTCCTCCTCTTTCTTACACATCCTAATGAAATTAAAGAATACATTTAAAAAGTATCATAAGTGGGTGTAGCTTTTATTTATTTACCTGACACCTGCAGGATCACTCATGCTGTGTCCATGGTAACGATAGGTCTGCAGTTCCATGACGACAGGGCCCTGAAAATGACACGCATATTATCATCAGTGTTGATTTCGTCGACTAATACTAAAACTAAACATGTTCGTCGACTAGCTTTTTCCACTGACGAAAACTACACTAAATGAAAACTAAGCTACGATGACTAAATATATTGACAATTTCGTCAACAAATAAAAACTAGACTAAAATGCTAGAAAGGGACTAGTGGACAAGAGATCCACTATAAGTCATTTTAAAATTAGTTGCATGCTGAAAATAGCCGATCTACAAGCTAACAATGCGTCGCGCTGCGACGTGTTGTGGGTTTGTAGATCAGCTATTTTTGTGTTCAGTGTCTTGCTCAAGGACACTTGGACAATAACACAGGGAGAGCCCGGGATCGAACCGGGAACCTTCCTATTCCAAAGCAGCTGCTTTGCCTCCTGGGCCAGTGCTGTCCTGCTAATGACTATACTGAACACACCTGTTTATTTTACTGCTGCCCTGCTAATGACTATACTGAACACACCTGTTCATTTAACTGCTGCTAATGCCCTCACATTACATACCTGTACTGACAGACAGACAGACAGACAGGTTATATCCATCCATCTTCAATAACACTTCCAACAGAGATTTCCAGACTTCATTTCCAGTGTATCGTTAGAGTGAAACTAATTTATTCATTATTTTTCCCCTCAGCTCTCAAACTAAAACCAACTCAGAACTCAACAGGTGAACAAAATTGAAACTGATTTTTATATTGTATTGTCCAAGGTATTGTAATGAATGTAATCCGTTTTACTGCTTATTACTCTGTGCAGAGTCCGAAGATGTCAGGTTGGTGGGAGGAACCAGTAACTGTACTGGTATACTGGAGATGAAACACCAGGGAGAGTGGAGACCGGTGTTGGCTTGGTTTGACTGGAACAGGATGTCATCATCTGTAGTGTGTAGACAGTTGGATTGTGGATCTGCTCTTTCAACAGAATTTGCTTCTAGTTCTACACGTCAACCAGGATGGGTGATTCCATCTTCCTGTGTTGGCTCTGAGTCTTCACTGATGGAGTGTGGACCAGTAAAGTCGTATAATTCCACTCTTACACTGAAGCTCAACTGTTCAGGTAAAAGGAATAAACAGTATATGCATTAACAATGTAAAAGTTGTGTTATCATCAACATGCTATTTAAAATATGCCTTTCCTCTTCATGTGAAGTCCACAATTAAATAATACAGAGCAATTTACATGTGTGATCGGAATACACTAAGTAAGCATGAATTGTAGTCAACAAACAAGTTAAAGAATCACACAAGTAAAAACAAGTGTAGAGGGACCCCTGTAGTGCCTAAAAGATACTAGGAAACATTTCACTGCTTGTACTTGTATACGTTAGTTCCAGCGGAACCTTCAAAATAAGGGTTTCACTGAAAAACGCTGGCAGTTAGGGAAGAATTAATGAATACCTGACAAGGGATGTGTTAAAGCAAACGGAGCGAGACTGTTTCGCTTCCGGTTCACTGCCTTTACATCGGTTACCTAGCAACAGAGACCTATAAGTGGTCGTCGGCCGTACAGCACAGAGACGAAGTTGAATGCAATATAAAACTAAACATTTAAAAAACTTGTCTAGTGATGTAAACACAAAAATAAAACCACTCATGATGTCATGTGGCAGCCAAATGGACTGTTTGTACAATGTTTGTTTCAGGATGCGAAGCGCCCAATCACTTCACACAAGTGTGATTTAAAAAGGTCACACCCGTGTGAAGTAAGGGGCGCTCTTATCATCTTACAACATCAATTACAACATAATGTTTGTTTAACATAACCACCCCCCCCCCCCCTCTCTCTCTCTCTCTCGCTCTCTCTCCAGAGTCTGTGAGGTTGGTGGATGGTCCTAGTGTGTGTTCAGGCAGAGTGGAGGTGAAGTCTAATGAGTCGTGGGCCTCAGTGTGTGAAGGTGACTTTGACCAGCAGGATGCAGAGGTGGTCTGTAGGGAGCTTGGTTGCGGAGCTGCTTCGGCCCTCAAGGGGGCGCTCTATGGAGAAGTGAACACTCCAATATGGACCAAAGAGTTCCAGTGTGAAGGCACTGAGTCTGCTCTCCTGGACTGTAGAGCCTCAAACTCAACCAGAAACACCTGTTTGCCTGACAAGACCGTTGGACTCACCTGCTCAGGTAAAGACAAGCTACACCCTGCAATCATTTTTGAGGGGTGCTAGCTATAGGATAGTAGTATAGGCTAGTATAGTTCTGTGTCTGTGTGTGCCACATAATTGAGGCTAAAAGTGAGGACAGAAAAGTGAGGACGCCAATTGTGCTCGGCCGGAATGTGATGATGTATGATAAGAGCCCCCCTCACTTCACACAAGTGTGATCTTTCATGTTTATTATGAAGTGATACTGTTTAAATGTTTACTCACCTGTCTCTTTACAGTGGTTGATGATGTCAGGCTGGTGGGAGGAACCAGTACCTGTTCTGGTATACTGGAAATAAAACACCAGGGAGAGTGGAGATCAGTGGACGGTGGGTTTCACTGGAACCTGCAGTCCTCATCTGTAGTGTGCAGACAATTGGACTGCGGCTCTGCCGTTTCAACAGAAAGGACTTCTGGTTTCACACAACAACCTATATGGAGGATTACACCTTACTGTGTTGGGTCTGAGTCTTCACTGAGCGTCTGTGTCATAATGGAGAATCATGTCAAACGGAAAGGTTTGATTACAGGCAAACCCACTGTGTACTGTTCAGGTAACACAATGACAGCAGTCCTTACAGTCTCTCATTTCATCTCTGTGCGTGTATGTATGTGCGCTTGCGTGCGTGTGTGCGTAAGTGTCTTCGTGCTTGTGTGTGCATGTGTGTTTATGCGTGTGTGCATGCTTATGAGTGCAGTGACTAGATAAGGCCTTTAGTCTCATGAGCTACTGGGGAAGATCTTGTGATGATGATGATGATGATGATGATGATTAGTTATTTGTGTTTTGATTTATTGATTATATATTTCCATATGAATTACTTTATTTTAGAATGAAAGAACACTGTTTGTTTAGGGTTTCAGTAAAACAACGTTGACTTTCCTCTGGTGTGATTAGATTCAATTTGCATCCATAATGCATTCATACATTCTCTTGTAGATCACTAACATCATTGTATAATCACTCTCTCTCTCTCTCTCTCTCTCCAGAGTCTGTGAGGTTGGTGGATGGTCCTAGGGTGTGTTCAGGCAGAGTGGAGGTGAAGTCTAATGAGTCGTGGGCCTCAGTGTGTGAAGGTGACTTTGACCAGCAGGATGCAGAGGTGGTCTGTAGGGAGCTTGGTTGCGGGGCTTCTTCGGCCCTCAAGGGGGCGCTCTATGGAGAAGTCAAGGCTCCAATGTGGGCCAAAGAGTTCCAGTGTGAAGGCACTGAGTCTGCTCTCCTGGACTGTAGAGCCTCAAACTCATCCAGAAACACCTGCTCATCGGACAAGTCTGTTGAACTAACCTGCTCAGGTAAAAGACACCTTTTAATTTGGATAATAATTTTATAATGAGAGTAATAACATGTTTTTTTCCCCTTGCATGTTAATCCCACCCCCCCACTTGATAGTGGGTGCAGCAGATTAACTCAACAACGGCACAGCTCACTTCACACTGGGGTGTGATTTTATTTTTGATGCCCAGCTTTGTGGATCTGTGTGAACACAAACATTGGCTGATGATTGGCTGATCACCCCATAGTGATGATTTGATTGGCTGAGCAAAGTACATATTGAAGATACAAGTGAGGGCAGAAAAGTGAAGACGCCAAAAGTGATTGGCCAGAATTACATTTGTGATGATTTGATTGGCTAAGCACAGAATGTGATGTGTGATGGTGCATGATGATAAGAGCGCCCTTTCGTGTGAAGTGAGGACGCCACAAGTGATTAGCCTTGAGGATTAGCCTTGAGGACTTGAGATAAAAAGGACTTGAGGACAGAAAAGTTAAGATAGAAATTGTGAATGGCCAGAATGAGATGATGTATGAAGATAAGAGTGCCCCTCACTTCACATGGTTGTGATTTATTTATTTATTTTATGTTTTTATTTGTTTGTTTGTTTATTTATTTATTGCGTTTACTCTCTTGTCTCTACAGAGTCTGATGATGTCAGGTTGGTGAGAGGAACCAGTAACTGTGCTGGTATACTGGAGATGAAACATCAGAGAGAGTGGAGACCAGTGGACGGTTGGTCTGACTGGAACCTGCAGTCCTCATCTGTAGTGTGTCGACACCTTGGCTGTGGCTCTGCCGTTTCAACAGAGAGGAGTTCTGGTGTTACCAGACCAGATCAACCTGCATGGAGGATAACACCTCACTGTGTTGGGTCTGAGTCCTCTCCGAGTGACTGTGGAAATAAGATGTCTTCCACCTCCTTGTACGTACTGGAGGTGAACTGTTCAGGTAACAAACTACTACTTCAACGACAGTAATGTCTGACAAAGCCACGGGAAACACTGGCCCTGATCAATTATTAAACCATTCGGAGCCATTATTTGCTGTTTGTGAAAATAACATGTGTGGAATGTTCTGATGGGGCATTATGCCTTACTATACTATTATGCTACAATATGTAACATTCATCTTGCACATAATGTCTCTGGGCTTGTTATTGCTTTAATTTTTCTTGTTTTATTATGCCTTTATCGTCAGTGACTTGAAATGTCTCTCTCTCTCTCTCTCTCTGTGTCTCCAGAGTCTGTGAGGTTGGTGAATGGTCCTAGTGTGTGTTCAGGCAGAGTGGAGGTGAAGTCTAATGAGTCTTGGGTCTCAGTGTGTGAAGGTGACTTTGACCAGCAGGATGCAGAGGTGGTCTGTAGGCAGCTAGGATGTGGGCCTCCTTCAGTCCTCCAGGGGGCGCTCTATGGAGAAGCCAATGTTTCAATGTGGACCAAAGAGTTCCAGTGTAAAGGCAACGAGTCTGTTCTCCTGGACTGTGGAACTTCAGACTCAACTAGAAACACACGCTCACCTTACAAGTCTGTTGGACTCACCTGCTCAGGTAAAAGACAGGCTAAACATTTGGTTTGGAACTTTGGATTATTATTTCATGAATAAATAAATATGAATCTTTACTGTTTACTCTCTGGTCTCTGTACAGAGTCTGACAATGTCAGGTTGGTGAGGGGAACCAGTAAGTGTATTGGAATACTGGAGATGAAACACCAGGGAGAGTGGAGACCAGTGGATGGTCGGTCTGACTGGAACCTGAAGTCATCATCTGTAGTGTGTCGACAGCTGGAGTGTGGCTCTGCTGTATCAAGAGAAAGGACTTCTGCTTCTACACATGAACCTGTATGGTGGATTTCAGCTTCCTGTGTTGGGTCTGAGTCTTCACTGAGGGAGTGTGGAACAAAGAAGTCTGGCAATTCCACTGCCAGACTGGAGATTATCTGTTCAGGTAAAACAATGACTTCAACAATCTCATCTATCTGTCAGTACAATATCTTATAATTAAACTGGTCATACAGTCAAATCTACTGTATTACCAATTTCAGCCAATCGCCTCTGTCTTGTTCCAGATCTGCTGTTTAAGCCTATCATCACCTTTGTACGCTCCATTTCTGAAAGCCAGCAGCAGGAGCTGCATGTGATCAGCTGCTCCACCAACACAACATCACTGGATACAACACAAGACACAACACCACTGGATACAACACAACACACACCACTGGATACAACACAACACACATCACTGGATACGACACAACACACATCACTGGCTACAACACAACACACATCACTGGATACGACACAACACACATCTCTGGCTACGACACAACACACAGCTCTGGCTACGACACAACACACATCACTGGATACGACACAACACGCATCACTGGATACAACACTACACACATCACTGGATACGACACAACACACATCACTGGATACAACACAAGACACAACACCACTGGATACAACACAACACACCACACCACTGGATACAACACAACACACATCACTGGATACGACACAACACACATCACTGGATACAGCACAACACACAACATCAGTGCGAACCTTAGTACACTCCATTTCTGAAAGCCAGCAGCAGGTGATTGAGGGTTTCAGCTTCAGTATCAGATGCTCCATCCTGCCACAGTACCCAGGAGGCTTCTTCTACCTCACCTTCACTGGATCCAACACCACGCGCAACTACACCCAGTCAGCTGTCAATCACTCTGTATCCAACACAACACACAACATCACTGCATCCAACACAACATCACTGGATACAACACAACACACAATGCCACTGGATACAACACGACACACAACACCACTAGATACAACACAACAGACAACACCACTGTATTCAACACAACAGACATCTCTGGATACAACACAACACACAACGCCACTAGATACAACACAACAGACAACACCACTGTATTCAACACAACAGACATCTCTGGATACAACACAACACACAACGCCACTAGATACAACACAACACACAACACCACTAGACATATCACAAAACACAGCATCACTGGACACAACACAACAAACAACATCTCTGGATGCAACACAACACACAGCGTCACTGAATGCAACACACAACATCTCTGGATGCAGCGGAACTCAGAACCATACCCAGACAGCTGTCAATCACTCTGCCACATTCCTGTTTCCTGCAGCAAACCACACCCACCAGGGAAGTTACATCTGTGTTTATCACATCCACGTTTTCTCTCACAACTTCTCCTCTAAGAGCGAGGTCCTCTCTATCACTGTCACAGGTAACACGAAATGTGGTCTTTTCAAGTCACAATTTGAAACTCAAGCAAGCTATCTTTACGCTGTTCTTTTGCATGATGTTTGATGTTCTAACATATTTAACATATTTCCCTCACAGCTTCTCATCTGACATCTAACGTTCTCACATGTACAGTCATGGTGCTGCTGCTCTCGATCCTGATAATTGCTGTCCTCTATCGTCTCTGGAAGGTAATTATACTTCTTTATTCAACATAACACTGCAATGTAAATGTAAATTTAAGCGAGCCGGTTTATTAAAGCCGGGCACTGCTGTGTTTCTCCAGGTCATCAGAAGGCGGCGTGCGGGAGCGCAGGACATTGGCGTGGTTTATTATAATGTAAGACGGGAGAGCGCAGAGATAGTTTATTATAACGAATTTGCTCGTTCCGACGTTGAAGCCGGACTGAGTGAAGAGACAGAATACCACCAGTATGATGATGTGGGTGTAGGAGGAGGTGCTAAAGAGACAGAATACCACCAGTATGATGATGTGGGTGTACGAGGAGGTGCTGAAGAGACAGAATACCACCAGTATGATGATGTGGGTGTAGGAGGAGGTGCTAAAGAGACAGAATACCACCAGTATGATGATGTGGGTGTACGAGGAGGTGCTGAAGAGACAGAATACCACCAGTATGATGATGTGGGTGTACGAGGAGGTGCTGACGCTGCACCCAGTGAGGAGACAGAATACCATCAGTATGATGATGTGGGTGTACGAGGAGGTGCTGAAGCAGCACCCAGTGAGGAGACAGAATACCACCAATATGATGATGTGGGTGTACGAGGAGGTGCCGAAGCTGCACCCAGTGAGGAGACAGAATACCATCAGTATGATGATGTGGGTGTACGAGGAGGTGCCGAAGCTGCACCCAGTGAGGAGACAGAATACCATCAGTATGATGATGTGGGTGTACGAGGAGGTGCCGACGCTGCACCCAGTGAGGAGACAGAACACCTCCTGTATGATGATGTGGGTGTACGAGGAGGTGCTGACGGGGCAGTAAGAGGCAGGAGACCTCCTGTGTACGAGGTGGATCTCTAAAGGGTTTTAAGGGAGCACCACACAGGCGCGCCTGAGCCATTGAGCAAACGGAGCAGCTGCTCCAGCAGATTAAAATGAACCGGCGCATTGCGCCCCCACTAATATTTTTTTTCTCATATAATCTGCTATGATTTCTTAAATTATTATTCATGACATGAATGTGCAGTAGCCTACCAAAAAAAAGGAAATTTAAAAGAATATATAATGTCACGTTATTATTTATATAAATAAAGTGGACTGGTTGGAGAATAAAATAAATAGTATTCTTAAACTACATTTGTGTGACTTTTTTTTTTTTTTTTTTTATCATCGTCTCTGCTCTGCTTTTTCTCCCTGGAAATAAAAACGTCTGGGTTTCCGAGGCTACTGCTCTGCTGCTGACGCTATTTCCGGTTACCTTTACGCACGGGGAGCACGGATTTGAATTTCTCCGGTCAGCCTGAATGTGTGTGTTGTTGTTGTCAACATGGCTCAGAAGAGAATGAGTGATTTATTTGGTGGGTCCAAGCCCAAATCAAGTCTAGTTCATGAACCCTTCATGAGCACCAGCAGCAGTGTTCAGCAGGGGACGAGTGCTAACGTTGAAGAGGACATTGTCGTGGAGTTGGCTGCCGTGCCAACTGAACTGCTGAATGCTGCTGCAATTTAATGTTAGATATTAGATTCTGACGGGGAGGGATCTATGATGAATGATGACGATACAACACCGGGGTCGCCGAGCCCAGCTGCGCTGTCAGCTCGTCTGTTGTATAATAGGGCTATAATTTATATGTTTTGTTTTGATATCGGCGCCTTGCCAATGTCATGTGTAGCCTAAATAGGCCTATGCCTTTTTATGATGCATTTTGTCAGTTTGTTCATATAACTTGCGTGTGGAGAGGGAAAGTAAAAGCCACTTTTCCGTGTGAAAATGCGCGAAAACGCGCGTGCACGAGGCACATGCACGCGCATTTTTGCGCGCGCGCAACGTTATTCACGGCAAGGACCCCTTGGCTGAGAGAGATGAAGCAGGGACCCCCCCCAGCAGATTTTCATAGATTTCATTTTTAGATTCACTTCATCTTCCAGTGACATCATTGTTTGATTTTTTAGATTATAAATATATATTTATAAATATATATTTTTTTGATTTGATTTTTGTCATTGTGAGAACGATGACTTCCATTATATCATGGTAACTTTTAGGGAATAGAAAGCCTGCAGTTTCTATTAGCTTGGATTCCCCATCAATTATGTCACTGGTGGACGGGTTTCTGAACTGCCCACAGCCCTCCTATGAGACACAGACTGGTTTTTGAACTGCCACAGACTGGTTTCTGAACTGCCCACAGCCCTCCTATGAGACACAGACTGGTTTCTGAACTTCCCACAGCCCTCCTATGAGACACAGACTGGTTTCTGAACTGCCCACAGCCCTCCTATGAGACACAGACTGGTTTCTGAACTGCCCACAGCCCTCCTATGAGACACAGACCAAGTAGGGAAAAAAATTGACCCCCTCCCTCAAAATAATTATGCAGCTCACCTGCATCTTTTAAAACAGGCCTAACAATCCACCTTTCAGCAGGCCGGAGGGAGAGGAAAGGATCACTTCTCCCTTAAACACTCCACTCTGTACATATATGTTTTATTTTTTATTATTGTTTCTGATTATATTGAATTTTGTTATTTTTCATGTCATGTCTATGAATTGATAGGGCCTGAAATCTAAACAAAACCGCAAAGGACTTTTGTTTTGATGCTATCCCTTTGAGACTGGACCCTATCTTGTGCCACCTATTTACTATTTTGAAAATCATTTTAAAATAGTTCAACTAGCCAATCTACATCTACACGTTGTGAGCTTGTAGATCAGCTATTTGAACTATTTTAAAAGGTTTTTTAAAATAGTAAAAAAGGGCAAATAAGTTTAGGGATAAGGGTTAAGGGGTGGTACAAGATATAGCCCCACCATGAGTCTTTACGTAAAAGTACGTGAACATCTCAAATGCAGTCCCTGTCCCACCCACCAATCGCAGCCATGTTTTCTAAAGCACAGCAATGGACCTGAATGCCTCTTAATGAACTGTAAAGTTCACTGTTGACTTGCAGCAGTGTTGAACGCTGTACTCAGTGTACTGTAACTGTATGATTTACATGTTATCAATGAAAGAAAAACCTGCAAGAAAAGTTGCAGGTTTAAAACACAATAAGGTGGGTAACAGGAAAAACCCTTCTCTTGACCCAAGTTGACCGTGTTATTATTTTGTATAATGTTTTATGTTGCTCACTGCTTTTTCAACAGTCTGTTCTAGGTGTGCAAATGTTTTTATGCAACTAAAGCTTCATGTTAAAATTTAAAATGTGTTTTTCTTTTCTTTTTTACATATGTTTACATATGTTTGATATGTAGGTGTGCAAATGTTTTGAACTATTATGTTAAAATTCAATAAAGTTGAAACTCCTTGAGTAAAATTAAGTGTTCCATCTCGTAACTGTGTTGTGTGTGAAGTACAGGAAGTTGTCACCGGTTACCATGAACACAAACCAAGGATTCGTCCGAAATCAGTGGCTGCGTCCGAATTGGCCCAATCCCAATTGCCACCCTCAAGCCCTAAGCCCTGAACCCTCATTGACTTTAGTGACGTCAGCTGTATAAGTGCTTGAGGGTGAGAGGCTGCGCAAGGGCCCAAATTGTTGTGAAAGGAATGGTACAGCACTTTGAAGATGAGTCCGCCATTCATGACACTTTGCATCACTTTATAAAACCTGTCCTTATTCACAGCCAGTGCCTACATGCATGACATGTCTATCATGTCTATTTATGTCGTTTTATTATTAGTTTCATAAATACACTTTACTGTGTGATACGGGTTGTAATATTCATATATAATAATATTCATCATAAATTGCATTTCCATATTATTTTACTTTGCTCATTAGTCATTTCTCATCATGTTTCCATTATTATTATTATTATTGTTATTAAATATACATACATACATACTGTTACATACATACATCTCTAAGTACTGGACCCTTGTCTGGTTCTGACAGACAGGTGTGTGCAGGCTGGGTGGTGTGTGACAATCCAGTTGAATATTCCTTTGGTGCGGCGACTGCGGCGGCGGGCCGGGAGAACAAATTAACGGACACGAGACAGTATCACGCTAAGGTTCACAAAGTTTCTTACACAAACAGGAACATATATAGTGCTGGATCATAATGACGTGACAATAAGATATGAGACAGAAGAACGTGCCTACTGCAGCAAGGCTGACCTTGCTGCCGCCGAGATGTCTCTCGTAGCCTATCTATAAAGTATGCTACAGTACAGGCAGTACACAATACACCAAGTACACTGTATCTCAAGTTCAAGTACATAGACTAAGATGTACTGTGCATGGGCTAATGTCATAACACATACATACATACATACATACATACTACTAAAAATGTACAGCATGGGGAGATAGACAGACATAAGTGAAGGATTTGCCTGTGACATAGTGACGCCCACCCACTCTGTATTTTTTCGATTAAATGCTACGCATACTTGCGATGCCTGGCTTGAGTTGTGACGCCACTGCCGTATCCTAGGTAACCTCCCGTTATTTCCTCCAGTACCCGTGGAAAGCCCACTGGCTTGCTTTCTTTCCGAATGAACCGAACCGGTGTGATCCAGAGTAATATAGTAAGAGTGGCGACACTAGCGTTGACTCCCATTGTAACAATGGAATGCGGAAGTGCTCATTCTATCTCAATAGGATAACCTTAGAAGCGAGTATATATGGATAACGCGTTCCAGCTTTAGGAGCAATGTTTGGAATTGGAACTATAGCCCATAGGCACCCGCTTTGCGGCGAGATCAAAGCGTGTCGCTACTCTCCTACTATACACTCTGGTGTGATCCGGTCTAGCGCCCGCCTTCCGTAATCTGGGCAATTTGCACGCACATTCTCACACCATCTCCGTATCCGCTCCAGACCGGATCAGCGACCTGCATGGCGACTTGATGCCAGTTTCATTGTAGCCAAGGGTATCTGTGCTGTGGGACTGACTGGGAGAGAGTAGTAAGGAAGTTGCATGCGCATAACATTTTGCTGGTGGCTACAATGGCGCCTCTAGATCTCGATAAATATGCTGAGATCGCAAAGCAGTGTAAATATCTACCAGAAAACGACCTCAAGGTAACTATGCGTTTGTCGTAGTGTCTTTGAGTAAGTCATATATCGTAATACCAAAAAGAAAAAGCGTTAGCCCCATTTGTCTGTTCTTTAGTGTAGCATAGCTAACGTTAGCTTAGGTAGCTAGCTAACGTTCGTTAGCTTGCTAACGTCACCCCCATCGGGTCAGGAAGTAAAATTGTAATGCCTTTTAATATATATATCATTATCTATCATATCTGAAGGTTAACCGCTAACGCATAACGTTAAAGTCACAGTTTGAACAGGTTCTTATTTGACTGCTGTCTGAGCTGTCAATTATGGCTAATGGTGGCTGAATGTGTCTGTCAGCTAGCTAACTAACGTTAACAGCAGATCTGACTGATGCTCGGCCGTTAGTTGGCATTAATGGCACGTTTTTGTATTGTTTTATGATCTTTTTTAGACCGTGTCCCCTCGGTGTTACTACCTCGGTGTCAGGTCTGCAATTTGTTCAGTTGTTTTGTCTAAAACAGGAACCTTTGGTTTGTTTAATTGTTTTCAATCTCTACAGAGGTTACTAGGTTACATAATTATGACACACATGTATGTGTGTGTTTGTTTTTAATCTCAACAGATGTTTATGTGACTGACTGAGTGTGTGTTTGTTTTCAATCTCTACAGAGGTTATGTGACTATGTGTGCGACCTTCTCCTGGAGGAATCAAACGTGCAGCCTGTGTCTACTCCTGTGACAGTGTGTGGTGACATACACGGACAGGTAAAAACACAATTTCTGTTGGGAAATGGTATTGCTATTGGAAGTAATATTGCCCTACGTGTTCATGCAACCTGTCCTTTAGCGACTGCTGCATGTTTTTAAATTTATTTCAAAGTGGGTTGCTGTTCACGCAATGTTGTATTTTATAATATTATTTACATTCTGCCATTCGTTGTTGATTGAAGAACCTAAATATTAGATGTCAAAATCTATGTTATTACAGCAACACAAATGCAAAAATCAACCAGTATTATGCCCTGTAATTGTTTTTTTTTTCTAGCCGAGTTCCATAGATCCCATGCCTTTGGAAAAAAGTGGTCTCAGTTTAAATGTCTTTCCTTATTTGCTTTCAGTTTTATGATCTTTGTGAACTCTTCAGAACTGGTGGACAGGTCCCAGACACAAATTACATATTTATGGTAGGTATTATTACACATTAATTCACACCTTGAAGTCATTCCTCTGCTAGATCTTGAATTTGTTAATTTGCTAACAAAATAACCACAACAAAGTCTATTTTACTTGTTCTCTTTTAAGGGTGACTTTGTTGACCGAGGATATTATAGCTTGGAGACATTCACATACCTGCTGGTGTTGAAGGCAAAATGGCCTGACCGCATTACACTCCTCCGCGGAAACCATGAAAGTAGACAGATCACCCAAGTCTATGGCTTTTACGGTGAGACATTTAAAAAAATATTGGCTGTCACAAGTTATTTTTATAGTGATATTGAATGAAACCCATTTTTACTCCCCTGAGTCTGAGTAGATGCCATTATGCCTGTTTTAGGTTAACAGCTCTATTTTTCATCTTTCAGATGAATGCCAAACCAAATATGGGAATGCAAATGCCTGGCGTTATTGTACCAAAGTGTTTGACATGCTAACAGTTGCAGCAGTGAGTATTAGATTAGATTGACAATTCATTTTTTTTAAGTCTTGACTTTGGAACCACATCATGAATAAGTCTTCCACGTTACATTTATTTTCTACAATTGTAGTATCTAACTAATATTAGAATTTTAAACATACTTTTGTAGACCTAAATTTAAAGTGAGTTTGTAAACCTTACCTTAACATTAAAATATGTGTTACATTTTCAGTTGATGGATGAACAGATTCTGTGTGTTCATGGAGGCCTCTCACCAGACATAAAAACCCTAGATCAGATTCGAACTATCGAGCGGAACCAGGAAATCCCCCACAAAGGAGCATTCTGTGACCTGGTCTGGTCGGACCCTGAAGATGTAGACACCTGGGCTATAAGTCCCAGGGGGGCTGGGTGGCTATTTGGTGCAAAGGTCACAAATGAGGTGAGATATCATCATGTCACTAGACGTCATAAATGACTTTAACTGTCAACAATATGTCATGTAATTGTCTGACTCCATTGTCCAGAGTGTAGCAGTAGCCTTTAGGTTAAATCTGTCAGGCTCCAGTCCAAAAGCGCTCAGCGTCATGTTTCTCGCATGCGCAGTTTGCGCACAGCCGTTCACTCCCTTGTTTACAGCCTGACAAAACTGTCTATCTCTGAATCTATGCCGCTGTCCATTTTTGATCAGAACCGTCCTCATTTCTGACTTTACGAAGCATCTCGTTTGGAATATAAACGCTTCTAGAGAGAGATGAGACTTGACAGCCCGAGGTAGTAATGGAAGATTATACCTCACGGTTTTGAGGGGAAATGGAAGGTGGTGGGGCTTTTCAGAGTAAAATCTGCCTCATTTGCTTGGCACTCTAGCGCCTTTATTCTGAAAAATTGCCCGGCAAAATAAGTGTTAGATGTGGTAATGCTTCAACAGAGCTCCAAATAAAAGCTTGGATTGGTAACTTCATTCAAATTTGTAAAGCTTGCCTCTGCTTTTAACCTACCATATTCTATTCATTAAAACATTTTCGAGTTTATTTTTCTTTTTTAATACTATGTTATGCAATAAACATGCATGTACCTTCATGGATCCCAATTTTATTAAAATGTATTTTAAGCCCCAAAGCTTTGCTTTCATAAAAGATGAAAATATTTTATGAAAGCAAAGCTTTGGGGCTTCAAGGTACATTAATAATGAAGCTTTGAACTATACAAATGGAAGTTCAGCCTGAGTATTGTCCAATAAACTAAGTTAAATTTCACTACCCATTTAATTTTCTTTAAAAAGCAATGCTTAAAGACTGCTCTAACAGCAGATGTTGTAAATATGATTTTGGATCCACTTTTATGTTTATTTGTAATACTGAAGATGTTGGTAAATAAATAATATATAATGTATGATAAGAACGAAATGCCATTTCTTTTTTGCAACTTACACCTCATCTACACTGCCAGCGTTGCCAGCGAAATTAGAATACATGTTTTTCAATGAGACTGTCCTGATGTACTGTGAGCGTGCAGCAACGTTGTCCACGCCTCTATACTCACTCGCAGTCTCTGTTTGAGCGAGGTTTCGTGGCCCCAAACACTTTTATTGGTTATTTGATTGGTTCAGGCTACGTCGCAACGCAATCTCCAACGGTCCATATGGGGTGACGGTGGCTCAGGGGTAGAGTGACCGGATGGGAACCGCAAGGTTCCCAGTTCGAACCCGGGCTCCCCAGAGTTAGTGTCGAAGTGTCCTTGAGCAAGACTCTGAACCCCTAATTGCTCCCGATGTGCAGTTTGGTGCCTAGCATGGTTTCCTCCGGCATCAGTGTGTGAATGTAATGCACAATCTCTGTAAAGCACCTTGGATAAAGGCGCTTTATAAATGCACCATTTACCATTTTATTTACCATTTATATCAGGACCGTTTTTCGCATGATATCGCCGTCGGAACGCTCGCTCCTTGCCTGTGTAGATGAGGTGTTAAACTGGAGCTACATAATATAATACAGAATAATAAAAAAGGGAGGACTGGAGCGTAGGGAAATGCTATTTATAGGGAAAAGTAGGGATAGTTGTTACAATTGTTAGTTTGTACCCACTAATCACTAATCAGTCTCTTTTTGTGTCTCTCCCCTCCCTTTTTTCCCTTTCTTCCAAATTGTGTAGTTTGTGCACATCAACAATCTGAAGCTGATCTGCCGGGCACATCAGCTTGTCCACGAAGGCTACAAATTCATGTTTGATGAGAAGCTGGTTACGGTGTGGTCCGCTCCTAATTATTGCTACCGCTGTGGCAATATCGCCTCCATTATGGTCTTCAAAGATGCTAACACAAGAGAGCCTAAGCTCTTCAGAGCAGTGCCTGACTCTGAGAGGGTTATTCCTCCCCGAACAACAACCCCATATTTCTTGTAATCAGAGTTGACAAACATCAACATAGCTGTCACATTTGTTCTATGTCACAGACAAAGGACTGAAAGTGTCTGTGACAGTGGCATCAGCAGTTAATGAGTCCATGTTGATTTTGTATGATAGTTAGTATTCTTTTCCACCTAATTTCTGCTCTCGGTGCCAACTGTCAACAGCTATTTTCTACACCATATATTTAATGCCATTATTCTAAACTAAAAACATAAATGAGGAGATCTTGGTTGTCCATGCGCACAGCATTATTGCTTAATGCTGTGTAAATGCTATATTGAAATATAAGGCCTAAAATGTCATCATCTGACCCTTGTAAAAAAAATAAAATGCATATTTTTTTAGATCTCCTCTGTAGTTTACAATAAAAATCAATTCACTCTGAAGAGCAAATCAGTTTTAGGTTGAATTTCTCTGTGGTGAAGTACCAGGTGTATTACTGTTATTTACAATAATGTTTTATCTTATTTTTGCTATGGAAATGTATGTAAGATAATTAACGATGAAGCACTGCACAAAAGCAAAAATAGCTTTTATCATTATAGTCCTATTGTTTCATTTGAATTAAACACTTAGTTCTGTAATAGTATCTTATAAATAAAGCTGTAATGATTGAAAATGATGCAGAGATCAACTCCTTATATCCACTAATATTTGTTTGCACTGTCAATTATTAGGCTAGCTAATTATTATGCAAGGGTTATACTATGGAATAACTTCTAGTAAGCCTTAGATCAAGATTCAAGACTCTTAGACTTTTTTTTCTTCTATTCTGACATTTGTGTATATATGCTTTTTGAATGATTTATGTTTTACACCACAGCTGTATATTCGGCTTTTATATATAGTGTGTGTGTGTATAATATACTTGTAATAACTAAGTCAGAAGATAAGTTATAAATGGTATAGCCTAATATTTAGACTCGTAGATGTATTTATCGATTCTGACATTCTGACATCATGATGTCAGAATCGATAAATACATCTACGAGAGTGGAATGGAGGACAAATGCAAATGAACAGAAAAGATACTAGAACTATATAGGCCTATGTCATGGATGCAATTATATAAAAAAACGAACATAAAATATACCGGTATCCCAAAGCTAGAACTGTCGAATGAACGCAGACATAGGTGTGACGTCACTGGTCATATGCGCTTGTGCAGTTGATTACGTGTTTATTAGCTAGTAGCCATAGAGCTAGCAGGACAGGAGGCTGAAGCTGGGTTTCACCACCACCTCCTCAGTGAATATAGCATAACTGGGATATGTGCACAGAGACAGACATTCAATATAAATGAGGATATGTAAAAGGGCACCACGTACGTACGGCGTCGTCAACTGTTCGGATAAACTTTCACAATGGTAAGAGAAATCCGGATTCTGTGTGAACGAGCAAGCTAACGAGCTAGCGATAGCTTTTTACAGTGGTGGTGGTGCCTCTCATTGTTGTGACCACGAAGCTAGCTATGTATCCCAGCTGGACATGTATGTTGTGTTTATGCATTTCTGAACGGGCAAACTAACACTAACTCATATGGGCCACATGCGCAGAGCGTAGTAGTGTTGTTATGGAATGCAACGCGAATATGTGCTGCCTTGACGAGAAAGCAGACTCATACGGTTTGGACAGTCGTAAGCTGTCAACGATAATAACATCGCATTCAATTAAAAGACCATCTAGTTTTATAGACAGTTCTGTGTGTGAACTGAAGCTTTTTTCCGTAGGTTTAAGTTCTGAGGAACAATGCTGAAAGAAACCGTTCTAGCGCTGCTCATGTTCATTCAACGGTCACCAGAGATTTCGACCCAGGACTATTCGACCAACCGCAAATTCGAGTCCGTTCGACCCGTTTTTACCGGGTCGAATTATCTTTACTTTACTTTACTTTATTTGTTTATTTAGACAGGACAGAGCATATTAATGAACGTCACATGAACGTAAATACACCGGGATTAGCAAAGATGCTAATTTTCATCCGCAGTCCTCACACAAAACATAAAAACAGAAAACAGACAAACGGTGTAACGTAGCATGTCCACGTCCATCTGTGTTCTTCACCTTCATGCAGCTCAGCTGTCCATTCATTCATAGCAGCCTAGAATGCCGGTTTTAAAGGAACCATGTCTTCATTTAAACGGTTTACTTTAAACCATTAATAATAAAGACATGCCGTATTCTTCATTAAGGAGATCATATACGATTGTGTGTAAAACATTAAGCTGCCGACGAGCAGTTGCAGATATGAATAGTGAATGTTCCTTCCTGCATTTGGCGTGTTCAAGTATATTTAAGAGTAAATATTGTAAGCATGCTCCCCCAGTTGCATACTTTTTTAAGAAGGTTTTTTTGTAAACCTTCTTTTCTAAATGAAATAATAATGTATGCCTTATTGTAATGTTGTCTGTTTTGTCCTTCTCTCCTCTAAAATCATTTGAAAAGTAGCAGATCTACAGTAGTCCCCATCTCTCTCTCTATGTCTCTCTCTGTCTCTCTCTCTCGCGGTCCGGGTCGAAAAGTCAGGTCCAAGCGGGTCGAGAGCGGGTCGAATGGTCCGGGTCGAATAGTCCTGGGTCGAAATCTCTGGTGACCCATTCAACACAGGCAGTTTTGGGGTTGTATTCCAGACCAGATGTTCCCTGATGTTTAACTTGTGTTTTAACGATGCTTTAGATTTGCTCACTTTTGCAGCTCCAGACCAGAACATTTAAAAGGTGTATCGACTACATGATTAATTTATTTGAGAACAATGTTTGAGATTGAGAGCTACAGTAATCTAAATGGGGCGGACATGTCGTGGACATTATTGCTGTTCAGTGTTCAGACCTGATAAACACGTTACACGTGTTATTTGGACTCCATTCATTGAGCCTCTCTGTTAATGTCAAGCAGAACACTGGACTTTCAATAAATATTGAAGAAATTCTTAAACGTGTTGAAACACTTGATTTAATGTTGCATGATGTTTATTTCAGATTGTGGGCTGTAGCCAGTGCCACGTCTTTCTCTTAGCATTTGTAAGCCATAAAAATGACACATGCATCTCTCCCTAGCCCGTCTCCGGACCCCCCGGGTTGAGCTCCTTTGGACCTACCACGTAGGGTCCGGTCTCACCGGATTCAAGCGACATGGGATGCAATCTGATTTCCCCTGACTTAGCCCTGTGCTGCGGTGTGGGTGTCACGCTGACATATTCCAAACGAAGCATATGAACGCTATAGGAGACAACGAACCTTCTGACCCCCCCCCGCGAACGGCTCAGAAGCCGTTAAGTATTTTTAATGTTTGTACGACCGCTTTGGCAGCTCTGAAATTCTCTCTTCGGTCCCTCCTTGTTGACATCTCGGTTGGCTAGCTGCGCCTACGGTTGGCTAGCTGCGCCTACGAGGCGCGTAGGGAGGCGCTGCTAGCCAACCGAGATGCTGGAGGCGGTACAATGGGATGTCAACAAGAGAGAATTTCAGAGCTGCCAAAACGGTCGTACAAACATTAAAAATACTTAACGGCTTCTGTGCCGTTCGGGGGGGGTTGAGAGGGTTCGTTGTATCCTATAGCGTCCATATGCTTCTTTTGGAATATGTCAGCGTGACACCCACACCGCAGCACTGGGGTAAGTCAGGGGAAATCAGATTGCATCCCATGTCGCTTGAATCCGGTGAGAAGGAACCCTACATAAAGTCATCAAAATGTCAGAAACTTTAACGTAGGGTTCCGAAAGGAGCTAATCTCTCCCTTGCTCTTAAACATTGTCTTGGAAAAGAGTGCATTAGTGATGATATTCCTATTACCAAACTTCTGGCAACCATGACCCTACTATTCTAGACGATCTAAATGGTAAATGGTGCATATTGCACCTTTTATCCAAGGCGCTTTACATAGATTGTGCATTACATTCACCCATTCATACACCGATGGCGGGGGAAAACATGCAACTTGGCACCAACCAGCACATCAGGAGCAATTAAGGGTTCATGTATGTAACGCCGCCCCTGTATGTAAATGTTACCAGCATTTATTGAGTCTTTGCTCAAGCATGCAGCTGATTTACAGCATGGAGACTGCATCCTGAAGAAAGACAAATAGTGGAGGAGAGACATACTGTGGTTCACAGCGGTTGCATGGCATGGTCCGGATTTTGCACCCACATTGTGGCTTTGTCAGAGAGTCTGATGTCTCTGACACTTGGCACGTTTAGGGCTAGAAATGTCAGCAGAAAAATGCTGGGTGGTGATCCAGCATATTTCCTACTTTCCCATTTTCAACACTGTGGCGCTTGCTCTAATGTTATTTGATGCAGTTGTCATTATTGTGTATTTTAAAATAAAATAACCTGTCATCTTTTTCAGATGTAGCAGAATGGCAGTGAGAGCCCTGCCTTCCTTTTTCGGACAACACCGCAGCGGCACACGGCTGTACTTCTCGCACCACCAAAACGAGAAGCCCTGAGCTACTACTGCCACTATCATTTTTGGAGAGCGGATGTCCAGCGAGGAGGGTGTTCGTTCTGTGGTAAAATACACTGAGAAAAAAAGAAACTGACACAAACGAGAGAGAGAGAAATGTTTGCCAAACTGAAGAAGAAGATTGCAGAGGAGGCTGCCACTGCTCCCAGGACCGGTGTCCGTATCCCCCGTTCGATTAGCAAGGAGTCCATCACTTCAATGGGGGCAGACTCTGGGGATGACTTTGTAAGTATCTCCGGCAGGGTGGGAAATGAGTTGACCATTCAGCCTGATTTGTACTTGGTCGTACACAAGTCACGATTGCAAATTTAAAGCTGATTTATTGTCACACAAATAATTGCGATTAACAATTTGATTGTGCTTTTTGCATTGAATATTGGAGCGTTACTTACAATTTGTATTTCTGTTTTGCCTTTTAGGCTTCGTAATCACAAATTGCACAGGGCAGATGTGACAAATAACTTAAATATACAAAGAAATCACTGACCCATTTAATATACCCATTTTCATAATTTATTTATTTTCTTTTTACAAAAAAAGTGGAAATAGTTTATCTACAACCTTACAGATGTCTGTAAGCTTGTAGAGCTGCTATTTTTTTTAATGTATTTTGAACATGGAAAAGATTGGCGATTACGCAAAAATAATTGATTATCTCAAATAATTGCGATTAGGCTATTATGTAATAATTGTGACACTGGGCTTAGTCATACAACGTGTCGCGCACCGAAAATGGACCTACAGTTGGAGGCCATCGATATTGTCCTTTTCTTTTTGCTGAGGTTTGCGTGATCTGCGCAAAAGGACAGTTAACCCATTTTTGGCGGGAACCCCTTTTGGTGTTTTAAACATGTTATAATTTAGCTATTGAAAAATAGCAGATCTACAAGCTCATAGCGCACCACCGAGTGGCGCCCTACGTGCTTTGTAGGTCTGCTATTTTTGAAAAATCGTGAAAATATTTATTTCAGAAAACTGGAGGATTTAGAAGGATTTTTTTTTAAAAATTTTGAGGTCAGGCCTAAATGGGTCAAATGATAAGGGACAATATCGGTGGCACCCAACTGTACAAGCTCAGTTGTGAGCCTGAAATAGGCATGCCAGGGTTACAGTAGTACTCACAGGCTTGGTCAACTTTGGGAAATGGCCAGCCACTGTTGTTGCTGTTGTGTTTCCCCCCCACACAGACGTCCCGCCATGTCTGTATTCTTTCACCCTGCCATGTAACAGGACTGCCTTTCACAATGATATCTACAGTTGGGTGCCACCGATATTGTCCCTTATCATTTGACCCATTTAGGCCTGACCTCAAAATTTAAAAAAATCCTTCAAAATCCTCCAGTTTTCTGAAATAAATATTTTCACGATTTTTCAAAAATAGCAGACCTACAAAGCTCGTAGCGCGCCACTCGGTGGCGCGCTATGAGCTTGTAGATCTGCTATTTTTCAATAGCTAAATTATAACATAATGTTTAAAACACCAAAAGGGGTTCCCGCCCAAAATGGGTTAACTGTCCTTTTGCGCAGATCACGCAAACCTCAGCAAAAAGAAAAGGACAATATCGATGGCCTCCAACTGTATGTTAAGGCCAGTTTTCTAAGTGTTGGGGCCTATTGGCCCTGCCCTACCATTAGTAATCCCCCTCTGTACTAGCGGGATAAAAGCTTTTGGCCGCCTCTCTCATATAATGCAGCCCTCGGGACAGTCGCCATCACTGCCAGCGACTATACATGTGCATAATGCATCACTCCCCTCATAGTGGTGGTGGTGCTCAGACCATAATAAGTAACGTGTAACATCTAGACATGAATTTATACAAAAGCAATCCAGGAGGAATAAAAATGGATCTAAAAAAAACCAACAACCTATCAGTGGAAATGTATTCTAAGAAGTGATTTAGAAGATGCCACTAATTTTTTTATTAATTTATATTAGCTAGCCAGATGCACGTTTTTCCATGAAGACTAAATCATAGCCCCTAGGGATTTGAATGATGTAGTTATTTTGTCTATGGAATTGCCTTGCAGATGTGTGTGTCAGCTTGATGGAGACCTTTAAAGTACATTAGATGCCACGAGACAGGGGACCGGTTCATTGTTTTGTTTGAGAGCATGCCATGCAGGCAGGATAATGTGTTGCTCAGTGTCGTAAAGGCAAACCAGTGTAACCTGAAGCCCTGCTCTAATGTCAGACCTGCCCCACTTCTCAGTTGGCTATTTACACGCAAGCACGAGTGCACGCATACACCCTTCTGACCGGTTCTCTCGATTTTCCAGTCTGTGAGTGAGCTTGATAATCCATTGGTCGCGTGGAGTTTTGAAAGTTTAATGATTCCTCCATGAGGCTTGTAATGATGAATGTACACAGTACATTCATAGACAGTAGTTCTGTCTCAAGGGAGTCATTTTCTTTGCTCGTCTATCTTTTTGGCAAAAAAATAAAAGTGTTAGCTTCTGTTACTTTGATTAGTGTTACCTTACACTGTGGAACCAACCCAGACTCCTCTGATGCTATTGGAGTTATCTTCTCGGTGGCACTTGGTCAATTATTTAGTCTAACCCAAGTCACAAGCAACTCTGGGTGACTGTGACATTGTTAACCCAAGTCACAAGCAATTCTGGGCGACTGTGACATTGTTAACCCAGAAGTAAACAGTTGATTTGAGAAATGACCAAACGGTTTTCTAAAACTGATAATATAGTTTGCATAGGACTTTTTACTATTTCAATTTTGCTTAAAATTCACATGCTTATATACTGTATATCCTTGTAGAAATAGATATTTCATCATATTCTCAACAATATTATGTACGATGATGGTACGCCAAAATCCTTCTGCTATCCATTTACAATTCACACTCAATTTTAGAATGTAATGATGAACATGATCGAATTGCCCCGGCCGGCCTCCGACGAGAGGCTGCTACCATCAAGCTAGCAAGGAAAGCCAAAATACATGACTGGCATATCCAACACTACAGTGGAAATAGAGCCTCCAAACAGACTCGAGTCTTACAACAAGGCGGCACAAGAGATGCTGCATTCCATCCCGGAGGACTTATCCACCAGTGCATGGCTGGCGGCATCTTGGAAAGCAGGAGTGGGAGTCTGCTGTGCCCTCCCGTATGCACCACTACATCTTTGACCCGGGTGATGGCGTTGAAGGAGAGGACCTACCATGCCGGCAGTGGACCCTACTGAACCGACCTACGCACTGGAGTCTGCTGCTTCAAATCAGCAATGAAGAGGTGGGGCTTGGCGGACAGTGCAGCATGCAAGTGTGGCGAGCCTGAGCAATCTGCCGAGCACATAATTAACACCTGTACAGACCTCCTTCGGAGGCCGGCCTCTTCCACGTGGGACCAGAGACAAGGGCGTGGCTACTCGATACTGAGTTGGACATTTGAGGGTGATACACGAAAGAAGAAGATCAGCATTTGAGATGCAGTAAAGTGCACACATTTCTACGAGTGTGCTGCTGTGTTCCTTATACTCTCTCCTGTTTTGTTAACCCATACTTTGTGTGAGGAAAATAATTGTGCAACTGAAAGAAAAATGCCCGTGTGCTGTCCAAACTTAAACTAATACCTCAGTGTCCATTTTGAGAATGTTTAATCATTATCTCATGAACTGTAGTTATTGACTTTATGCAACACCGCCTGATAAACCTTATTTTCTGTCCCATTCTGAACGTGGTGCTTTGCTGTCTGATCCTACAATGCCCAGTATTCACTGCGATTCAAAGCTTCTCAGGCTTCGTTTCTGAGCCTGATGACAGAGGGGAGACTGCGGTAGCGTTTTCGATGCCCAAGTGATTCAAGTGAATAAGTCCCTAGGGGTGCGTTCGATTTGCTTCCTCTGTGATACAGAGAGGACTGACAGACTTGGAGTATTCCTTTAATGCATGTCCTCTCTCTGTCCGTCTTCATCCAGGCCTCTGACGGTAGCAGCTCAAGAGATGATCTCTCCTCCCAGATCCTCAGAAGGAACGATCAAATTCGGAAGCTTGAGGCCAAACTATCAGGTAATTTACTGTTTAATGTGTGCGCCAGGAAACATAAATTGATTGGTTTGATCTGCAGCACTAAGAAGAGAAACACGTTTCCCGAGTTATTACACCTTTGTTTAACCAGGTGAGGTGGTGAGTCCCATTGATTCCGTGATCTCTTTTTCCAGGGAACCCTGAGCAAGATGGCACTGTTGGAAACAATCAAATAAAACCATCATTAAAGCACATAATATATCAAAATAAAGTAGATGGGGTGAATTCTCAGGCCCAGCCCAGTCCACACCATTGGCAACTCGTTACAACTTGGAACCAGTTGCAGAGGTGTCTGAATTGACCTGTTGCAGGTCGGTGCAGTTTTGGGATTCGGTTTGCGAGTGGTTGTAGTCACGACTTGTTGGGTTCCAAATCGTTGGTGTGGACGGGGGTTTTGTCTGGGCCTCAATGATTTTGGCCTTTAGGCTCAACGTTATTTTTGACTATTTCCTTTTTCTGTTGGTGACGAATTTGAGAGCAAATGCAAATTGATTATAGCGAGCAGTTTATTCTCCAGCATAGTCGACTGGTGTCACTGTTTGTCCCTTTAGGTGGCGTATGAGACGACTGTGTTCCTTAACGGTTAACTGCATATCCACATGCAGCCTTTTAACTGGGGTGGTTTTCTCATCTAAAGAAAATCATTGTTTTTTTTTTCTTTTCCTTCCATTATTTCTCGAACATGTTTGTCCCTTTTTCATTTTCCTCCCTTCATCATGTTTCGTTCACCTCTACCTCTCCTTTCCGAACATCTGCCTGGCCCTCTACCTGTTTTATTTACATGTATGTGTATGTGTGTACTGTCGGTACTCCCATATCCCATCACCCTCCTCCTCCTCCCGCCACTAGACTACGCTGAGCAGCTACGACTTATGCAGAAGACCAAGGAGAAGCTTGAAATTGCGTTAGAAAAGCATCAGGATTGTACGTACTTGTTCCTTTACTCTCCTCCCATCTTTTGCTTCCTTTCCTCTCATTTGCCCTGCCGGCTGTGGCGTTCAGTGCCGACCATACGTTTCTGTCATAACAATCACATGTTCCAAATCACAGTATGGGCTTCTTAAAGGTTTTGCCTTGTTGGGGCTTGTGGGCAATGCTTGTCTTGTTTTAATCATGCCTCGAACTAGGAGAAGCTATTCATAGTGCAATATTCAAGTTGGCACACTGGTTTTAGGTTTTTTTGTTTGTGGGTCGTCATGCACTGCTTGCCTGTGCTTCCTCGAAACACGCACTCGGCTGTAAAGCTTTCTAAAATTGAACACTCAACTTTTCACAGCTACTAACCGAAGTCTGCGCAATCGTTCGCTCCGTGTCGTTTTTGTGCTGCACACATCACGCTTTTTTGTTTTCTGTCTTTGCTTTTCCGTCTCTCTTGCTCCTGTTTGCTGCCCAGCTTCCATGAGGAAACTCCAGGAACAGAATGAGTCCCAGCAAGCTAGCAGAGCAAAGATGGCCGAGGGGATGGCTCTAGCCCTGGAAAAGAAGGATCAGGTACGCAACCATGCTCAGTGAGCAGTTCTATTATTATTTCATTGTTTTGTGGGGACTTTGCTTTTAGAATTGATGGTTGAAAATCTTTCCCTCTTTTGGCTGCAGGAATGGATGGAGAAGATGTCTGTTCTGGAAAAGGTAAAGGGCTAATTTACTTTCCAATACACAAATCAGACGTTGGATCCCAGAGAGCATTTGCAGACCCATTCAGGCCTGACGACGAAATAAATAAATAAAAAGTTTTCTAAATCATGACACTTTTCTGAAAGATTTGAGGCACATTTTAATGATTTGCTATGAGCTTGTAGATCTGCTATTTTTCAATAGCTAAATTATAACATAATGTATGTAACACCAAAAGGGGTTCCCTCTCAAAATGGGTTAATCAGACATTATTTATTCCCATTTTAAATTTGAATAAACCTGTTCAGTGTTCATGTGCACTTTGTTACTGCTTTGCACGGTGCTGTTTTAATTAAGAACAAGATAATCCTTGGGGGGGGGGGGGGGGGGGGGGAGGAATCCTTGGGAGGAAATATGGTAAGCATCCTGAATGTCATTGTTGGACATGGCCAGTCAGTTTATTGTTGGTGCTGCACTGTGTGTCCGTCAGGAGAAGGAAGCTCTGTCAGCACGGCTGGAGGAGATGATGGAGCAGAGCCTCGCTCTGTTCCAGAAGAGAGACGACCGGGATGAGCTTGAAGGCTTCCAGCAACAGGAGCTGGCTAAAGTGAAACACATGGTACGCACACACGTGCACACACTACGTGGCGGGCTGATGGGTGGGTCCATTTGGTGAGGAGTTAGTATTTTTGTACAGTATGTGTCTTCTGTCTTTAAGCATTAATATTAAAGGTGCACGATATAATCTGCGCCGATTTTTTTATATCGGCCTATTTAGGCCGTATCGGTATCAATCCGATCTCAAATTAACTCTTATTTTCACCAATATATATGCGCTCTCGTCTCTCGGTCACAGACTGCCGTACTGAGATGTATAGAGCACTCTCTCGCTCACACACTGCCGGACTCAGTCTCAGAAGTATAGCACTCTACATGTGCTTAATGTCCTGATTGTCACGTATCCAACACACTTTAAACTGAGAAGATTGGACCTCCCGTTCCAGAAATAATGGCCAAAACGTCTTGAAAACATCTTTATAGTTTAATGTGGGCTAATGGTGTTTTTTTTCTCTCTCTCTGGCTGCTGTATCGATACAGCAGCACCATGAAATAGGCTATCTGGGTGACGCAGTGTTGACAAACGCGCCTCTGTTTAATGTTATTAAAGTCCCCCTTGCAGTGCACTCCCTTCCCAGACCCCTTGTTAGGATGTTTACTGCAGTAATATCTAGTAATATAAAAACTGCCTTCCATTTACATTTCACAAAAGTGTTGCTCTTGTCGACTCGTCAGTTGTCGTGTGTTCCACTCCAAAGCAAAACCCCTGCTGTTTGCATTGTAAACAACTGTGCCTCGTTATAGCCACAAAAGTTTCTATCTTGCGGTCACAGTCGCATACTTTTTCAGTTGTGTGGTACTTTTTAGATGGATTTTAATTTAACAGAAAGTTCTATCTCATCTGCCAGTCACGGAGCTGGGACTAACACAGACACAACGACGAGCAGCACATTCATATCCCGTGTTGCCAGTATAGCCCTATGGCAGAAACAAGCAACCAGGTCTATGAAAAAAAAAAAGCTAAAAAGAAGCAACACTGATCCTTTCTGGCCAGTGTTGCCAAATCTGTTCATAAGCGACTTTGGAATTATTTTTTGTGTAAAGTAGATTAAAAACATTGAGGGTCCTTTGCTCTTGGCATGAAAATGTTTGAGCCACAAACGCATGTCCTCGCTCTAATCTCCCCCTTTTGCCTAAATTAAATAGGCCTATTCATGATTCTGCTTATAAATACAGAAGTAGCCTAGTACAGTTGGGTGCCACCGATATTGTCCCTTATCATTTGACCCATTTAGGCCTGACCTCAAAATTTTAAAAAATCCTTCTAAATCCTCCAGTTTTCTGAAATAAATATTTTCACGATTTTTCAAAAATAGCAGACCTACAAGCTCGTAGCGCGCCACTCGGTGGCGCGCTATGAGCTTGTAGATCTGCTATTTTTCAATAGCTAAATTATAACATAATAAAACACCAAAAGGGGTTCCCGCCCAAAATGGGTTAACGGTCTTTTTGCGCAGATCACGCAAACCTCAGCAAAAAGAAAAGGACAATATCGATGGCCTCCAACTGTAAATGAAATAGGCATATTCACGATTCTGCTTATAAATACAGAAGTAGCCTAGTATGTTAGTTTGTTTTATGGAAACAGTTGTTTGTGTTGAATGTGCTAATTGCACAGAATTATTCAAAAGAGAGAAAATGGGATGCACATTGCACTTCTCTTTTCATACGTCATGTGGAAATAAGGCAAATAAAAAAGTGATGTTGTCATTTTATCAACTGGCCCCTGGCCCCTTGCCATTTTCATAATGTGGCCCATATGTTCAGCTATTTGAGTATCCCTGCCCTAGGGCCTAGGCTTGTTTCCATTGTGGTCCTTTGTATAATAATCGGTATCGGCAGATATGACCCTGCATATAATCGGTCATAATTTCATAATCGTGCACTCCTAATTAATATCAATGCCTGTGTCTCATCGTACCCCTTAGACAGGGTTCTTGCTGATGGTTTATACTAGTGTGAAATGCACTTAGGTCTCACCGTCTTGAGGTGGCTTTGATCTATTCGATGCACATACATCTATTGTATGAATCAGAATGTGAGTTGCCTGTGTTGTTTTCCACTGTCTTATAAAACCTGAAAAATCTACGATATTATTATTATTATTATTTATTTTTTCAAAAAGCACTCCAAACTAAAGCACTATTGATTCAATAAATAACAAGTTTCACAGAGAGAGCAGAGTGCATTATACATCACTCGGCCCTTAAGTTAATCTCCTCTGCCTGCCAATTTGGCAACTAACCACCAGGATACTTTGTTTGTCTGCGTTTAGCTGCTGAGGAAGGAGGAACTGCTTAGCAAGCGGGACAGAGAGCTCCAGAAGAAAGAGGCAGAGCTGCACACGGCTAAGGAAGGAGGAGCGGAGACCTTGGGCAAGCTTCAGGCTCTGAGACGGGAGCATGACGAGAGCTGCAGACTCAACACAGAGCTGGAGATTGAAAGGTGAAGCAGGATACAAACATTGTTGCTGCACTTCTACTGTTTGATCGGGAGTTCTGAGAGAGAACTGTCACCCTCTGTGCATACTTCGCGCTCATGGTTAACCCATTCAGGCCTGACGTCGAAATTAAAAAAAAAAGGTTTTCCAAATCATGACAATTTTCGGAAAGAAAAAGGCACATTTTAACGATTTTTCAAAAATAGACCTACAAGTTCATAGCGCGCCACTCGGTGGCGCGCTATGAGCTTGTAGATCTGCTATTTTTCAATAGCTAAATTATAACATAATGTTTAAAACACCAAAAGGGGTTCCCGCCCAAAATGTGTTAATGGTTAATGTGGTTAAACGCTAACGTGACATGGATGCGTTCCAGGTCTCATTGGATTAAACTCCTCAAGGTCAGGTGAAAAGTAGCATAAGAAAGTAGGTAAAACTCCATGTTACTATCGTCAATTAAAACCAATACACTATTTACACCAACATAAATGTATGTTGTAACTTACTGACCAACATTTCGTATTCATTTCGACATCATTGAAATCGATGCAGCAACAAGCACCCATGCACTTAGGGCTGTGCCTATCCCAGGCATAATCGAATAATAAAGTAGGTTGATTCCCCGTTATACGTGGACATTTCTTGATTTGGCTACAGAAACCTCTTCAGTCATTTTGGAGTAATCCAATTTGGTCCTCAATTGGAATTTCGGCCAGTCCATTCAGAGAGTCTTTTCATGAGTTTACTTTGAGTCGAGACAAGTTTCTCTCATCAGAGGCCACTGTTTGTGGTGCAACAATTTGCACCGGGAATGCTGTGATTTGGATTGAGATTTTCCGCGTTTTGGAACCTCACCCTCCACGATATCTCAGAGTTGACGTCCAATCGTATCCAAAAAGTAAAGGTGGTCCCCCTTGTTCTCAGATGTTTGATTTATTTTGCGTAATGAAAGTGTCCGGTTTAAACAAGGGTTTAAATCGCTTTTTAGTCAGTCTGTGCCATGTTTTCCCCATGCTGCCAAAAACGGGAGCAGTACTGACACCGGCTGACGGTTTTTGGCTGGGCACAGGCTGACTAAAAAGGCGATTTAAACACTTGTTTCACTACTAGACACATTTGTTTCATCCAAACACTGAATGCACCGCGACCAAAATGGCAAGAAGAGTCCCTTCCTCTTTGGGACCCACAGTGGAAGGGGACAGCTTGTTTTTCCATCACTGAACAACAGATACTGCCTTTCACTATGGCCACATCCATCAAATAAATGTTTCCTCCCGTCAAAAAAAGGAGGCGGTATAAAAATGTTCCAATGACGGAACGTGTCAGAAACTCTGCTGTGACTTTGTGCAGAGAGGAGCTGCTGGTGGCCAGAGAGGAGGCAGAGAAGAACATCAGAGAGCTGGAAGGGAAAGGCCAGGAGCTGCAGAAGGTCATTCAACAGGTCTCTGAAGACTTCCAGAAGGTCAGTCCAGGACCACAGCCTGGAGATGACGGATAAAGGGGTAGTTCATTCCCCCCAAAAAATAACCTATATCAATTACACACTCCATGAAACCTTGAATTCATCGTTTTGTTTTTGTCCTCCAATAGAGCGTCGCAGTCCCGCCCCCTACCATGGATCAGGAAATGAATCTCGATGCATTTTTCCCATAGACATTTCTTAAAGTATTTATTTAAAGACGGTTACGCCGCGGACAAAGCCAACTCGAGTCGTGACAACTCATGACAACACAAACAATATTTTGGACCAAACAAATAATTACAAAGAAGAAAAACCCCCAAAAATGTTGTTTGTTGTCATGATTTGTCACGACTCGAGTTGGCTTTGTCCGCGGCGTAACCGTCTTTAAATAAATACTTTAAGAAATGTCTATGAGGAAAATGAACGGAGAATCATTTCCTGGTCCAGGTTAGGGGGCGGGACTGCGACGCTCTATAGGAGACTCGGTAGAAGACTCGACTCCGCCGGCTTAGGAATGTGATAAAAACTGAAAGAATCTCTGAATTCAAGGCTTCATGGGGATGTGTTTTTTTTTCTGTGAACTACTTTTTTTTTTTTTTTATGTAGGGTGCAGCATAATTAATCCATTAAGACCTGAGGTCGATTCTACTGTCTACTGAACAGTTTTCTGAAAGACCTACCGGTTTCTATATCAGTGATGCTCAAACCTTTTCATGTCAAGGACCCCCAAAATTATATGTACCGGTATTTGAATGCGGACCTAAAAAGCATTTTGTTCCCGGGAGCAGGGACCCAATGTTAACTAAAAAAATATATATTCAAGATTTGCACACATTTCATGACACCCAAACCTTTGATGATGAGCTATCATGAGCTTGTATATCTGCTATTTCTGAATAGCCAAAGCATACAACAATGGTTAAAGTGTAGTAATTGTATGTCATAATTTTAAATTTTAAATACAATGGTTGGCTCTTTATTGACGACGGTATGGTTTTTCAGTCACAGGGTAGGGTGGTGTCCTTGGAGACGTCCCTCCTGGCGTTGCAGACTGAACACGATGCCCTGAAGTTACAACAACAAAAGGTCAGTCGGTACTAGTGCATACATAACTTCTCCTCTTCTCCTGCTCCAGTCTGGCAGGGATTTTAACAATACACGGGATCTGATTAGCTCTGGTCCATAGCCTTCTACTGCTTCTACGATTCTGCCCTGCAGTATAAGGCTATGGGACTTTCGGTTTTAGTGGAAATCTCACGAACGTTTGACCTACTCACCAATACAAAGACGGGTTGTTTCAATAGAAAGCCTACTTTCCTTAGTGGACGCACTCTGAGCCCCCCACCACACGTATAAACGGTACTTTTTGGCCAAAAAGGTATTTTGTTTCCACCGGGAAAAAAAAAACTTTTAGTTACTCCACTGCACCCTCTACCGATATTGCCCAGATAACTGCCTCATAGAGAATATTTTTCCTCCGGTGAAAAAAAGTCCCTTTCTGGCCAAAAAGTACCGTTTATACGTGTGATGGGGGGCTCAGAGTGCGTCCACTAAGGAAAGTAGGCTTTCTAATGACACAACCCGCCTTTGTTTTGGTGAGTAGCAAAAACGTTCTTTTAAAATACGCTAAAGAGGAGAGGCTGGTCTGATTTCGATTTGAGATTTAAAACCGAAAGTCCCATAGCCTTATACTGCAGGGCAGTAGAAGGCTATGGATCAGAGCTAGGGATCTGATGTACTGTAGCCCCCTGGTTCCCAAAACACTGGGCCGGGACCACCCATTTGTGGGTCGCAGACACATTTCTATGGATCCCTTGATTTATTTTTGTTCATTTCTTTTTAACCCATTTAGGCCCGACGTCGAAATGAAGGGAAAAAAAGTATTTTGAAAGAATATATATTCAAATATGTGTGCCGCATTTTCACGATTTTTCAAAAATAGCAGACCTACAAGCTCGTAGCGTGCCAGCTCGGTGGCGCGCTATGAACTTGTAGATCTGCTATTTTTCAATAGCTAAAGTATAACACAATGCTTAAAACACAAAGGGGTTGCCGTCTAGAATGGGTTAATTATGATTTTTGAAACATTTTCAAAAATAAAATTCAATGAGTAATATCATGAAGACATCAAAGAAAACCCAAAGATATTCCAAACAAATGTTTGAAGTACTAGTGAAAACGGCCCACAACGTGGTGCAAAGCGACAGGTTGTGGGCTTGTAGATCTGCTATTTTCACTGGTTTGGGTCCCCCGGGAGACATAACATGTCTCTTTTGGGTCACAGGCTCAAAAGTTTGGGAACCACTGCTGTTGCCAACCACCCCCCCTATAATCCCTGTCATTCCAATGCCCAGGCTGCTGTGACGGACGCGGAGAGGGAGCGTGTGTTGCTTGATCTTCAGGAGAAGGCGGCCTCGCTGGAGAGACGACTGGAGGGCAACCTGAGTGAGGATGAACACCTGCAGGAGCTTCTGAAGGAGGTAAAGAACGAATCGTGTTGTTGGCCTGATGGTTGCTTTGTCTCCTCGGCATGTCATGTGGCATGGCAGCCGCTTGTCAATCGGGAGGTGCCTGGGAAGCATTCCTTTTCCGTTTTTTTTATGATCCGGTCGGGAGCGTATGGTAACTTACGTCATGTTGTAGTCACTGATATGTAGTCATCAGGCAGGAAACCACAACCGGAATTAGAACTACACAAAATTATTCCCCGTGATCATGATTTTAGGGCCTACCCAGTTCAATTCTTGATGCAACGTAGTTTAGCTGATTTTCTTTTAAAATACAAAATAAATATAAATGTGAGTGTACTTTCCAGAGTCTACTTAGCGTCTGTATACCTTTTGTTATCCCATGTGAAAATTCCATTTTATTTTGTAGGCCCTAAAATTATGATCGCGGGGAATTATTTTGGGTAGTTCTTATTCCGGTTGTGGTCTCCTCTTTCCTGCCTGATGACTACAAATCAGTGACTACAACATGACGTAAGTTACCATCCGCTCCCGACCGGATCACACAGCGATGTAGTAACACATGCAGACCAGGCTTTCCTCCGAGGTGGTTTATGTGGAATTCCTTGTAAAGGTACTGTAATAATGAATGCTTCTGACTGTTTCTTGGTTTTGTTCTTGGCTTTTACAGAAGTCCACGTTGGAGCAGAGACTAGACGAGGCCAGGATGGAACTTGTGCAGGCACGGACAAACCACGCAGACAACATCAGCTCTCTAGAGGCACAGGTTAGTCACAGCCTCTACAGGCACAGGTTAGTCACAGCCTCTACAGGCACAGGTTAGTCACAGCCTCTACAGGCACAGATTAGTCACAGCCTCTACAGGCACAGGTTAGTCACAGCCACTACAGGCACAGGTTAGTCACAGCCTCTACAGGCACAGGTTAGTCACAGCCTCTACAGGCACAGGTTAGTCACGGCCACTACAGGCACAGGTTAGTCACAGCCTAGTCTACAGGCACAGGTTAGTCACAGCCTCTACAGGCACAGGTTAGTCACAGCCTAGTCTACAGGCACAGGTTAGTCACAGCCACTACAGGCACAGATTAGTCACAGCCTCTACAGGCACAGGTTAGTCACAGCCTCTACAGGCACAGGTTAGTCACAGCCTCTACAGGCACAGGTTAGTCACAGCCTCTACAGGCACAGGTTAGTCACAGCCTCTACAGGCACAGGTTAGTCACAGCCTCTACAGGCACAGGTTAGTCACAGCCTCTACAGGCACAGGTTAGTCACAGCCACTACAGGCACAGCCACTAGAAGAGGATTTCAAGTTCTCTTTTTGTCTAACTACGAAACACAGAGGGAATCAACTAAGACTAAGCTTTAAACCATTTTGACCTGAGATCAGATTCTAAAAATGTCTTCTACATCCTGACCGTTTTCTGAAAAAGCTATGTTTCTATGTCAGTCGTTCTTCGATTTTTCTTCGAAATAGCAGACCTACAAGCTCGTAGCGCGCCACTCGGTGGCGCCCTATGAGCTTGTAGATCTGCTAACACCAAAAGGGGTTCCCGCCCAAAATGGGTTAACACAAAAAGAAAATGACACAATGCTTATCGTAAATGTGTTCCCCCTGTATAATAAATGAATCCATTCGCAAAGAGTATAATCGTACAATGTTTTTTTCAAAACTGACATTCCACCCATCGTCTGTATCAATCATACACTGACCTGCGGTGCTCAGTCGACTCTTAACACATCATCTTGCACCACAGATATTCAGAACCAACTGTAGTGTGACTGAGCTACAAACACTTCTACGGCACAAAGACGAGTCGTCCAAAGCCTACAGAGAGCGAACAGACGCACAAGTAAGTAAGGACAATATTTGCATGTAATGCACAAGTACTGATACAGTACATTAAAATATAATCCATAGCTTCTTGTGTAGTTTTATATACATTATATTGCAATGTGGACTTGTGTTAAGGCACGCCAGTTGTGCCTTGGCCCATCGTTTAGTTAGGACACCACTGAATTACTTAACCGTTTCCGTCCATCCGACGTGGCCACACGTCCTAGGGAATCCAATCGAGGGATGCATTGGACGTGTGTACACGTCCTAGCGCATCCTCAATGATATCAGGCGAGGGGAGAATATTCCAGAGTAAAAGCGGCCATGTCTTTCCGGCACCCCAGAGCTTCTATTTTGAAGGAATCCCGCCACTGAATCAGTTAACCCTGGTAGCATGTAGTTGGACAACATTGTGTTAGTGCTGCACATTTCATCATTGTCTTTCACAGATAGCTGGTCTGGAACAGCAAGTGCAAGAAGCTAATAAGGGACTCAGGAGTTCAGAGCAGCAGGTCATAGAACAACAGGAACATATGCATAAACTGGTGAGTATGGAATGGATTTATTACATTTATAGTATGGGAATTTCATAATGAATGATACATCTAAAATGTAGTATGTGAGATTTAGCTTTTTTTTTATTCCTTCAGATTGAATGAAAAATATATACACATAAGCCTGTGATCCACCAGAACGTCGGAGAGAGCTGAGTAACTAATGAGTGTGTGTTTGTGTTCCTCCAGAAAGCAGAGTGGGGCGTGGAGAAGAGCAGTCTAGAGGAGAAGGTGTCTTCAGCACAGCAGCAGGGCCAGGAGACAGCAGGACGCCTTCAGGAGGAGGTTGCATCTCTACAAAAGGAAAGAGACGAGCAACAGACGACTCTTAATGTCAGGATTGTGAGTCCTGCTTCTCATATTCAGTTTTTTATATATATATTTATTATTATAATGTGACGTCTTATCTGTCCATTCATTGCACCATAGCTGATTAGGACCTTCCACGCAAATTTGATATCGGCCTCAGGGCTCAAATGAAGCTATATTTTCACCTAATGATATATATATATTTCTTTTTAATGTTTTTTTTTTTTTGTGGCTTTCGCCTTTATTTTATATTTTTTATGGAGGGACAGACAGTAGGCTGACAGGAAATGGGGATAGAGATGGGGGGGGGGGAAGACATGCAGTAAAGGCCGTCGGGATCGGGAGTCGAACCCGCGGCACACTGCCAGACTGGATTACCAGCCAAGGTGCCTGGACCACTGAGCCATGGCCCAGGCCACCTAATGATATTTTAAAAGGACTAAAATGCAATGGCACACCTCAGCATTTGCCAGTCTGGGTTTGTCCGTGTGAAGCTAAATGTGTTTCACCCTGTGTACATGTATGCATTTAACTGTTTTCACATTGACAATGCAATATCAGTGTAAAGGGCCTTTTTAAAGCGAGAAACGCATGCGTTGTTGCCTGGATCAACGACAGGTCTGCTACAGGTCTGCTCAGGAGGGGCGCAACAAACGCAAGCGTAAAAAAAAAAAAAAAGCTAAACGGTATCCAGGTCTGGTGAGTCGCGGGCGTGTGCACGAAACGAGCACGCGCGCAACAAATTCACGGGACCGCACTCACGTTGTCGCACCGCGACTGCTTCCCAGTGCTCCGCGCAAAAACGGCCGGTCTCATTGAAAATGAACTACAGTATAGGCGCGTTATATCGCTTCACGTTTGAAAGGCCCTTATAGCTATTTCCGATGTGCTGTCTTTTACTTATACTTGGCAAATAATCAGCTTTGGGTGATTTTAAATTAAAAGATTCTCAAAAATGGGACAGAGAAATAGTATTGATACAGTATGTAATTTTTGAGAACACAATTGGTGCCCTTTAAAAGGAAGACATTGCATCTTTTGAGACAAGCTATGGAAAGTAGTGCTTTTACGAATGGCTAGTGTTGGAAATGTATCAAGACCAGTTGTGATGTGACTTTCCACTTTCAACATGGACTATGTAAAGTCAAACGACTGCGCACACAGTGTACTATGCCTGCAACCTGTACTTACACACTGTATTAACCCTGTCTGCACGCTATGCCTTCTTTTCCATTTGATTTTCCCCCACTTATTCAAGTTACGTATTCAAGTTAACTACAGCAGCAGTACAACATGTACCGTCAGTTTTTGCATGATGAAACATTGTTCAAAGTCATAGACTATGTCTTAATTAATTATCCATGCACAGATGCATTTGGCCTTTAACAATGTCTTTGTGTGTGTTTTTAGAGTGAGCTGGAGCAGGAGAGGTCATCCCTGCTCCAAGGGAGGGACGAGGCAGAGGAGGCTCTGAGACGAAGAACAGAGGACCTTGAGGGGGCTAAGGTACAAGACACGGTCTGGATTTAGTTAACTGGATCTGGGCTGGCCCTTTCTTCTGTGTACACCAAATCTCTGCGCCCAGAATAACATGGATGCTAGGGTTCAATTGATTGATTGATTGATTGAAATGTTAACAGTTTGCAGAATTACAGTACATTTCAAGCACAAACTCAATACAAAGGTTGTTAACTGTGAGTGGACGACCCAATTAAGCATTACACTTGTTTACAAGAGGGTCCACCATGTTCAATTCATCAAAACATTTAGAGACGTACAAATAGACACTTCCATATAGACAAAGAACAGAACAGGAATTCATCATAATGGAGGTAAAAAAGGAAAAGAAACATGTACAGTGAGGGGGGAAAAGGGGGGGGGGGGGGGCTGTGGGGGGGGATTCACGTTCAGCTCCGTTCCTTTGTTTGTTTGCCTTGGAGGAGCTGCGTTGGGTCCCCAAGTCGGCTCCGTGGCCGTACCTCGAGTTGGCTTCAAGACGAGTGGTTAAAGAACATACACGTTCAGAGTTCAGACATCCTTTTTGTTTCAGGAAATAACATTCTGCTCCCTCCAAAAATTCTCACGTTGCTTATTGGATTTTGCTCCAACATCCATGAGAGCTTTGGTTGTCCTCATTATGAGACTGCCTTGGTCGTATATAAAAATTGGGGAGAGGAATTAGAATGTAATTCCTCCAGGGTTCTCAACCCGTGGGTCGCGACCCCTCGGGGGGTCGCCAAATTATTTTAGGGGGTCCCCAAATTATTTTCAAAAAAAAAAAAAAGCTTGTAGATCTGCTATTTTTCAATAGCTAAATTATAACAATGCTTAAAACACCAAAAGGGGTTCCCGCCCAAAATGGTTTAAGGTTATTGTAGCAGTCAATTTATATTGGGGGTTGGGAGGGGGCGGGGCGGGGGTCCCGAGACATTGCCAAAGCATTAACGGGGGTCCCCGGCCAAAAACGTTGAGAACCCCTGAATTAGATGACATGAGCCAAAATCTTAAAATCTTCCAGAGATATTTAGGTCCAGAAAATGTACTGATTGTTTAAACAGAAATGTGTTGGAACTGTGTGAGCCATCCTTGGCTTTCAGCTCTTGAGTGAGTGTTAGCCCTATCCAGCTGTAAAGCTAGATAGGGCAGAGAAATGGCACCATACCAAGCTGGTGCCGGCATACATAACATCAACCAACACTTCCATATTTAGCATAATATCCCCGTTTGGTAAGGAGTATGGCATCTTTACCCACTTTGACCCTAGCATCCATATTTTGGGCATGTCATTGTAGGTGAAAAACTTCGGAGGGGATTGCAAATGTTTATTTTTTTACATTGGGGCTTAAAAGTGGTTACGTGTGCACATCTACAGCGTCAGAGGCCACGTCGGTTTTGTGAAGCAGATCTGTAACCGTGTTGTCCTGAAAAAGTGGATCCAATGCATAAAACATGGGGAGCAATAGAGCGTGGCTGAAGTCCCCAAAAAGGACGTGCAGAGAGTGTTAGAGGGGCAGGGGCTGAGATCCCGTAAGAGGGCACAAAAATAGCAGATCTACAAGCTCACAACGCGTCGCAGCGCGACGCGTTGTGAGCTTGTAGATCTGCTATTTTCGGGGCGCAACCCAGCACTCTTTTGCTAGTGGAGATGCGGTGTACGACATGGATTCCAAAACAAATGAGATTTAATTTTTTTATTTAAAAAAAAAATTTCAACGCAAAATGCTGTTCAAGTTCAGGAGACTTCGGAAATAAACGCAATTCTCCTGTATGCTGCCTTCCAGCGTGGCATGGAAAGGAGTGGCATCTGCATTTCTTTTACCACAGTAAATGCTGCATTCCATGGTTGGAGAGGGCCGTTGTTTTACAGACGGGTAAAAGGGCAGGGGCTGAAGCCCCCTTTGATGTCTGTGTGAACGTCCCTGGTCCCCAATCCCCATGTCCGTGTGTGTGTGTGTGTGTGTGTGTGTGTGTGTGTGTGTGTGTGTGTGTGTGTGTGTGTGTGTGTGTGTGTGTGTGTGTGTGTGTGTCCTCAGGCGGAGCTGAGCAGCCGGCAGACTGTGAGCGTGGAGATAGCCAAAGCACTGGAGGACACCAGACGACAGAAGGAGGAACTCCAACTCCAGGTCATTAGGCATACAGAGGAGGTTTGTCACAGCTGTAACCATTTGCTGTATTCAGAGAACGTTCTGCCCAATACCACACTGCCACCGTGTTGGTACTGCAAGTAGTTAAACCCAAGTACCCAAGTATAGACACCTGGGGGACCCTGGACAATGAAGTGTGTATACTGTATATAGGGTTTAAGCAGTTGTGATTTCCCATTGACTTTCCACGGCAAGATCAGTCTAGTCTAAAGGAAGATATTGGATTACTAAACATATTTTCCAACTTAACCCATTTAGACCTGGGAACGATTCTACAAATGTCTTCTAAATCATGCACATTTTCTGAAAAACCTCATGTTTCTATAGCATGGTTCTATAGCATGGTTCTCAATATTTCATGTCAAGGACCCCAAACATTATATGTAATTGACCCCCATCTGAAAATATGTATCCAGGGACCCCCCCCCCCCCCCCCCCCCCCCCCAGAAGCAAAGATTTGAGTTCAAAACATTCGCTCCAAAAGAATATATATTCAAAGATTTGCGCCACATTTTCACGATCAAAAAATAGCAGAGTGCCGCGCTATGAGCTCGTAGATCTGCTATTTTTCAATAGCTAGAGCATAACATAATGCTTAAAACACTAAAAGGGGTTCCCGTTCAGAATGGGTTAAGTTGTTAAAGTGTATTGGCCTGTAAGGCTATAGTATATACTTTGTTAAATGATCAAGTCATGACAAAAACATCATGTTTTCAGTTTAAAAAGTATGCAGATGTTGTTCTACGTTTTTAGCGATCGTTCAACAAATTATAAATGACCCTTTTAATGATATATATATATATATATATATATATATATACTTTTTCATTTCACAGGTTGGAGAGCTGACGACGTCTCTTCAAAACATAGAAAAGGAACTGGCCAATGTCACAGAGCAGTTGAAACTTAAAGAGGAAGACCTGAAAACACTACACAATGGTACGCAGCCTTACACACTTAGTCACATGCAAGGACACACACACCTTAAACACTTACAGTAAGCCCTATTTAAAATAAAATAAAAACTATAATCACTATTGTCAACAACAGAATGTGGAGGGGTGTTGTCCATTGGGGGTTTTTTTTTTTACTGCTAGTTTTTTTTTTTTTTTTTTCTTGAATTTCTTTTGTGTAAGTCATGTGTATTTTGTATGCTTTATTGTAAAATCATTAAAAAACTTTGATGACAAAAAAATATATAAAAATGAAATAAAAACGATGCAAATACACTGTATGTTGTGCATATATATATATATATGTGCACAACATACAGCACATTATCTGCTATTTTTGTTATTTACAATAAAATATTAATTTAATTTTTTTATTAGTTTTTTGTCGATTATTTCTGAAATGATGATGTCAGATTTAAGTGGTTAAAGGCAGTAGGCTTTCATTTCTATGCCCCATATATTTTATAAGCTCTTTATTAGTTGAAATTCAGTCTGTTTTCGAGCTAAGCTTACAAAAAAGTAAGCTATTTGAATCCACAGAATTACAGAAACGGGATCCTCATTCATAATATATTAAAGCTGTCCTTCTTAAGCGTATGTATAATGTCTCCCTCTCCTGGCAGAGAGAGGTAATTGCAACGATGTCTGTACAGTACAAATGGTGGTTCATCTAGTATCCACTTCAGTGTTTAGTTTGCTTCAAATGACTATTGATATTGTAAACCTGCTCATGTCCTACTAGACACCAGGGTTTGTTTCTAAATGGAAGCTCCAGAAGTGCTAGTTGAAATTGTATCAACATAATCTACCATACCAATGTTTTATTCATTTAACACATTAAACCAGTGTCATTTCAGATTTTAGCGTTGACTATTAAATAACCTGTACACGCTCGCAGCACGTTCGCTGCGAGCTTGTACAACTGCTATCTTTTTTACCATGTTAGAAAAATCTTACCTGTGAGAACTATTGATTTAGAAGGCATTTGTGGAATCGACCTCAGGCCTTAAATTTCAGCTTTCTTTTTTCTATTGAAATGGTGCATATCTCATTTTGGTAGTGTTGCTGTTGCCTTGTGTTGTGCAGAGCTGCAGGCTGTGCAGGACGACAATGACAGACTGCAGGTCCAGGTGGAGGACAGTGAGCGAGACAAAGACAGGCAGCTGCACAGCCTGAGGGAGGAGGTCCTCACACAGACGCAACAGCTGGACACCTGCCATTCACGGGTTGGGACACACACACACACACACACACACACACACACACACACACCCAGGGGCGGACGACGTCTCTTCAAAACATAGAAAAGGAACTGGCCAATGTCACAGAGCAGTTGAAACTTAAAGAGGAAGACCTGAAAACACTACACAATGGTACGCAGCCTTACACACTTAGTCACATGCAAGGACACACACACCTTAACCCATTTAGGCCTGACGTCGAAATAAAAAAAACGTTCGCTCTGAAAGAATATATATTCAAAGATTTGTGCCGCATTTTTACGATTTTTCAAAAATAGCAGACCTACAAGCTCATAGCGTGCCACTCAGTGGCGCGCTATGAGCTTGTAGATCTGCTATTTTTCAATAGCTCTGCTAAAGTATAACATAATGCTTAGTTAAAACACACACACCCAGGGGCGGCTGTGGCTCGGGAGGTAGAGCAGGTCGTCCTATGATCCGTGGGTCGGTGGTTCGAATCCTGTCTACATGTCGTAGTGTCCTTGGGCAAGACACTGAACACCACATTCCCTCCAGTGGTTGCCACTATTGATGTGAGAAGTGAGGACGCTGGCTACATTGGCTTCACCTCCCAATGTATGAATGAATGGACCATTGTAAAGCGCTTTGAGTAGGCACATAGAAAAGCGCTATAAGAATGCAATCCATTATAGTCACACATACAGTCACAGTCCTACACACATGCACACTTATTTATACATGCATACATAATAACTGTTTTATTCCAAAATGATATGCCCAATATGAAAAAACAGATGCCCTTACAGTAGTGGGGACACCCTGGTAGACAAGTTTAACGCATAATTGGACGCACCACATGTCCAATTTAACATTTTATAGTGTTGCAGTTTAAATTATCTTTGCTCATTTCTTTGTGTCATCACTTCCAATTGTACATGTTTGTCCTGTAAAAGGAGTTCTCTCTCCTGTTTGGATAAAAAAAATATATATATAATAATGGTAACCCGACTTGAAAATGCGTTTTCTGTCTCTGCATTTCCGGTCTCTCTCGACTCTGTCAAATAAAGGCTTGAAAATAATAAATGAATAAATAATAAAATAAAATAAAACAAACGTCAGTTTAATTGTGGGTGTGCGTGCTTTATTCCAGATATCGGACCTGGAAGTGGAGGCAGAGACCCGTCCAGAGCAGGAACAGAATGGCAGTGTAACTGTAGATGACCTTGATCACATTCAGAAGGTCAACAGAGAACTGGAGCAACAGCTGAGTGAGAAGAACAAGGTGAGACTACTTAATGTTTTGTGCATCTATTTATATCTAATATTGTTAGATAAAATGTTTTTATTTATTCTCGCAATTCATGCAACAAAAATGTTTTCTTGTCTTGCTTGCCAGACCATAAAGCAGCTGCAGCAGAGGCTAGCAGAGCTAAAGAGAACTCTTCAGAAGGAGCTGGTGAGATATGTAGCGCAATGTTAATTACAGTAACCCAGGAATGTTCCTAGAAAAAATGAAAAGCATAATAACATGACGTCTGTGAATGCGTGCGTTGCAGAAGCTAAAGCCAGAAACGGAAGCTGAGGGCAAGGAGAAGGCACCAGAAGTCAGAGCAGATAAGCAGGAGAGACTCAGTCCCGACCCACCACCGGCCTCCAGCTCCGCCGCTGCCCCTCCGCCGACCTCGGCTGTCCCCCGCCCTCCCACATCCAACACCTTGGTCACCAACACCTCAGACCTCAACGACTCCAGAGAGATCAACTTTGAATATCTCAAACACGTGGTCCTCAAGTTCATGTCGTCCAAAGAGGCCGAGGTAAAGAAGAGGTCATCATGTGTGTGCGGTTTATCCATAGATGTTGAACATTAGATGCAGCATTACGAATTTACTGTGCGTATGTTTCTTACTTTCTCAGGCATATCAACTAGTGCGAGCAGTGTCTGTGTTGTTGAACTTCACTCGTGAAGAAGAGGACATGCTAAAGCAAACTATTGAATATAAGGTGAGTGTCGGAACAGTATTGTTGTTAAATCAGTGCCACATGGGTGTAAAGTGGCTCCTTCAGTGTGTCCCCAGTTTCAACTCCCGGCCGGAGAGTCTTTTTGCCTTTGGTCATTCCCCTGCTCTCTGTTGTCCGCCTTTTCCTGTCTCTTACTGTCTATATTGAGAAAAAGCAGAAAAAATAATTGTAGTTAAAGTTCTGAGAAATGTGTGCTGAAATAAAGCTGAAATCTTTTACTCAAGAAAGAATTTGTTCTAATTGTAAGAGGGGAAAACAGGTTTTCGATACATTTAGGCATAGGCACCATTTGATTCCTTCAAATCAATACTAATACCAAAGGTGGTACTGTGTGTATGTATAGGTGGTTCTATACATACTTTTCCCGTAGCCAAAGCCACCCAGGCTAAATAAGCTGTCACAATAGACTTGTAATTGGATCAAATAGTGATTTTTGTTTTTCTCTTTTTCCATTAGATGTCGTGGTTTGGATCCAAGCCTTCTCCTAAGGGCATCATTCGGCCTTCGATCTCAGGAACGGCACACTGGAGCTGAGGAGGAACGCACGTGCGGGTGGTTTAGGTGATGATGGGGATCAATGGACAGGGTGATATTATATGTACTTGTTTCCAAGTACAATGTGTCCTTCCTGCACCTCTCCATCGTTGTGGCTGCCAGTGCCCAAACAAGGACTCCATCCAAGCTTTAACCAGACACAGTTTCCTATGTAACTCATTATTTTGAGGAAAAGGACTGAGGGGGGCTTTAGTGGCACTTATTTATAATGCGTTTGTTTTTGTAATGATATTACTTTATGTACGGTGGAAGCAGAAAGGGTTTTACTTACCTTGAAGAGTAACCATTCGGACAATAATTTTCAAACCATTCAAACAATAATTTCCTTTTTATTTTAAAAGGACGCTGTTTTAAGACAATTTCATGACTATAATGGATTTAGAAGAATGTTGTCGTCTTGATCTTATGGGTTTACCCTGGATTGCTTCACAATGGTCCTTATGGGAAGGTAAATGTATATGTTCAGTCCATTGTAATTTCACATAAGAACCCCCCCCCCCACCCACACACACACACACACACACACACACACAATGGATATATTGGCCACAACCGTTATCATCATACATTATGTTGAAAACCAATCAATAAATCCTAGACGATCCCAATTAACTTTCTACTACACTATCGGTTTTCATGGAGTTTGACAGTGAGGATATATTTTTGTCTTATGTTCTTCATTGCCCTTTATTTTCCCATTGACTTAGATGTTGAACGTGGTACTCGGCCAATGCCTATGATCTGTGGTTTGGGGAAAGGGATCTTTACTGATCAGAGGAAGCGTGGTAATAATGTTTCTTTAACCCCTCAAGTATTCTCTGAATGAATGGTACAGGCTATGATTTCTGAAGGAACTTTTATGAAAACTGTTTGGTTTTGTTATCTTAAAAAATATAATATATTGAAGGCCTATAATTGAAGGGCTTATAAGTGTGTCATTTTAATGACAGCCTGTGAAGGGTTATGATTCTCAAATGTTTTGGGTTCACGAGACTGAAGACATATTTTGGAGTAGGGATCGTTGAGATAAAGATGTATTTAGGTCAGAAGCTGGGTAATAAATGCAATGTCAAATCGATGAAAGTATAGCAAATTAATTTGTAAATTGTTGATTGGAGGACATGCCTACCTTTACCTGCCTTGTGTCGATGTAAATGAGTACATTCCATATGTCTATTTATATGAAAACTGTATATATGCATTAAGAACTTTATAAATCAGTGGATGTAAAATGGTTTGCTGTGACCAGTTGCAGTATTGTCTGTTTTGGTTTCTGGCCGTTGTGGTGTCATACAGTCTCACTACCCATTGCTTCCTGTAACTTCTGTGAGAGTTCAGACACAATTCTTCCACTGGTGAGAAGAAGCCAGGGTAATATGCATGCCTACTGCTAGACTCCCTTAAAAGCAGTCAGAACCACCTGTCTTTACTCGTTCTAGGATTTCTAGAATATTCCAGATTCCCTTTTCCATTCTAGAATGCTCTAGATTCTGCGATGACTTCCAGTGACTTAAAGAAGCAGAAATGCTCCCGTCTGCTCTCTGACATACCAGTTTCAATTATGCAGAAAATAACGATTGTTCTGGTTTAAAGGGGTTTATTACAACTTTTGAGGCTGTTTCTAATGGAAACAATTTTCATTCAGTGAAAAAGCACATAATTGAATGCAATGATGTCGAACATCTAGCCCTGGTTCTTTGAGGAATGGACTTCACTGATTTTATTATACTGTCTCCATGAGAATAAAAGAAGCAATGCACTTTTACAACATATTTGATTCTTCTACATGTTAGACCATGCAACAATACTGTACAATCAACAGATTGTCCTAATGTCATATTATTTAACTGCCCTACACATGATTCTGTTTGTTTCCCTTCATTCATTGATAATAAATTGAGATTGTGAAATGTAAGACTCTGCATATTTTATAAGCCAGCTGGTTGCAAAGGTAACAGGATAAATAAAGACAACCTTGATAGGTGGGAACCAAGGAAAGGTGGGCATTTGTGACCTGTGTTAAATTGGCTTTTTTCAACAACAAAAAAGAGAAAAAAATAAAAAAGCATAACGATAATGATGTGCCGTACATGTTCACATCATACATACTTTAGATGACTTAAGACCATTTATCTTTTCTTTTTCTTTTTTTACATTGGACAAGGTGCCCAGATCGGGGCCCAGATGCATAGACATGTCCAAATCTGGTGTTATACTAGTAGTCATGCGACGGGTGGCGCTGATTGCATTTGGTCAGGAGGAGCACTAAAACGGGAGGCGAAGAAGAACGCCTCCGGAAGCAGTGTTGCCATGTCCGCTTATTATAAGAGACTTTGGGCTTATTTTTCTGTAAAGTTGCTCGTAAATAATTATTGGTAGTTCGTAGTTGCGGGTTGGGCTAAAGTGTAATTGCTTATTTGGGCTTGTTTCCTAATGTTGTTTAAACCAGTGATTCTCATACAGTGACATGTCAAGGACCCCCAAATAGTCATGAATGCATTTGTCCAGCTAAGCAGTACTCCCGTGGATATAGAGTGAACTTAACGATAAATTAATATGATAATACCTTTTATATAATCACCAACATGAATTATGTTTGTTATTTTACAGCTAGGTAGAGTAGTGGGGCGAGATGGAAAAGGGCGACCGTACCCATATATATCTAACAGGTACCTTAGGAATATCAAGCACCCTACATATAAAAAATATGTTTGCCAGGGTCCAGGCAGGGACCCGGATATCAAATTTGTGTTAAAACATTGTGTTGAATATTTCAAAAATATTCCACATTTGTCAATTGTCATCCCCAGCCCCCCAATATTCTTTATGAAATCGGCTATTTCCCAAATAGCCCAGTCATGCTTGTTTCTCTCACAATCTGGCAACACTGTCCGGAAGCTACTTTTTTGTGAACACGCGCTCCGTCCGGCCTTTCCAACGGGGCAGTGTCAAGCAACATGGTGAGAGAAGCGCAGCTTGTCCTCAAATCATTAAAATCTCCTATTTATCTATCAGCAAACGATCACAACTGCACATATTACTCTACATAAACACCTTAGACGAGCATTGATGTGTGTACCGAGTAACAATGGTGCATACATTTTGACAAAGCCGTTAAATTGTTTGCTAAACTGTTTGCTATCGCGCATGCTATGCTAGCACGCTAGCTGATGTCGGGATCTGTAAAACGGGGCTCGTCGCAACATTCCATGCTTCTTTTGATATTCATTTCTTACCAATATAACCACCAGGGTAACGTGAACTAAATAACCAATCTATACTGCGTATCATTGACATAGTGTAGTATTCTAGTAAATAACGTTGCGGCCTAACGCCAACGCTTCGAGTTAGTGCTTAAAGCCTTTATTCCGTAGTACTGTACTGTGGCGTCAGTTTGTCGAGATTTCTTAATTTTAGCATTATATATATTTTTTTTGATCATTACAACGTCTGAATATTTAGTTAATGGAACTTTTTAGCAACCGTCCAACATGTCTTTAGGAATGAGGCCACGATATGTCCGTTTTAGTGGTTCACTGTTTGTTCGTACTTTAGTTTAGCACATTGTGAAAAACGGTTCTTAATTTCTTAACGGGCACTTTCCACTCGTGGCAGATGGAAAATTGTGTCCCATTTTCTGGTGCATGGCATCCAAAGTCTAAGATGATAATTGTTGAGCTGATGTTTTGCTGATGCATTTTCAACAACTGCTTACCAAAAGACTGAGACCTGAGATTGCCTTGAATGTCACTGATAATGGGGTTTTGTAAATATTTAATTTAACAATTGCCTACCCAGAAGTTTTGAAGCAATAAACATAAATGGTGAGGTTTCAACATTTAATTTTACAATCTTTTTTTTAAGGCTAAGATCAAGGCGAGAGATCTGAGGGGCAAGAAGAAGGAAGAGCTGTTGAAACAGTTGGACGACCTGAAGAATGAGTTGTCCCAGCTTCGTGTTGCCAAAGTGACAGGCGGAGCTGCCTCCAAACTCTCCAAGATGTGAGTATTGCATGTATCCCCAAGCTTTGCTGGTAACTTACCTCACACAACTGTCGATTTATCCACAACCTCATGGGTGCATGCATGGTGTCTATGATGATATTTGTTGAGCTGATGTTTTGCTGAAGCATTTTCAACAACTGCTTACCAAAAGACTGAGACATGACATAAGCCTAACAATGAGAAGAAAATTACATTTGTACACTTCAGTAAATCGTTTAATTTTCTTGGAACACAGTGATCATTTTAACTTCACGGTCTGCCTTTCATCATTGTGTTCAAGTTGAACTATGTAAAAACTGTGGCCGAAATGGTGTGTAGGTCTACTCTAGTAAATAAATATTATAGTAGCAGGAATTATGTTAAATATATTGACCAATCCTCTTTGGTGTTTTCTAGCTCGACTGTAGGTGGTTCGAGTTACAAAATGGGAAGGGACTTAATGTTTGTAACAAACCGACAAGTGAAGTGACTGTAAACAGTGTATATGTGCAGGTTTGAACCACCTTTAGACTTTGGAAAAGGCTCAACTTAAAGCCATAGGTGCGATTCATACTCCTATTTTAGAGCCGAATAATTGTAGGCTCTGTAGAGCCTACAATGTGACGTCATTGAGGTTCGGTACCGTCCTAAAGTGCTACTGAAAATGTCTGACAGCCGAAATCATTTCGGCACTACAGTGGTAAAATAGGAGTATGAATCGGCCCCTAGCAAGTGCAGACGGCAGCAACAGATGTATCCCATCAATGCAGTAGGCTGGTGTGATATTTTTTTATCACTTACCAAAAATACGACATGGCAAACGGATTGTTTTTCACGCTACTAATCGCGTGGCTCGTTCATAAAATGTAATTTTTTCAGGTAGGTGGAAGAAACATTTTTATTTGTATTGTTTGGTAAGACCCACAAATGAAGACTGTTGTAAAATGACTCCCAATGGTGTTGGTATAAATGTCACATGGCCTCCTGTTAATGAAACCTTTCTCTTCCTCCTCAGCTGCGTTGTCCGCAAATCTATTGCCAGGGTCCTGACTGTCATCAACCAGACACAGAAAGAGAACCTCAGGAAGTTCTACAAGGTGAGAATGCTGGTTACCTGTTGAACCATATTCACATGTCATGGCAAACTGACCACTGTAACTATGGTCCATACTAGTGTTCTGGACACACAGCTACCACTTGTAGGACATGAAACATCTTTTCCTCTTCATTGGTGCATGGCAATTTTGGTCAAAGATGATATCTGTTGAGCTGATGTTTTGCTGATGCATTTTTTCAACTGCTTACCAAAAGACTGAGACGAGATTGCCATCATCTCCTTGATAGTGGGGTTTTGTTAATATTTCACAGATTATGCCCATTTGAACATTGCTTCAAATGCACAGAAAATTACATTTGAGATGTAAACAAAGTGCTTGGCTGTTAAAAAAAGAAAAGAAGAAATTGTCCACTTCAGATCAACGTACATGTTTGGTTTGACAACCTCTTAATAGTATTGACATATTCCTTTGATCTAATTGGTGTCCCTGATGTTAAATACTTTGATTATCCTTTTCCCTTCAGGGCAAGAAGTACAAGCCCCTGGACCTGAGGCCCAAGAAGACCAGAGCTATCCGCCGCGAGCTCACCAAACACGAGGCCAGCCTCAAGACCAGGAAGCAGCAGAAGAAGGACCTCCTGTACTCTATGCGCAAATTTGCTGTCAAAGCTTAAAATGCTTTTTGTGTCATGGTTAAAACATTTTGGTTTAAAAAAATTAAAATAAAACCATAAAAAAACATGTTTGGGTTGGTTTTATTAAGTAATATAATGATCACTAGTCTGGAACTTTGGGTAGCAATGGCTGAAATGGTTGTCCTGATGCTCCATTATAGATGGTATGCGTGTGATAGCCTGGCTAATAAGCCAGACTAATATCACACAACACTGTCGCGGTATATCAGTCTGGGCTGGCTCCACTTGGATTTCATTTCCCGGGGAACATTTTCTCTTTGACGCAATTGGTCAGAGCTACTGTCAGTCAAAGGTCTCAAGCATTGAACGTCACTGTACCAAAGCCCGCCTATATTGCATACCGTGTCCCGATTGGTCCGACCTGTTCTCTGCTGTAGGAAAGAGGCGTGCTACTGAGCCTCGCCAGACCGTAATCCGCTGGTAGGCAACTTTTTTTTGCCAACTGCTGATTCGGTCTGGTTTATTAACCAGGCTATGCGTGTGATGCATAGAGTATATATATATATAATAGAGACTGAACTTGCGCGAAGCTCCGCCCCCCCAGCTATTCATGTCAGTGGAAGTTGCTCAGTGGCGTTTTGAAGCACCCGGAAGACTGCCGGAAGTCCCTCCCAGGACCTCAACTTTGAGGTCCTGAGTGACGTAGGGCAACCGAGCGCTCAACGTTAAAGCCCAGCTGCACGGGGTTTCCCGGTCATGAATCCACGGGTCCGCCTGTAGTCCCTCCTCCTACCACTAGGACCCAGAGCTTCAACGTTGGAAAGTCTGCCTGCCCCCTTGGTGTGATGCCATCATACCGGGAAGTTATGCAGGAACGCATACGGAGTGTTAAACTACTTTTCTGGCCTTGATACTTAACCTGACTCCGCCAGATGGGGCAGCAGAGAGTACACTGGGGGGGAACCCAGTGTACTCTGCTGCCCCATCTGGCGGAGTCGGGTTACTTGATACTAGGCCATACATCCAAACAAGTCTGATTGCATTAAACTACGTTAAACAACATTAAACTCACTTTGCCACTATTTCCCATTCACTTTATGCATGCGAATACCCTCTATTGCCATATCAGTGAGTTTTTGGCAATGGTATATTTGAAAAGATTAAATGTATAATTGTTTCTGTCTGCATGATAACTTGAAATACTATTCTACTTGATTAACTTTACAGTTCAAATCTCCATTGCCTTCATTATTGCACATTGAAATAAGTTGTGCATTATATCAAATTGTTTGGCTGTGAAATGTTTATTGAACTATGCACTGTAATACTTGTAATACAGTGTGACCATATTTTTACCTAATGATGTATAATTGGAGAATATTGGGTAATGAGAGGAGGTGCATAATCTTTGAGAATTCAGGTTTCCTGGAAGGAAAAAATCCAGATTTTATAATCTTGTTCTACATGGACATGGTTATAGTGTAACTCAGCACAAACTGAAGTAGGCCTATATAAATTCATTCCATAACGTCTAGTCATAATACAAAGTGGAACTTCACAATTATGTCTAATGCGTCTATGCAGTTATGTGCCTACTAGTCTTAATAGAAATTGCAGATGTGTTTTAATCGCTGTGCACAAGGGGGTGCCATAGAGCTACATTTGGATGCATCAAAACTGCATGTCGCCCCAAAACAAATGGTCACCTTGAGGTCACTTAAATATCGAGTCCAGAGACCAGGTATAACAATTCTTTGTTTTGTCAGCCATATGTTTTTTTGGGACAGTGTTAAGTATTTCAGAGTGGTGATAAAACATTTTATGGACCCCTCCCCCGTGTCGATCATCTGTATTATGCAGAGAACATTAGGTCAAGAGGCTGCAGTGAAAGCCATGAAAATAAGGTTTTATATTTTTAAAGCACAACTAATCTGACTAATTAGGGGTACGGTAGTACAAAACAAAGATTACACAGAATATCTCTGCTGTTGGGCAGAAACCACCTATGTCCAAAATATTAACTTTTTAGGAAATCTCGTCAAAGTTGGTATAACATTCAATGTTAATATTAACAACATGATGTAAAGTGATGTATATTAACATCACTTTACCAAAATCCAGCTCAAGTGGAGTTGGGAGGTTGGCGACTTTGGCTCAGGAGGTAGAGCAGGTCGTCCAATGATCCATGGGTCCCGGCGGCTGGGATTCGGCGGTTCGAATCCCGGCTCGATCCTCCTGTACATGTCGAAGTGTACTTGGGCAAGACACTGAACCCCAAATTGCTCCCGATGTGCTGGTTGGTACCTTGCATGAATGCTTCCGCCGCAATCGGTGTATGAATGTGTGTGTGAATGGGTGAATGTAAAGCGCCTTGGATAAAGGCGCTATATAAATGCACCATTTACCATTTGACCATTATGGAGATAGTTGTTTTGTCCATCATTGATTAAAATGACGAAGCACTTGTTAATACTTTTCATTGGTTCAATGTTTGTAAAAACCCACACAGAAAGAGAAAGGGTGTTCAATAGCAGTAATTTATATAAAATAAAAGGGAAACATGGTTTCTGACCAACAGCGAAGATATGTACCTGTGATGTAGCCTAGTATGAATTATTTTAGACTCGTATATGTATTTAATCGATTTTGACATTTTTCAATCTACGAATTTTAAGTGTTCAATTCCCTGAGTTGGGAGAACGGCACCAGCTGCCCCCTTAGTGCTCCGAAAATATACAAATAGCTAATATAAGGTGCTTACCCTGAAGCCCCAAATGTTAGAGAGGCCTACGGGGTGCTTGTGCAATGTATTAGTTCGTAGTTTTCAATAGCCTATATGTTTTAATCCCGTCTGTGGCCAATTCTATCGGAAGTTCCCAATGGTAGTGAGGTGGCGCATCCGGTGAAAACCGGGATTACGCTCAACGTAAACAGGAAGTAAACGGGATTAAAACACTTCTTTATTGAAAACTACGGAATAATACATTGCTCAAGTACCCCGTAGGCCTCTATAACATTCTAACATTTGACGCATCAGGGTAAGCACCTTACATTATGCATTTGTTGTACATGTTCGGAGCTCTATTGGGGGGCAGCTGGTGCCGTTCTCTCTATCTCTGTCAAAATGATAAATATCTACGACGAAGAGTCTAAATCTTAGGCTGCCTTTGATGCTCTGTCACATCATGCATCATATCATACAGTATGCAGTTGTACTGTAGTGTTTCAAATTCTCTTACTGAGAATTATTCTCTGCTGCACCCTGTCCATGCTTTGTTTTCCATGGCATGCGTAAGTATTTTTTCAAACTCTCCTGCTTCCTATCAGCATTCTCTGCACCATTAGCAATGTTATTCCAATTGTCTGAAGGGATCTGGATAATTACAGATGAAGTGAACACAATGGCCATCTGCTTATGATTGTTTGTGTGTGTCAGAAGTGTGACCTTTTAGGGATAACATACTGGACCAGAAGGTTGATTGCCCAGAGCCATGTCTGTGATGTGTGTGTGTGTGTGTGTGTGTGTGTGTGTTTACACATGCTTTATCATTAGGGTGCCCTATATCCTCTTCCCACTCAAAGAGAGTGACCAATGCAAATATTTGCCTTTTCTAAAAGTGGAAATAAGATCACAATATCCTCTTTAGCCTCTGGCACTTGCTCGGATCTGGGCTGGAGGGAGTGAAGCGCAGGTCTTTTATGTTGTGATCTGCATTCGTTTCCTTTTGGTGTTTTAAGCATTATGTTATAATTTAGCTATTGAAAAATAGCAGATCTACAAGCTCATAGCGCGCCACCGAGTGGCGCGCTACGAGCTTGTAGGTCTGCTATTTTTGAAAAATAAATAAAAAAATTATCTTTTTTTTTTTTTTTTAATAATTTGGGGACCCCCTAAAATAATTTGGCGACCCCCCCGAGGGGTCGTGACCCACGGGTTGAGAACCCCTGGTTTATACAGTACATTCTGTCATGTTTGCTATTTTCTGACATGCCCAAACTAGTAACACCAGGTTGAAAGGTTAACATCTCTATAGTAAATTAGGATGTACGCATTAAGATGATGCAGTTCTCCAGACTAAGAACGTAACGAGACAGACCTTCTTGACTGCATAATGCACAAGTTCTGTGTCGGCCCTGGTCTGTTGTGTTTCTGATTGTCTTGTAGAATGTAGATTATTAATTGTATCACATTATGCTGCTGTAATGCCTCAATTTGATTAATCTCATCACAAGAAGCCTAAAGCCCTAAACCACACCAAAGGGTCAAGACGGTTTTAGGGTTGTCCCTGCGGTGTGATATGTCCTGTTGCACGTTGACCCACGCTGACTCTAGTGATTCAACGCATGGAATTCAATGGCCCCAAACCACACCAAAGGGTCAAGACAGTTTTACCGTTAACTCCTTGCAACCGTTTGGACCCAAGGAGTTGCATGGTGACCCTTTGGTGTGGTTTAGGGCAGGGGTTCTCAACGTTTTTGGCCGGGGACCCCCGGAAATGCTTTGGCAATGTCTCGGGACCCCCGCCCCCTCCCGACCCCCAATATAAATTGACTGCTACAATAACCTTAAACCATTTTGGGCGGGAACCCCTTTTGGTGTTTTAAGCATTGTTATAATTTAGCTATTGAAAAATAGCAGATCTACAAGCTCATAGCGCGCCACCGAGTGGCGTGCTACGAGCTTGTAGGTCTGCTATTTTTGAAAAATTGTGACTTTTTTTTTGAAAATAATTTGGGGACCCCCTAAAATAATTTGGCGACCCCCCGAGGGGTCGCGACCCACGGGTTGAGAACCCCTGGTTTAGGGCTTTAGAGGGAGCAGGCAATGCATTCCATCTCTCACTTTATGAACACTAGTCACATGGAAAATGTTGTTGGACATCCATTTACGGCTGTGGGAATCAAACTGACCGCTCAGTCCGAGAGGCCAGTCTCTGTAGACGTTAGGCCACACCCTACAACTGACCTCTCTAGAGGTCACAGCTGTCCAACTATGAGGTAAGGCATCGTATCATCCTAAAGATACATCAGTCACTGCTATGGTATCAAATATAAGCAGCATGATCGGGTCGTTCTTGCGTTCAAGTGGCCCTGTAGCACATATTTAGCGTTAATCTCCTGCGGTCCACGGGGTCCCCACACTAGGGTCTTGGTGGTTTTTATTATGGGGAGCCTTCCCAGGCCATCCATGTGGGACCCATGTTTCTTAGCAGATGTAAGGGGCCTCCTTTTCTGGACAGCTGCAGGCACTAGTAGGAGAGGGTTGCATTTCCTCCCCTTTTCCCCGGCCTGCCCATGCGGAGGCTGTTTAGGGGCGCAGGGGCCAACTCTGTTATCCATGATCTGCCCTGAGCTGCGGTTTTCAACACGGGTCACAGAGCTGCCATTCCCGCCGGAGCCTTGTTGCATGATGTCACCGTCATCATCAGACGGTTCCTGTAACCTGGAGGGGGACAGGGGCTCCTGCTTTCGTTCAGGTTTAGTGCGATCCTGCTGACTTGTGTAATTCGAAGAGGGGTCCCGAAACACGGAGCTCTCCAGGATGCTTTGTGTCGTGTTTACCTCGGTGGTCTCCAGAAGGCTGGAGCCCTCCTCCTCCTCCTCCTCCGCAGGCCTGTGTCAAAGACATAGTACATCTGCACGTTATAAATGGACAAAGGGACCAGGATTGGCGTCTCAACGCCGAAAATGAACCGCTTGACGTTCCACAGGATGTTTTGTCACAAAACATGCCGTAATTGGATCATCACCGCCTCTGTTTTGTTCCAGAAAGAAATATTCCTGGGGAATAACGGATCATACCAAGATGCTGTGGGCATATTTCTACATGTGGCGTTGGACTTTGTACATGCTACAATGTTTTCGTCTCCCCCCCCCCCCCCCCACCCCCCACCCAACCAATGACATCACTTATGAGACCTGGCTTCAGAGCTCAGATACGATTTCTGGGAGTAGGGCAAAACCAAAGATATTATCGAAAGAACAGCAGATGGCTAAATGTTATACCTGCTAACGCCCTAACGCCTATAATAATACCTTGTATCCCCTTTCTCGATGTCCTGTTCCTCATCCTGAAAGCATGACGACGGCAGATAGAGATGTAGTTTTGAAATTTTGGAAAAACATCTCCCCTCTCCACCAGCATCCTGCTGTACATCATAACTGTCGTCCGCCCCTGACAAGAAATGTGTTTTGAGAGTGAGTAAGGGTGAAGGAAGGGGTTTTCAAAGTGTCTTATACATACAGCCACTCGGAACTCACAGTGCAGATGTTATCCATAGTTTGCCAATCTTCGCAAATGCAACATCTTGAAATTAGCAGGGTCAGTGTGTGACACATTGAGCATGACCACATCAGAGATAGAAGTATTACTTATCGTCAGAAGATTTACAAATACAATTACTGAAACTGCAGCACAAACAAACACTACTCATAACACAAGACGAGAGAGAGGGAGAGAGTCACACAGAGAATGACATTCATACATAATGGGCAATAACATTTGTTTTCTGTTTTTATGAGCCACCACAAACAGTTCCAGCTGTTTTTGCCCACAGACAGAGAAGACAATTAATGCATCTGTGTTGTTAGGAGGATACATTTATGGGGATTGGCAGTCAAATTGGACCTGGTGTGCACGCACGTGGGCTCATGCGTGCGTAGTATTGTAACTGAGTGCATGTGTGCATGTGCGTGTAGTTTCAGCATTGGCTCCTGGGAGAAGCCTTGATCAAAACGGGCTTTTAAGTGGATACCACTGTGAGTAAACAGTTTTGTCCCCAATGAGTAGCTCCACATTAGCACCAGATGCCATATGTATACTTAGGTTATCCATAGGCTGTGATTTGATTCGTTATACCATGAAATTGATATGACATCCAAGTTTTGTCGCCTGATTAATGAGTAGATGAGTGCTTCTAAGATCTAAATGTATTGTCTATCTATGACATTAACATAGTACAGTCTTGTTCTTTCATCTACAAATGCACTTACCTTCCAAATATGCTTCCTACACCCTTCAAAGAATATTTTAAGACCAACTCTCAAGTTCATGATTATAATACTAGACAATCTGATAATATCCATCCTCCCTTCAGCCGTACCACTCTTAGCCAGTTCTCCATTAAAGACAGAGGTTCTATACTCTGGAATACACACATACTTATTGCCAACTCCTCATCTTCACTCTGTAACTTTAAACATAGATTGAGGGCCAGCCTCTCGAAGCAACTTTCTCCACTGGATTCTAACATAATGTAGCTTTATTGTGCATACTCAGATACAGACAGACATGCATGTTCACACACACACACACACACACACACACACACACACACACACACACACACATCACACACACTTCACATGTGTAAATAATGTATTTTGTTGCTGTATTTTGTTTTTGTTGTTTTTCATATGTTTGATTACTTTGTCTATTTACTATTTGTATATTATCTTTGGTGAGAACCACATATAAGCCCTCCATGGGTTTCTTTTCTCACCTGCACATATTTCTCTTTTATTGATGTTACCCTTTTTTTTTTTACTGTTTTTATCGTGCAACTAAACTAAACTAAAGTGAGTAATTAACTGTAATTGAGTATGAAATGATTAATCAGTGATCATCATGATCACAGTTGTGAAGATACAGTCAGATGGCGGTGTGACATCACCTTGTGTCCACGTTGATCCTCCTCGTGTCCAGGCAGTGGACGGTCTGATCACGCCCCTTAAAATAGGCCGCGGTCCCCGTCTGTTCTCCAGCCTTCCCTGAGCACTGTTCACATGCCTGCCTCCTTCCCCGTTCACACCGCTCTGAATCAGCGCACTGGGTGGCAGCCTGGCACCGATGGGCCTCTGTTGCAGGGCGCAACGGAGCCCTTGCACTACACAGTAAAGTCCTCGTGATTAATTGAACTCTTGAGAGTGTACAAAGGGTCCATACACTCTGTATGGGTAAATTGGTAAAATAACACAAATGATTTTACTTGGAAGGCAAGACTCAAGGCAGAGGTGAATACTACCACCACCATTACTACTACTACTGCTGCTGCTGCTGCTGCTGCTGCTACTACTACTGTCTATCTACTGTGTTAGAACTCCTGCCATTGTAATCAGCATTAATGTAATTTAAATGAGTTGTTTTCGGTCGCTCTTATAAAGTGGTCCACAGTAACCAAAGTGCCCAGCTAGTACCATGCCACAAGTGCATGGATACCTTGTCTGTCATGGCCAGGCCTCAGCCGGAGTCACTCACCAATGCCTGTCATTGGTAGACGGTAGTGCTATGATTTGTGCTACTAGAATCCATTATTAGATGAAGATGACGGACGGTATATATTAAACGATGTAATGTGAAAAGGTGCAAATTGAGAAAGTGACCAAAGTGGAGAGAGTTAAATCACCATTAAGTCCAATGGGTTTGTGTGAGCGTAAAGGATGCTCTGTGGTTCTGAAGCAGGAGGCACGTCTCTCGGTAAAGGATACGAGTCTTGGCATGAACCCTGGGTAGTCTCTGCTTGTTGGCAAGGGCTCGCACTGAAACGGCTTCCTCTGGTGACCGTGGAGAAACATGCTTTGGTGTCTCTGGAGGAAATCCAGCTTGGTACGTCAGTGTTTCACTGCGTATACTATAGTGTTGCTCTGGAGAGAGAATGTGCAAAGGCTTAGCAGAGTGTGTCTCGCCCCATGCGTGTTGCACGCACACAAACTTAGACAAATATGTTGTTTGTTGAACAATCGGGAAAAGATTGATACCATACCATAGCGTTTTGTCCTCGGTACGTCAAAATGTATCAAAGATCTTTTCAGATGTTTTAATTACCAACAGACCATTAATCAGAACAAATGCATTCTTTATCATGTTTATGAGAATTTGGTCTTTGGTCGCATTCAATGTAAAATCTGACAACAATCCAGCATTAAAAAACACTAAATAAAATACCCACCCCTATTGATTTGACTGCTCTAAATTGAGTCATAATTTCCATTAGATTCAATATATTACAGATGTCTAACATGGCTTAAAGCCATTACAGGATACAAAAAATAAACAAACCTTCCTGCCACATGGTTGAGCTATCATCACTGCAGATCATTTGTTTGACCCAACCTCGTGTCAGCTATAAGCATGTGTATGCAAAAAGTGTTTGAACCTCTTGCAAAAAGTGTACGAACATGCCCAACACTGCAAATAGCCCACCCCCCACACACACATAGACGTTGCTTTTTACAAACATTGCATGATTGCATCCATATCCCCTTGCCGTAGCGCTAACCCTAACCCCATCCCTCTATGAAACTTAAGTCAAATGTAATTGGGAACTCCAATTTTGCCCCCAATTTGAGCTGACCCGAATCAAATCATGTTCATCATTTTGGTCTCATGTGTCTGGGTAGCTTGGTCGGTAGAGCAGTTGCCTTTTAGACCACAAGGTCATGGGTTTTATCCCGCCCACCCTAGTGTATATGAGTGAGTAGCATGACTTGGGTGTGTGTGGCAAGGGGTGCTGTGAGTACTGGTAGCTGATGGTGTATAGGTCATTGCGCTCCACCTCGGCATCAATCCATTTCCCAGGATCTAGCGCGGTGACGACGGTGAAAGACTCCCACTTCCTGGCTGATACCGACAATAAGTAGGCATCTCCGACCAACTTAATAATAAATAATAATACTTAAAATAATAATAATAAAAGAGACGTGCGTGTCTGATGAAAACATAGATCTATGCACTGAATCTGTATGGTAGAGTATGGTAATACAATAATAACTGCTCTTCTGTTGAAACATTTAGATCATGTCAAAGGTGATGTCTCACCTAGACACAGCCAGGATCATCTGATTTATCCCAAGCAGGTATTAGCTAGGTAGAAATGTCAGCACGCAGAAAACCGTGTTCAAATACGGTATAGGAGATGAAAGTTACATACTGTAGCAGTAACTAATCAACAAATATGTACAGTGCAGCATTACGGCATGTTGGCAGTGGTACTGTGATAGCACACCCAGTCGGCATACCTGTTCAAAACCTTGTTACAGCTGTATCACAGTGTAACAATTATGGTTATGGTACTAGATCACAAGATATGCTTTTATTGAAGGTACCAAAAACTACTACTAAATTGGGAGATACTGCCTTCAGGGTGTATGCTCCACATTTATGGAATGGTTGTCAAAACAAATTGAAGTTGAATGTTTTTATTTCGTTTACTACTTTTAAGATACTCTTAACTGACCTCACACTAGAGGAAGGCATATGCACCTGCTTTCTGTAACATTTGGTTACAAGGTTTTGTTTCTGTGTGTATGTGCTTGTGGATTATATTTGTTGTACTGTGTGTCCATGTCATGTATGTAAAATGTAAATGTTCTTATTTGTATACAGGGCGCCATTGAAAAAGAGACCCTGGTCTCAATTGGATTCCCCTGAAATAAAGGTTACAAACAAACAAACAAACAATTATCAGATTTAAACAAGGTCCAACATAGTGATTATTTGAAAGAACTTAGGACAATAAATAAGGAACAAGATGGCATACTGTATATCTGTGACTGTATATAGTACATACTGTATAACATACAGTTATGTTATGTTGGTTCGTTCTCAGATTCAATTATAGGTCTGAGGGAAATGTTTGTGCACATGCACGTGGCTGAGAGATGATAGACTGTACTGAGTTAAGTTTACACAGCATTGTTACTGATTAGGGGATGGCTGGCAGAGGATTTAGGAGCATTGTGCACTGTCATTGCTGTTATTACAGGTCCTGTGTGGTCTCTGAATCTCATTCCTCTGTCAATATATACAGTATGGGTTACCACAAGATTGTCGGTATAACTAGGCTGAATGTCTTTGCACTTCGTGTCACCTCACCGCCACGGCAAAATTTCTTCTGTCCCATGAATAACGCGAATTTGATTGTGATTCTTATTTTAGCAGATTAATCTCTGTGTACTAAATGACAGTGTCACCTGTTACATTTTCATTCCTATGTGCCCGCAGAACCACAACAGGTCTTTTTTTTTTTTAAACAGAAGGCATGCAGCTCTGGAATAGTTTTTGTGGCACTGGTAATATTTTGTTATAGTGCAATGGGAAAGAAGGATTATCGACAGCGCTGTAAAAGAAACCATGTGTGCACGTTGCTCACAAGCCCTCGGGGACAATCTTTTAACACGGCCTCTCAGCGGTTCCACCACAACAGTATAAAGTAATCCAAACTTTTCTTACCTGCTCTCAATTAGATGTTCGAGGCTTTGACCAGCTTCCCCCCCCTCCCCCCCGGGGGTACCATATCACAGAGTTGAATGACAGGCTGTTTGGTAATGTTTCTGAACACAAATCCACACCCAAACATTATTTCGCTGGCTTCGCTGTTAGGCCATGCCTGGCTGTTGCCAAGGACCTATGATCTCAGTCTTCGGGATTTGTTTGCGGTCGGTGAGGGGTAGGGGTGAAGTGTCAGCATTGTCATGGTTACAATTACAAATAACTCGGCCGTTGGGTTTGTATGACACACACACACAGGGCATTATCGTGGTTCATATTTAACAGGCACATAATATAATCTGAAATTGGCTTCGACCCTCAGCAAGAACACATTTTATATATATATACATCATCATCCGAACTTGGCTTCACCCTCGGGCAAGAACACTTTCGCTCGGCTCTTTAAGTCAGCGAAAAAGTCTCTTGAAATCATGGTTGTCACCATGCCTGTGGTAATAAATTCAAAAGGTGATTGGGGATAACGATAACGGCTCATGCGTGAGAGACTTCACTAGAGTGAGGGGCTCAACATTTCTCTGTGGATTTGGGGGCCCAGGCTCTGCTGTGATGCTTTTTATCACCGCGTCGTACGTAATTCGCTTTAAAGGGAGGACAGGTGGAGAAGGAATTCATATGATCTGGATTGCTTCTGTCTTCGCCACCCCCCCCCCCCCCCTTCCTTCCCCAGGTTGGACTAGTTCCAGAAGTTCGTGGCTCTCTGCCGCCGTTCTCTGTTTTCACTTACACACCTGTCGCCATCGTGGCCGCTTGACGGTTGCCAGGTGCTGTTGGGACAGAACAGAAGCAGAGGCCTGAGTGAACATCTATCGCTCGTGAGCAATGAGCATATTTAAAAATAATCTATATATATTTTTTACTTTTACATAAGAGTTGCATTTTTTTGTAATACAGATGAAAATAATTAATATGTCATTATATTAATTATTTTCATCTGTATTACAAAAAAATGCAACTCTTATGTAAAAGTAAAAAAATATATATAGATCTATATGCCCCTCCACTGCATGCACGAATCAACGCACACACGCACGCAGGCACGCACGCACGCACGCACACACACACACAGATTAAACTAATTGACAATGACCTTTTCCAGGTTGACAAACCGTTTATGTGCTATATCACTGGCTTAAAAGTTGTATCATTAGTTTTTAGGTTTGGTGTACATTTTTGTGTAAATAATTTACAAGAAGACAGCCATAAGCTTTCGCTCATTTACTGTACAACCACCATCCTCTACTGTTTGGATGCACAGCCGTTCCAGAAGGCCATTTAGTCAAAATTAAAAAAAAAAAAATCTTCTAAATCCTCCAGTTTTCTGAAATAAATATTTTCACGATTTTTCAAAAATAGCAGACCTACAAGCTCGTAGCGCGCCACTCGGTGGCGCGCTATGAGCTTGTAGATCTGCTATTTTTCAATAGCTACATTATAACATAATGTTTAAAACACCAAAAGGGGTTCCCGCCCAGAATGGGTTAAAAAATGAATCCTCTGGGGCAGTGGCTCCCAAACGGGTTCACGTCAAGGACCCCCAATTTGACACTAATTAGTCCGCGGACCCCCCATTTGAAAAGATATGCCAGGGACCCCCATAAGGCTCTAGCAGTGATTCTCAACCATTTTAATTTCAAGGACCCTAAGTTAGACATGCAATGGGCTACGGACCCCCATTTAATGGCATTTGAGACCCCAATTTGTATTGTAAAATCAATTTTAATTTAACTCTTGAGTTACAGACCCATAAGGGCCCATTTAGTTCCAAACTATTATTTAGCTGGCTGGGGTCCTTGAGTCAGTTCCAGGGGGTCCCCGCCGGACCCCACTTTGGTAACCACTGCTCCGGGGTACTTTTCCATGCCGGTTTCCCTATAGCTTCTCCTCAAACAACTGACCATCCAGTCTGAAGATTAATTCTCTCTAACACCTATAGCTAGGCCACCGCAACCTTCCTGACGACGTGTCACCCATGTGTCCCACCACAAGTGTTAACCCATTTTGGGGCGGGAACCCCTTTTGGTGTTAGAATTATGTTATGCTTTAGCTATTGAAAAAGTAGCAGATCTACAAGCTCATAGCGCGCCACTCGGTGGCGCGCTATGAGCTTGTAGATCTGCTATTTTTGAAAAATCCAAGAACGACTGACATAGAAACATAGCTTTTTCAGAAAACATGTCAAGGATGTAGAAGACATTTTTAGAATCTGATCTCAGGTCAAAATGGGTTTTAATGTGTCCTCCATGGTGACATATAAGCATCAGTTGACTGTTCATATGGACGAATAGTATACCGACAGAGGTGAAACATTGTCACTAAAATGACGAAAACATGTCTTTGGAAAGAAGCACGACCCCAGTTCCTCTGGGCGTTGGACTGAAACATAATCTGGCAATCATCCCCCGTCTCTCCAGTCTCCACAGTCTGTTATCCTGATTGTGTATCCTCCCATTGTAAAAGTGACAACGAAATGGGCCTGCTGAGATCATAAGAAGAACATTTTCAGTTGGAAAAACCTGGATGCCTTTTTTTTTTGTTCCTGTCGCGCATAGCTCCCCAAAGTACACTTTGTGGGTCTTTGTGGATGACTTGTTCGCCAGCCAGCATCGTTCTCAGTTAGTATAAGTGGAGCGTCATCAAAGCTGGCTTCTCCCTGGACGAGGCAATTCAGAAAAGTAACGCAAGTGTTCTCTGATGGCGTTGTGGCCAGTTCACAAAAATGCTATACACGTCCATTTCAGCGTTGGTGCAGCACAAGATTCGAGATTGCATGCTTTATTTTATTTGTCATTTGTTTTCCATCTGCAAGCAGCTTTGGAAAAAGAACACATGTTTGTCATAGTTAAAGACTAAAAATAAAATAAATAGTGCAGAAAATACTAAAAACTAGAATTCATGTCATAAAACAATAACCAGGTGAAAACAGTATAAAAACTGAATAATATTTACCTACAGTTGGGTGCCACCGATACTGTCCCTTATCATTTGACCCATTTAGGCCTGACCTCAAAATTTTAAAAAATCCTTCTAAATCCTCCAGTTTTCTGAAATAAATATTTTCACGATTTTTCAAAAATAGCAGACCTACAAGCTCGTAGCGCGCCACTCGGTGGCGCGCTATGAGCTTGTAGATCTGCTATTTTTCAATAGCTAAATTATAACAATGTTTAAAACACCAAAAGGGGTTCCCGCCCAAAATGGGTTAACTGTCCTTTTGCGCAGATCACGCAAACCTCAGCAAAAAGAAAAGGACAATATCGATGGCCTCCAACTGTAGATAGGGAGATAGAGTAACTAAGTTATAAGAGAAAAATAAGAAATAAGTCATGGGGGCGACTCACACAGTCGCAACAGATTGATGTATGCTTGTTGTATGAGATGTATAGCTGATGCAAGCTCGCAATGCATTTCCAATGGGAGTCACATGGTTTGACACAACATTTGTGTTGTATGAGGGGGAGGGGCCCCCTCCCCCTCATACAACACAGCGAAACACAGCCGAAAGCCATGCAACAGCTTGTAGTCCAAAATGTTGTATCAAACCATGTGACTTCCATTGGAAATGCATTGGCCATGACACTTACATCTTGCTTACATCTAGCATGCATCAATGTTGTATGCTAGATCGAAAGGTGTGAGTGAGGCCATGTACAACAGCTCCACACAGTAAAGTAACTAAGTACTTGTACTCAAGTACTCTACTTAAGTACAATTTTGAGGTATTTTTACTCTACTTGAGTATTTCCAATTTTCAGTACTTTTACTTCTACTCCACTACATCTTCGGGGGCAAATATTGTACTTTTACTCCACTACAATTATTTGAAAACATTAGTTACTAGTTACTTTGTAGATTATTATTTATTACAAAACATACATTAACCACTTCAGCCCTATATACATTTTGGCCATTTGAAAATAGACAATCTACAAGCTCACAATGCGTCGCATCGCGGCTCATTATATACAAAATATTTGTATACATTTGAAAACGTGAAATATGGGACATTCTGCATAATGAGTACTTTTACTCTTGGTACTTTTACTCAAGTACATTTTGAATTCCTTTACTCACACGTAGATTACTCACACGGTCGCAACAGATTGATGTATGCTTGTTGTATGAGATGTATAGCTGATGCAAGCTCGCAATGCATTTCCAATGGGAGTCACATGACACAACATTTGTGTTGTATGAGGGGAAGGGGGGCAGTCGAAACACAGCCGAAAGCCATACAACAGCTTGTAGTCCAAAATGTTCTATCAAACCATGTGACTTCCATTGGAAATGCATTGGGGCGGCCATGACACTTACATCTTGCTTACATCTAGCATGCATCAATGTTGTATGCTAGATCGAAAGGTGTGAGTGAGGCCTAAGGCCCGACTCACACCTTCACATCCCCTTGCATCAGCTATACATCTCATACAACAAGCATACATCAATCTGTTGCGAAGGTGTGAGTCGCCCCTTATAGTTCTGCATTGGAGTATTGATACTTTTACTTAAATAAAACACGTGAGTATGTTTTCCACCACTGCTCACACAAATACTACGGCCATGTTTTGCACAGTAAATACTGTAATGTGGAGCAGCCAGCCAAGCTGTTGTGCAGACATTTGTTCTCCTCTATTTTTGTGACCATAGTCAGTCCATATGCATCTCCATCTACACAATAATAACTTAGAGCAGTGGTTCCCAAAGTGGGGTCCTTGAGGGAGTTCCAGGGGGTCCCCAGCTAAATGACGGTTAGGAACCAAATGGACCCTTTATGGGTCTGTAACTCAGACAAATGGAACCAAATGGACCCTAATGGGTCCATTTCGTTCCATTTGTACACTCTCAGAGTTAAATTAACTTTGATTTTACAATATACATTGGAGTCCCAGAGATAGAAATGCCATTAAATAGGGGACCGTAGCCTAATTCAGGTCAAACGGGGGGCCCTTGAAATGAAAATGGTTGAAAATCACTGCTAGAGCCGTAAACATCTTCTCTTATGGGGGTCGTCCTTCTTGGCATACCACTGACTTGGAGTACTCTGTAAATTCCTTGTCAAGTACAATTCCAGAGCGATGTTCACGAGAGGAGACGGACTCTGCCGATCTTGATTGTGACGTTCATTGAAGTGGACGCGTGTTTTATTGGAAGTTGTCATCTTTCCTGTTAGTGAGCTGTTTATTATCAGGCTTTTCTGGGCTATCCCTTCCACTCTCTGCTCCAATAAGCCAATAACGTCGTGAGTTCGTGACCACAGGAATTGATTATGTCACTGAAATCCCAGCCCAATAAAAACTCATGTTACCTCATCTGTAACTTTGGCCCCCAACCATTGTGTGAGCTCTCCCCAATTTTCCCCCCATATATTGTGAGGACGGAGTCCCCCCCCTTTCATGAAAGCCGCTGTAAATGCGTGTTGATGCGCGTGTTAACCCATTCAGAACTGACGTCGAAATTAAAAAAAATAAAGTTTTCTAAATCATGACAATTTTCGGAAAGATTTGAGGCACATTTTAACGATTTTTCAAAAATAGCAGACCTACAAGTTCATAGCGCGCCACTCGGTGGCGCGCTATGAGCTTGTAGATCTGCTATTTTTCAATAGCTAAATTATAACAATGTTTAAAATACCAAAAGGGGTTCCCGCCCAAAAATGGGTTAATGGTTAATGTGGTTAAACGCTAACGTGACATGGATGCGTTCCAGGTCTCAATGGATTAATGTGGAAATGTTTCATGGTCATTTGGAGGCCCGCGGACATGAACATCACACTACCGGCCTTGTCTTTGGGAACATATCGCTGTGTTTTTCCAGAAGACTTCATTGTTCGTCTCGGTGATGTCCAAAGACTGGTGGTTCCCCTGCTCAAACCATGACATCACCCGTGGACTCAGCATTTTGGATCTGTTGTTCTTTTTTGTCGATTCGAATTTGAGTGTGTGCACGTGTGAATATTTGCGAGTGTGAGTGTAAGTGTATGTAATCATGTATGCACCTTTGTGCATGCAATGTGCATGCATGCAGTTTTTTTGTATACGTGAATGTGTCTACATATTTTATTTAACATTTATGTAACCAGTAGAAAACTATTTTCCTTGGGAGACCTGGGTGAATACACACATACATATCGGCTACACACTGGTGGGCCCTATTGTAAACAAGTGTAATGCTTTATGATGGTGTCGTCCACTCACAGTTAACAGTTTTTGTATTGAGTTGTACTTGAAATGTATTGTAATTCTGCAAACTGTTAATAAATCAATCAACGCACGCACGCACGCACGCACGCACGCACGCACGCACGCACGCATGCACGCACACACACAGCTTGCTCATTATGATTGATGACTATTTCTATGTATTTGATGTGTTGCGCATGTGTTTTTCCTGCTTACTGTAAATCGCTTTGGATTAAGAGCGTCCGTCTGCTAAATGCCCAAATTGTACACACACACACAATACAATCCTCAGTGTTAATGTAGTGGGCAAATCAACCCAAATGGAGCCGTAATGGTCAGAGTGGAATTAACATACTGTACGAGTGTACGTGCATGTTCTAATGTGTGTGGAGGATGTGGAAATGAACCTTCACTGTCACACTGGGTCCAGAGTAGACATCTACTTACTTACTGTACCTAACCCAGTCAGTTCTCTTGGGGCTCCAGTGTGCTGATGAGGTGTTTCATTACATCTAATGTTGGTTCCATGGTGACTTCAGCTGCATGGGAGAGTGCTGCTGCTGCTGCTGCTGCTCACCTCTTTTTGGCTAGAACGGACCCCAGCCTTAGATCTGTAATCATTTGACTAGTGATGACGTTTCACCATTGGACAGCCTGAAGTGATGAACATACATCATTGGTCGGCCCTGGTGGTCCTAACAACAGACTGACCAATCACAGACGATTATATCAAATAAAGGAATAGAAATGATATTGCTTCTATATACACTTTAGCCCCTCATTGTGGAAAATATAAAAATGTACAAACAAACTCAATGGTGTGTGTGTGTGTGGTAATGTGTCATGTATGTTTGCTCGACTGAACCTCCTTTGTTGGTACCACTAGGCCCTATAAACGGCTGAAAAGTCACGGTTCTGTTCGTAGCGGTCTTGCTCTGTTGCCTCCAATAACAAACGGAGCTTTGTGTGACAGGCCTTTCTGTTATACACTCTTTTTTTTGTTTGTTTAAATGATGCATTACATTTTACCAAAGCCGAATCCATTTGGGACACTAGACTACAGTGGATTGACTTTTGCCTGAGTACAGACAGACTGCAGAATGTCTTTGATGGAGCATCAGTGGGTTTTAATGAAGCTTAGCTGACATGTTGTTTCTATTCAACAACATGTCAATACATGTCAGTCAATACATGATCTATTCTACAGCAATGCTTCTCAAAAATGTTCATGTCAAGGACCCCCAAAATTCATATGTATTTGGCTGCAGACTATTTTGTGCCAAGGACCCCAGAAGCAAAAAAATAGATAAAAAAATGTTCACAATTCATATTTTTCAAGAAAAATAGCAGATCTGCAAAATCGTAGCGTGGCACAAAGTGATGCTCTATGAGCTTTTATATCTGCTATATTATTTTGAATAGCCAATAAGTATAACATATCTGATTAAAGTGGTTAAGAGTGACCCCCAGCTGGTCCCCATGACTCCCATGGACCCCTGGGGGTCTCCGGACCACACTTTAAAGAACCAATAATCTACAGTGTGATCTATACGACCGTAGGTGTGTTAGTAGATCTACGATCTGCGCATTTTCAAAACATTGTAAAATGTTGACACATTTGGAATAATTTTGAAAACAATAAACGTTTTAACAACACAAATGATCTCTATTGGGGTTCCTATATAGCACAACATCTTTTCAGATGGGGGTCCACGGTCAAATACAGTGGAGATCCCCTTGAGGAAGAAGCATCATCTGGTCTCAGCGAGGCTACGGTAGGGTTAAGTGTTGAGGTTCAGGTTTATAATAGCCTTTTGTGGATGGAAACTATAACAGAAGAGTAACAGCAGCTTCAGTGTGTTCGTCCTCTTCTTTTCAGACCCCGAGGAGGCATAGTGAGACACTGCAGAGCAGAGGCGTATCTACAATAAGGCGAGGGCAGGCGGCCGCCTGTCCAAATCCATTTCTTGCCTGGCCAAAATCCATACAATGAGAAAAAAGATTACAAAAACTAAACAAGACATGATAACTATTAAAATGGACAGCTGATTGGCCGTTGCGGTAGAGCGCGACCCTCAATCACCCATTGGAATGTAAATGCATGCCTTTCAGCCTTTGTATCCCACTCGTCTGGCAGGTATATCTCTTTGAAAACCTACGATTGTGCGCGGGGAGACGACAATTAACATATCTTGCCTGGCCAAAACGTAATTCCTGGATACGCCACTGCTGCAGAGAGAAAGTTAACACACATGGATCACACTTTAATGACTTGTACAGAATAATAATAATAATAATACATTTTATTTATAAAGCGCTTTTCGAAAACAATGTTTACAAAGTGCTTTACAGTGTCAAAGGATACACAACAATCAAATGAAAATGCATAAAAAAATAGACAATAATAGAACCGAAGCATATACAGTACATACATGGACATGAAAAAAATGAGCAACATGATGAAACTAAGGAAAGGCTTTAGTGTACAAATATGTTTTCAAATGCGATTTGAACGTTGACACCGAGTTAGCTAGCCTTAGAGCGAGAGGTAGGTCATTCCAGAGTCTGGGTGCCCGGGCAGCAAAAGCCTGGTTGCCCATAGTGACTAGGCGAGTCGAGGGAACTTCCAGGAGGGCCAGACCTGAGGATCTAAGGGTGCGTGCTGGCCTGTAGGGTTTCAACATATCTGAAATATAGCTAGGAGCCAGGCCCCGCAGGGCTTTAAAAGTAATCAATACAATTTTAAAATCAACTCGAAAAGACACTGGCAGCCAGTGGAGAGCAGCCAGGATTGGTGTAATGTGGTCCCGCTTCCGAGACCTTGTAAGTAGTCTAGCTGCGGAGTTTTGCACAAGTTGAAGGCGGGAGATGACTTTTTTGCTGAGCCCTGAGTAAAGTCAATTACAATAGTCTAAACGAGATGAAATAAAAACAACAGAAGAGAACGTGTCAGATCTGGGTCGCCATACTGCGAGAAAACAATAATTCTGGAAAATTAATTTTGAGTGACACAAAGGTATACAGTAGGGCCATAGGAGGATTTGTGAAAATGTATTTCCTGGATCAAAAATATATTATATATAATATAGGCCTATAAAAAATATATTTATACTTAAAACATATACATGGTCTCTCCGTGTGTGTTGTGTGTACAACAAATTAGCAAATTGTGTCATGAACACTGCTATGTAATATTTAATTAGACAGTGATCACCAATAATTGTTAAAGTTAACCATAAACTAGAGAGGGTCTGGCTTATTAGCCAGGCTAGACAATTTAGGCATTAACCCATTCTGGGCGGGAACCCCTTTTGGTGTTTTAAGCATTATGTTATACTTATAGCTATTGAAAAATAGCAGATCTACAAGCTCATAGCACGGCACCGAGTGCCACGCTACGAGCTTGTAGATCTGCTATTTTTGAAAAATCGTGAAAATAGGGCGCATATATATTCTTTCAGAGCGACTCAAGTCTTTGCTTCTGGGGAGTTCCCTGGAACAACATATTTTCAGATGGGGGTCGGAGGCCCAAATACAGATAATGTTTTGGGGTCCTTGACATGAAATAGTCTGAGAACCACTGACATAGAAACATTAACAGCTTTTCAGAAAACTGTCATGATTTGTAGAATCGTCATCAGGTCTAAACGCACTTTCATTCAGAGTCGACCTACAAAGTGCAAGATCAAAGTAAACTGCATGAGGCCTAGTCAACAGGGTGTAAGTGGTGAGAAGTAAATAGAGTGCCAAGAAAACAAGCAAGTGCTACAAATTAACGAGGACAGCAGGTATAGACATCAAACCTACCATCTGTACAAATAACACTATCTAAATAACAAACGTGTAAGCTAAATAACAAAAGCTACGTAAGGATTAAGAGTATATGGTGGTTTGCTAACAGTCATCCTCTAGAGGTGAAAATTGTGACAAGCTCTCAGGCCAAAGCAAGTGATGGTGATCAAACTGATCATAGTATGTATATGGGGAATGTAAAGAGGTCTTCTGGCTCTCAGAAGTTATCTGCTCTCAAAGGGCAGGACCCGCCGCCCCTGTGCTGTGAGATGGATACGATTTTATCCGTGTGTGGAATGAAAGACAGCCCGGCAGAGAGGATTGGAACAGGTGTGGGGATTTCCACAGGCTCTTGTAAAGAGTGCCATTTTCTTTTTTATGGTGAGGTTTAAGTGTAGTTGAGTTTGCGTACATGCAGGTGATACAACACATTAAAAAAGGCACACAATGTAAAATCTTCAGCGTTTATAACGGGTCCGTTTGGTTACATTCGTACCGCTCTCGAGAGTTAGATTAACGAGTATTTTACCGTGTTACTATAGTCCCCACTGTGCTCATATACAGGAAGCTGTGCTTTATACTTATCGGATACTAGTGCACTTTGCAGATTTGTTTTTGCACATATGGTTGTCAAAATGTGAACGTTGTACTGACTGCGTATATAGTCTATATCAGGGGTGGGCAACTGGCGGCCCGGGGGCCACATGCGGCCCCCACCTTCACTTAATGTGGCCCTTAGGTTAATGTCAGAATACTGATATAAAATTGGTTTCAGCTGTTACAATTCCACAACATGCAAACATGACCCACTTTAATTAGTATCTAAATTAGTAGCTCATTGCTCAACACAAGTATAATTAAAGGTATTTGAAATTACATACAAATGTAGTATAGAAAAAAATAATTCAAGATTTCAATTCGAATATAGCAAAAATAGCCGATCTACAAGCTCAAAACGTGTCGCAGCGCGACGCGTTTTGAGCTTGTAGATCGGCTATTTTTGCTACGACAATAATATATGGCCATCTGGAATGAGTGTGGAAATATAGTGGCCCTCTCCATCATCAAAGTTGCCCATCCCTGGTCTATATTCATGTGTCGCAAATTCGCAATAGAAAAGATGTATTTCACAGTAAACGGCATGTGGTGACATTCTCCCAAAAACAATAGCAAGAAAGAAAAAGGAAAAGGGCACAGCTAGTGCTGTGAAGCTCCACTGCATTGCAGTCTGAGAAAACAACCTTTGGCTTGGTCAAGTCCCATATCCTAATCCAATGTTTGGGCCTTTATTTATCTCTTATTCTAAGGTCAAATCCATCGGGAGATAAAGGGGCCATGATATTTGACCACATGCCAAGTAAGTACTGGCGCTTAAGACAGCAGTGTGGAATTTGTTTTGGACCGTAGCGCTGCACTCAGAAACCACAAAGGAATCCAACATAAACAAATAAATGATCCCCCCCAGTAATCCTTTGGTGTGGCAATCTGGTCATCATAGCAGAACGTACCACTTTATGGGCTCGAATATATCACTGTTATGAATGTACACGAGCACGCACGCGTGGCCGCATACGTGCACACACATTCATGTCCACACACATGCATACACTGTGTACTGTACACATACACAAAGGAATTTAATTAAACTGGAATACACGTGAACACCTTGCACGAACACACACGCGCACACACACACACACACACACACACACACACACACACACACACACACACACACACACACACACACACACACACACACTATTCTATCTATCTATTCTACCTCATGGGGTGTTAAAACTATAATGACCGTTTCCTGTGTTTCAGCCAGGGGAGAATAGAGACACAGATATTCCAGTAATGTTCCCATCTAATGAAACACGGTCCACCGTCCCCCACCATTCTAAACATAGTTCTGTATAGATGATCTGGACTTAGGAGACTGACAGACATACATACAGCAGTTGTATGTTAAAACACAGACACAAATGTGAGAAAGATGGGGGGGGGGGGGGGTAACTTAACAGACCACCCTGGCAGTGGCCAGCCTGCTAAAGACCAGCCAACATATTTGGCTCTTCCTCAGTTTGAATATGAAACAAGAACAGGCCTTGTCATTTTAATGTATGGTTGTTTTTCACCAATCCTTTCCCACCCTTGAGTCTACTCTACATTAGGTTTTTCTTTCTTTCTTTCTTTCTTTCTTTCTTTCTTTCTTTCTTTCTTTCTTTCTTTCTTTCTTTCTTTCTTTCTTTCTTCCTTCCTTCCTTCAAACATAGATATATTTAACTTGAACCCTAGCATTCCTATAGGGGGTTAACATTCAGCGAAAGTAACATTAACAATTATGCAAGCTCAAATTGTAGATCTCCTATTGTCAGAAAAGATATTTAGTATCTTAGCAGACCCAGTAGGCCCTATAGTGCCCTCGGGGAGCTGAGCCAGCTACGTGTAATAATGTGTAATAGGATTTAAGTTGTTAAGAGACGAAACAAAGTGCTAAAGAAGGCTCACAGTCTCTCTCCTCTGCCCGCTCCCCCGGCCCACGTTGATTTATGCACGGGCTGATCAAAACACTCTTGAAGAATGTCACGGTTGACTGCTGTCCGAGTGTCAGGGATGTTTGTGAGAGTGGGAGCAGGTCATTAGGTGTCAGAGAGAGAGAGAGGAACGAGGACCGTTTGCAGTGGAATGAGCCTGTTGTTTATTGAGGTCATCTGGATCTTTCCCCACCTAACTGCAGACTCATTTGCCGGGCAATTAACACGGCAATTAGAATTATTACCAAATTAAAGTTCAAACCATCCCAGAAGCAGAAATCCCCGTCGCAGCTGTGATTAGACTTTGACTGTGTTGAATTTATAGGGCTTTTGAAGCTCAAGGTAATGTAACCAAACGCAGGTTTAATCGTCATTTGAAGGAGAGGTTTTATGCGTGATTACGTTTAGCACAAACACTGCCGTTGTGGCTCTGCTTGCTGTATTTATTCTGGGGTGAAATGGAGAGAGTGTGTGAACTATGTAGGTCTATATACAGTATAGGGGAGAGGGAGAAATTGCAAACAATGTTAATGCAACCAAATTGGAAGAGGAAAACTTGCATTCTTCCTCTCTCCATTATGTTTGATTGGTGTTATTTATCTGCCTGCTATAGGCCTATATATTGTATGTTAGTTGATAGCTCCCTGATGCGGTCATGAGTCACACTGAAGATTTTTGATGCAGTTATTTATTTCATTAGTTACCCTCCCGCAGGGGAATTTCAGTTTACAGCCTGCACCCAGCTGATGGCTGCTCAGATGGTTACGCAGGGGTGGGAGCATGCAGTTAGGGGTGAAGTGTCTTGCTCAGAGACACTTTGACACTTATAGGCCGGGGTCGGGAGGCGAACCAGTGACCTTTTGACTACCAGACGGTCACCCCTCTACCGCCAGCCCTGCAAAGTGTCTGGTTCACACAACTGCCGACCCTCTCTACCCCACTGGGTCCCAAACACACATTTTCTTGGTTCCCTTTATTTTTGGTTTCCTACGTTTTTGTTTTGAATTATCATTTCAAAACATTTTCAAAAAAAATAAAAACATTCCCAAAAGAAGCAACATTTTTCATGACTTAAAAACAAATTAAAATATTTTTTTTCAGTAATTTTTTCATGAAGAAATAAAAAAGAAAATCTTAAGACATTCCATAAATGAGAAAACGCAACGTTTTCAGAAATAGTGACAATAGCTGATCTACAAGCTCACAATGGGGCACGAAGCGACGTGTTGTGAGCTTGTAGATCTGCTATTTTCACTAGTTTGGGTCCCAGGGGAACGTCTAATTTAATTTCTCTTTTGGGTCACGGGCTAAAGGATTTGGGAACCACTGCTCTACCCCATACATGAGAAACTGGCAGCCTGGGGGGCACATGCGGCCCCCACCTTCACTTAATGTGGATTATGCGGCCCACATGGGGTTAATATCGGAATACTGATATATTATTGATTTCAGCTGGATGTTATGTCACATCTCAAACTCGAAGAACTTAAATATACAATCAGGGGCTCCACTCAGAAATATACCAGAGTTTGGCAACCGTTTCTAACCTGCTTTGCGGTAGTATTTTCTACGTACTCATTGGCCACTCGCCCCCCCCCCCCCATCTTTATTTACCTATTTTTTTCTGTATTTTTTTGTATTTTATTGTCTATTTCATTAATATACAATTTGTGGTTTTTACATTGTATTTCAGACTTTTATATTTTATACATGAATGTTGAGTACTGGTGTTGTTGTTTTGTCCTGTATCTGTTCTGTAATTGTTGTCATGTATCTGTTGTCTGTCCTGTCTTATGTGCAAACTTCAATAAAAATACTTTCAGCTGTTACATTTCCAAACATTCAAACGTGACCTGCTTTAAGTACGTATGTTATTGTCTTTCTTTATGTAAACTATATTTGTATTCAAGTTCATAAAGGTAACTTAAGTATAACTAAATGCATTTGAAATTAAATAATGTTGTTACTTTTCAGGATTCCAAATTCAAAAATAGCATAAATAGCCAATAACTTTGGCTCGGTACATGGTCTGTTCTTCCCCCCCCCCCCCCCCCCCCTGTACAGTGTTACACCAAACCTCGTTTCTGAAAGTTCACAACGTGTTGACGTGTTGTTGAGCTTGTAGATCTGCTTATTTTCAGCTAATGCATGTTTTCCCCCCAGAATATGGATGCAAGGGTGCAAGTGGTTAATGTAAAAATAACAAAAATAGTCTCTGGCTTGGCAGCCCCCTTGCAGTATCTCTGAGAACCACCCAATGGATCCACCAGGAGTCCAGGAGCCCCTGTTGAAGACCCCTGTAGGCTGTAACATTGATGAGGTTGTAGTTCTGTTGCTGGAGTCGTCTGGATAATACAACGTAAAAAGGGTGGGGGGTTGTGTGTGTGTGTGTGTGTGTGTGTGTGTGTGTGTGTGTGACTGTGTGTGTGTGGGGGTGGGGGGGTGGGGGGGGATTTTAGGTCCAGGTGGTCATTTGGAGCTAATTAAGTTCAGTGTCACTGAGAGAGAATCCAGATGTCACTCTGACAAAAAGAGAGAAAAATGTCCTCACCTGACAAAGTGTGAACTGTGAACACAATCAATCAATCAATCAATCAATCAGTCAGTCAGTCAGTCAGTCAGTCAGTCAGTCAGTCAGTCAGTCAGTCAGTCAGTCAGTCAGTCAGTCAGTCAGTCAGTCAGTCAGTCAGTCAGTCAATCAATCAATCAATCAATCAATCAGTCAGTCAGTCAGTCAGTCAGTCAGTCAGTCAGTCATTGTCACATTGTCAGTCAATATATATTTATCTATCTACTATTTGTCATTCATCTCTAATAGTTTGATAGTATATGTGGGAGAGGTTGAGGAATATGGCATCTCCTACTCTACATATGCACGCACGCGCGCACGCATGCACACAGGCACGCACACACGCACGCACACAGACATACAGTAGGCCTAACATATATGTACTGTACATATAGACATAAGCCAGCCCTGTCTCACATCCCCCTACTTGTCCTACAGCGCCTGTCTTGTCTGTAATCAGTGAAGAGTAGATCTGCTCCCCTATCATCCCCTGATTGCGTTGCGGTGTACTGGCTCTCACCCAGCTCTGCAGTACGTCTGGTTCACACACCACTCCCTCGGTCTATCATCTCTGAACCGCCCCAGCATGCACACACACACACACACACACACACATGCACACGCACACGCGCACGCACGCACGCACGCACGCACACAAGATGTATTCCAGTTCTACCAGGACATGTGGCTGTTGTAGGAATCAAGGAGAAGGTATAAAAACATCTGCACACTGGTCTAAAGCTCCAAAGACTTATTTTATTATAGTGGTGCAGCAACGTTTTGACCTTTTGTAGGGCTTAATTCATCAGGAAAATGCCTAATGAAGAACAGTCTGTCGTACAAAATCAGTACCTCTGACAACTTTCTTAACGGACACAGCCCTGGGTAGGCGAGCAAGCCTGGGGGAGACCTGTGCTCAGAGGAGCACACTTTTCTAGTCTTCATTTATTTTCATTAATTACGTTTTAAGACTCCAAAGGGATGAAATTGTCTTTATTTTGATTCTCCATCTTACGCCTAAGATGACTTGGTGTCTATCCTATTCCGTATTGACTGCGATTCCATTCTGTGCAGAACATTTCAGCAATTCGGCTGCTATTTCCTGAGTAAGAATTGCTCAGACCGTTCCCCAGAAAAGAATGTCCTGATATTATTCGTCCTTTTATGCTCGCTTGTCTCTTTCGCTGTTTTACAAGTGAAATGAGGCATGCCTCTGCCAACATCTGGCCCGCGCGCAAGTGTCCAGTAAATCTGCTTTTATATTTGACTTTTTATCAGCCAGTGTGTTGGGGCTCAGCTGCATGAGGCCCTGTTCTGTCTCTTAAGGACAACAATAGGATGAAAATATTGGTTTCTTTTCATTGATATCCTTGTCATGGCCACCCTCGATGGGTAAAATCACCCGATTTGCCAGAAGCCTCTGGCTTCTGGTTGTCTGTCCCATGGGATAGAAACTGCTTATGCTTTTCCACCCAGATTTTATAGGAGCAAAGTCGATTCCAATGGTGTTGCTCAATGCTCAGCATATGAAGGGAGTACATAAACAACATAATTAAATGTTGTTTATTAACATTGAAGAGGATATTATGAGACCTCACAGACAGTGGCCTGATGGAGGGGAAAGTATAACTGGTTGGAATAACGCGTTCCTTCCACGCGCTATACGTCCTGCCGGGGACACTCCCCGGAAACTCCCCCTGGCCTGCTCACTCCTCATGCATTGAAGGAAGCATGAGCTCAGTTCGGGGCTCTCCCCAGGTTGGCAGAGGGAGCGCAGAGGGAGCGCCCCGTAGCGCCCAGGATTACAGTTTAGGCATTTGGCACCGGATGAAATGGGTTACAAAATGGTGGGCCTAAAAGAAGAATAAAGAAAAGTACAATAGTAAATGCAAAACCGTTTTAAAGGCAGATAGATAGATACCCTATTGATTTGTTTGGACTTTGTTTTTCTTACTTCCCCTCATATGCTTTGAGGCGGGGGTGTAAATTGGATGTGCTTGTTATCGCATTACGACATATTGAACGCAGATGATGAACGTCAATAGCCTTTCAATTCGGGTGTGGATTGGAAGTTGGATGTGAACGTGCTAGTAAAATAGGTCAACATGAGCCTCAGTTTACATTCACACAGCAAAATCTAACCCATCAAAATTAAAAAATATATATATATATATATAATTTTGGGGGTCCTTGACATGAAAAGGTTTGAGCACCACTCAGTAACATACACTTTTTCAGAAAACTGTTAGGATTTAGAAGATATTTGTAGAATCGAGTGTTCTCCGAGTGTAACATTTTTACACTCTCAGAGTTAGCACTCACTGGTAAAAACATGTGCCATCAAGAGGCTGCAGAGCGGACCTGCCTAAACCCTCCTCTCGTGTTTCACAATATCACTAAACATCCGTCCTGTCTACATTCCCAGCAGTGGTGTGGTGGTGATATCTGTGAGAGGCCTTCGTCCGTTGGTATATGTCACGGCGTTAGGTGCTGAATACTCCAGAGAACAGCAGGCATTTGTCACATTTAAGACACCAAACCTCAGTCAGCACACTACATTAGACAAAAACATGCACGTCTAATATTGAATAATACGGTATCAAAAATCTATATTACAGCAGAAGAAGGCAAATCATATCTGGGGGAAATTATGTCACATTATATCAATGCAATTTCATTTGTTTCAAGAATACGTTGGAGATGTGACCATAAGGAATAAGACTAGGAGTAATCCGATCTGTTTTAGAAAAGCTTTATACTATTTGGTTTAAGAAAACAAAATGACTTAGTGAAAATAGTGAAAGTTTCTCCTTTTAAGATGAAAAACTACAATGCCTTGTTACGAAGGCCATGCATTGTTTCTTTTTTTGCAATGCATAATCATCGGTGAAACTGAAGCTGCACTGCTTGTGAGTGTCAGGGCTATCCAGCCAAAGGGGATTATATGGTTTTCCCCCCTCTGCACAAGGGTGAAATTGATTTAAGATGCACTTGGCCTCTATACATCATATCTACTGTGAAGACTCAGGCTCAGTCTGTCTACATTGGCAGAGTACTGCTGTCTTCAAAAGGCTATGTTGTGTTCGACTCATCTGCGTGTCTAGTCTGAGACAGACGGCACGCATTTTCTGGTCACGTTTCAGCGCAAATTTGTTAATAACATAGGTTGTGTCAACGTGTGTGCGTGGGTGGGACAGTACGTTGTGATGAAAAGTGAAGTAGCCCTTTAATAACCCCATCTTGTTCCAGTCATCCAGTGGAACAGTAGACGCAATGCCCTGTAGGCCAGGTGTACATAATCAGTGCTGAGGTGTAAAGCTGTGCTTAATGGTACACCGCAGCTTTGGCCGCGCCAGTGTTGTTTTCGTCGACTAAAACCATGACGAATAAATGTTCGTCGACTACCTTTTTTCACTGACGAAAACCAAATGGAAACTAAATGAAAACTAAGCTATGGTGACTAAAACTATGACTAAATATACTGTCGACTTTGTCAACAAATACAAACTAGACTAACATGTTAGGAAGGGACTAGTGGACAAGAGATCCAGTATAAGTCATTTTACACTTAGTTGCATGCTGAAAATAGCAGATCTACAAGCTCACAACGCTTGTGAGCTTGTAGATCAGTTGTAAAATCAGTCATTACGACGGCATCAAGGCCCTCCAAAATGCATTTTAGTCGACTAAATCAACTGTAGATTGAAAGTCGACTAAAATCTTATGATATTTAGTCGACTGAAACTAGACTAACACTAAAACATTCCAGGTGACTAAAACTAAATGAAAACTATTCAAGAGACTAATGACTAAAACTAAAATCAATCAATTTGCTGCCAAAAACAACACTGGGCCGCGCCCAGGGCACCCCTCCGTCCATTTGTCTATACCAGTGATTTTCAACGCTTGTCATACCAAGGCCCATTATTTATTCAGCATTTGAGCCACGGACCACCATTTGATGAGATTAAAGGACCACTTCACCACTTTTCAACTTCTCTTCCTATAATTGGTCCTAACTAATGTTCATGATAAAATACCACCATTTTTTTCTACTCAGTCTGTGTCTCATAGGAAGGCTGTGGGCAGTTCAGAAACCCGCCCACCAGTGACATCATCGATGGTGAATCCAAGCTAATAGAAACGGCAGGCTTTCTTTTACTGAAAAGTTGCAATGCAAAAGTTGAAGCCATCGTTCTCACGATAATACAAATCTAAATATATTTGAAAACAAATCTTGTTTAAAAAAAAATCTGCCTAATGATGATGTCACTGGTGGACGGGTGTCCGAACTGCCCAAAGCCCTCCTATGAGACACAGACTGAGTAGGAACAAATGGTGGTGTTTTATCATGAACATTAGTGAGGACCAATTATATGAAGAGATGTTGAAAAGTGGTGAAGTGGTCCTTTAAGCTTCTCAGACATGCACAAAACTAAAGAATATTGTGTAATGTTTTTAAGATTCACAATTCCATGCTGCATTGATGTTGGTACCATTAGGATAGATAACAAGCAAATTAACAATGAAAATGTATATTCTCTAATTGTGTAGACTTTGTGTAAATGAAGTAATGCTGATGTTTAACAAAATCGTAATTACTCTTGGGAGTGTAAAATGAAACCAAATGAACCCGTACGGACCCCGGACCACTGGTTGAAAGCCACTGGTCTATAGGCTATGGCAGGGGTTCTCAACCCGTGGGTCGCGACCCCTCGGGGGGTCACCAAATTATTTTAGGGGGTCCCCAAATTATTTTATTTATTTATTTATTTTTTCAAAAATAGCAGACCTACAAGCTCATAGCGCGCCACTCGGTGGCGCGCTATGAGCTTGTAGATCTGCTATTTTTCAATAGCTAAATTATAACATAATGCTTAAAACACCAAAAGGGGTTCCCGCCCAAAATGGGTTAAGGTTATTGTAGCAGTCAATTTATATTGGGGGTCGGGAGGGGGCGGGGCGGGGGTCCCGAGACATTGCCAAAGCATTTCCGGGGGTCCCCGGCCAAAAACGTTGAGAACCCCTGGGCTATGGTGGCAATACTGAGCAGCTTCAAGGCATGAATATTAATTTGTGCCTGAATGTGTAGTAAATCTTCCCGGCATGATTACAGTAAAAAAAGGAAAATGGAGAAACGACATAACTATCGTGTAATACAGGGGTTCTCAACGTTTTTGGCCGGGGACCCCCGGAAATGCTTTGGCAATGTCTCGGGACCCCCGCCCCGCCCCCTCCCGCCTCCCGAAATTGACTGCTACAATAACCTTAAACCATTTTGGGCGGGAACCCCTTTTGGTGTTTTAAGCATTGTTATAATTTAGCTATTGAAAAATAGCAGATCTACAAGCTCATAGCGCGCCACCGAGTGGCGCGCTACGAGCTTGTAGGTCTGCTATTTTTGAAAAATCGTGAAAATATATATATTTTTTAAAAATCTTTTTTTTCTCTTTTTTTTTTAAATAATTTGGGGACCCCCTAAAATAATTTGGCGACCCCCCGAGGGGTCGCGACCCACGGGCTGAGAACCCCTGGTGTAATATACATTGGACATTACATTACACACATTACATTACAGTAACTTCCTCGCCACTTATCTCTGCAGTTAATTTACTGCAGAACGGGCTCAGGAGAGAGCCTTATGTACATATTATATATTGTTTCTGCGGGGATCAGTTCTAAGGTGCGGTAAGACACATGGCTCCCTCTTAATGGTCAATCTATAATGGAAGACAGACTGACATGGAGGAATTTGCTTCTATACGTGTTTTAGGGTTAGGCTTTGTATATAAGTTAGGCGTACTTGTTGCCTTTTTAGATGTGCGTAGGGCATTAAGCAACTAGTCGACTAGTTTACTAGTCGACTATAGTAAATCCACTAGTCGACCTTGTTGGTACTAGTTGACTATAGTTGATAATGTACAAATATTTATTTAAAAAAAAAAGAAGTTTATTTTTTTAATTTATTTTATTTTTTACATAATAGGTAGTTAAACAACTAGTCGACTAGTCGACTAGTAAACTAGGCAACTAGTCAACTAGTAAAAATGACTAGAAGTGAATGCCCTAGTTGTTATTCAAACGTAAGATGGTTATACTTAGATAGATCTATGCTGTTTCCTTGACTACAGATGCTAAGCATGTTGTCATTTAGACAGATGCTAGCTTTGATTTCCCTATAGTTGGTCGAATAGAGTTCTTGCCATTCACTCGAAGTCACCAAGAGCATCTACTAAATGCCTAATACCAAATTGATATGTTTCAGGTACAGACCAGTGTTCAGTGTTTAGAGTTTGGTGTCCAGCTCAAGAGTCCTTCAAAAGGATATATCATGGGTGGATATACTGTATTAGTAGTTCCTGCTGTAATAAAAACCTGTGACTTTTTAGTAACAGGTGGTTTTCCAACAACCAGTCTATATCCTTACTGAGAATTTGCACAAACCATCAGATGTCGATACCATGCACAAAGGGCATAGGAATGGGGTGCAGTGCACCGGGACACAAAGACAAGCCACGTGTTACAGAGAATTTCCGTTACAGAGACTTTACTGTTAAAAAAGGGGGGCCTCCCTGCATTGATGTGTGAGGCCAGCGTGTCTGCTGTCCAGAGAACATGACCTGTGACACCTTCAACGAACACCTCGTTTATCTTGCGAGGCTCGCCATCGTCATTTCTAAATAAAGTTTTAAACGCTGGGCGCTTCTGGAGGGGCCCTCCTGTATTGTCGCCCCCCGAATGCATGCAGATTCCACAGAGACAGTGCGCAGGCGAAAGATGTGTCATAGCCTTTAGCCTCAGATTAGCGCCGAAACAACAGCTGTCTGTGATGCGTGCGGTCGCAGCTCTTCGTGGAGAAAGAGGGGGATTTCAATGTCGCTACAATGGTCACATTCTTATTAGTCCAGATTCTGCATGCTGTCACAGAGCCAGCATTCCAGACGACCAGAGGAGTAATTGGCTTTGTGCTGAATGTCAAGGAACCACAGAAACCCCCATGGAGCCACCAACAAAATGCCAACTGAAATTCAGTTTCAGTATGATATAAGAAAATAATTGTAGCTCATGTGTTGACTGAAACAGATGAAAGCTATTTTTAGTATTGCAAATTCTGTTCCCAAACATTTGTTTTTAAATTTTCGACAGAAACATTATTTCTCTGTCCTAGCCTGGGACAATCACGTTGTTCTGCAGTGGTGGTCTAGCTGCGCTTGGCTGCTTGCTTCTTGCATGGCCTAAAAACCCCGCAGCCAATGAAAGCTGTGAATGACTCGAGCCCATCTTAAATTCTTCATCGACTTTACTCACGAAACGAACCATAAGTGAGTAGGACGCCGGTGCCAATAGCAGCTGAGAAACTTCAAAAAAGGAGTCATAAAGAGGGGTTTGCCTGACATTTAGAACAAATCAATCCCATGTTCCAGCAAGCGCTATACTAAACCAGGGGTTCTCAACGTTTTTGGCCGGGGACCCCCGAAAATGCTTTGGCAACGTCTCGGGACCCCCCCATTGTTATAATTTAGCTATTTAAAAATAGCAGATCTACAAGCTCATAGCGCGCCACCGAGTGGCGCGCTACGAGCTTGTAGGTCTGCTATTTTTGAAAAATCGTGAAAAACAAAATTAAAAAACAAAATCTTTTTTTTTTTTTTTTTATAATTTGGGGACCCCCTAAAATAATTTGGCGACCCCCCGAGGGGTCGCGACCCACGGGTTGAGAACCCTTGTACTAAACCACCAACAGCTGCAGAACCCTGTTGATGTTTTGTCTCATCCCTGCTGGCACCGTGCATTGGGGCAGGGCGGCATGACGGATGGCATGGCTGAACGAAGGCGAAAGTTGTTCCTTTTCGCTGAGAGATCCGCAGTGCCAGTTCACTGCAGCTGTTGGGATAAATTGCTGGGAGATTGCACTAGGCCTCCTAGAGGGAGGAGGTGTGACTCTCTCTCTGGGCCTTATGGTACGTTGTTCTTGGCTGGGGACCAACCAGCCCCATTGGGTCAGACTCTGCTGCTCCCCAGCAGCACCCAAGGCTGGTTTTCCCATCCCTTAATGCTGTGGTGGTGTTCTCTCCAATATCACGCTGAGCCCAGAACAATATAGAGATCTTTGTTTTATTTGTTCTCTTTGTTTCACAAAAATAAGTCAAAAAGGGGGTGTTGCCAGAACAACTGCTGCCTGGAAGCGATTTAGCGGGATTTCTCTTGTTTTTCGATGGGATTTCTCTCTAGCTCGTTCACTGGCTCGATCTGTCTTGTTTTATATAACAGTGTCATCACATGTGGCTTCAAGAAGCAGCTCTGAGGGGCAGAGATGTAAGACGCGCGGATGATGTTATTACAGTAATGTGGACCGATTTAGACACAGTGAACACAATGTATGTGTTGACATGCAGACAGAGCCGCAACGTACACTAGCGACAGTACATAAAGACAACATTCTGTTTGATTTAACCCGGCTGTAGATGGTTAAAGACAAAAGGGGGCTTGTGACTGGGAAGATTGTCTGGATTCATTTTGAACCGGTTTAGTAAAACGGTAAATGTGGGCATGGGAATGAGAATCAATTTACCCTCCCTGAGAAACTATACCGTTGAGGTGCCCTTAAGCAAGGAAAGGCACTATACTGCTTTTGTGTAGTTGCCAATAGCAGAAGACTGTATGTCTGCATTTGGCATATCCCAGCTGCACATTTCTGTTAATGTGAAGCAGGATGCTGACTGAGACAAACTTTCCCTGCATACATGAAATTGTTTTCATTAGTACACAACAGTATCCATACCACGATTATGTATCTACTTTATGCATATTCTGTTCACTTAGTTTGTAGGTATAAAGTGTCATATTAAGAGGACTGAAGCTTGAGATTACATCAAAGTATTCATAGTTCTGAGAGACAGAAGGGTAGCTGTCTGTATGTTTACAGATTCATCCACTGCGTCACCATGGCGCCCAGATGGAGCTCCATCTCTTTCATGCCAAGAGCCAAATATATATCTGAAATCTGTTTAGTGTTTTGGGAAGGAGCCTATAATGGCGTACTGGATTTCATTTGGTGTTTCATTGGCCCACATAAAGTTCATAGCCTACCTGTTATCTGTTATCCAGTGAAAGACTCCATTGTGCTCGGATATTGACGCAACAGTTCGTCACCTCGTCAAGAAGATTAATGGAAATGTTTGGAGGTAGACTAATCTTTGTTAATTGCGTCTCTTATCCGTTTGTTTTAAGCCCCAGGTGTATGCCCAATGTTACTTGTGCCAATCACATGGTGCCAGTCTTGGTGGGAGTTTCATTGGATTCCCCCCCCCCCCTACAATGTGTTGATCTGAATTCTCCGTCACAACCACTCCTCCATGCATATAATCTCCAAAGGACTCCATTGTGTCTTGTACAATGCCTTTCTTTGGTGCTCCGCTCAAACCACTGGCCTAGACCTCAGGAAAGCCCCCTCTCTCCAGTGAACACGAGACATGACTGAGTGAGTGCCAGCTCTCACGGAGGGGCAGAGGAAATCACTTTAATGCCTTTAATTGGATTGCTATTGGGTATTAGACCCATGGGTCGTGTTTTGCGCTTGAGGTCGCCCAAAAGGCCTTCATGTTTGACAGCACGACGGCCAATCAGAAGTTTCCATTCCTCTGTGATTATTAAAAGGAGTGAGCTGCTATAGTTCATGTGTTCCACATCCTGCTCAGTCGATTCCTTTTCAAAGTGACTGATGCAGGAAATCACCCAAAATGTTCTTAATTAAAGTCACGTTGACGCTGCATACTGTCCACACGGTGCTTGATCTGCTTTTCTGGACCCCGTCTGTCTGCATGAGACACATTTCACTGTGTCAGCGCGGTCGGAATGTGTTAGCAATATGTTATCGTCGGGAATTAAAACGTCATATTAATACAAATGTGGATTAACTTGTTTTGCAGCATGTAGTATGGGTGGTGGCTGATTTAAGCAGTCACACCTGGCTTGAGTCAAACTAATCTGGGCTGGGTGTGACATGCACACCTGTTGGTTGGTGGCATCTGGCCGGCAATTGGCTCTGTGCGACTCGACTCCCATTCAAGTCAACCCATTTGATTTGGCGCTAGGAACCCGTTGTGAACGCATGCCCTTGCTGACATCAGTGGCGTGCACAGATAGACACTAGGGGGTGCTAGAGCACCCCCTGCCCTTTTGGCAATGTGCCCTTTTGAAAAAAAAATACTTTTAGTTTTTTTTTTTTTTGATTTTTCAAAAATAGCAGACCTACAAGCTCGTAGCGCGCCACTCGGTGGCGCGCTATGAGCTTGTAGATCTGCTATTTTTCAATAGCTAAAGCATAACATAATGCTAACACCAAAAGGGGTTCCCGCCCAAAATGGGTTAAGGCAACCGGCCGGTTCCACGCGCTGCACAAGGTGCCCTTTTTTCACTTGAGCACCTGCCCCTCTAAATGTCTGTGCACGCCACTGGCTGACATCAATCCCAGGCAGGGTTCGAACCCTTGACCATCTACATGAAAGGTGTGCGCTCTAACCTACAGTCTACACTATGACAGCCCAGTCACAGGTTTCCATAAGGTGGCATATATCTGTTTCCTGTTCCAGTTCAGTTTCCCATAGCTTTGTTTGATTGGCTTGGCAGCAGATTTTGAACTGGAAACACATGTGAAGGCGTCATATGTGTTTCCGGTTCAAACCTGCTGCCGAGCCAATCAAACGAAGCTATGGGGACATGAACTGGTATGGTACAAGGACTATTAAATGAGGACAGGAAGCGAAGACCGTACGGTGGACTCCATGTTACTCCCTGGAAGGAAAGAAACATGTGCAATTGAGACCAGGAAGTTGTATACATGCACACATTTGGGCATGTACAACTTCCTGGTCTCAATTGCGCATGTTTCTTTCCTTCCAGGGAGCAACATGGAGTCCACCGTACGGTCTTCGCTTCCTAACCTTATTTAATTAACCTTGGTATGGTACAGGAAATGGATAATGCCACCTTTTGAAAACATGGGACTACAGTCACGCACAGATCGAGTCGATTGCCACAGAGGCATTTCAGCCAAACCTTTGGGCCTGCATGTTTTTGCATGCTGTGTGATTCAATACCTTCTTATCTCCAGCATTCATTTAAGGAGCAAAGCATATTTCTGTGCAAATCTCAATGAATCAGCTGACAAATGTTGCCTGTCAGAATCAGCTGACAAATGGTGCCTGCTGGATTCCCCTCTTTCAACGAATGCTTTTAAAAGGTCAACCTATAACCTCACTTTTAGACGTCGTATGATTAACAACAGATCACAAATCTATGACATGTCAATCATTGTGCTGTTTATGTGTTTTATCCCTTTGGGTGATCACGGAGTTACCTTGGCTGGACTTTTTGCTCTCTTTTCCTTTGTGTGCACAATAATGAGATGAATACACTGAGGTCCCGGTGCAGTCGTTCAGAGCTGGGTGTGTTATCCTGAGATGTTGGTAGTAGCAGGGTTTTCTTAGTGGGAGTAATGACGTCAATATTGGGAAGGGCCTGGAGGGGGGGTCTCTTGGAGGAAAGCTTTGTTGAACACTACACACCCACACTAACCTAATGGTCGGAATAATGGCATATGTCGGGAATTGTGAGAGGACTTTTCAAGAAATCTCTTAAGAAGAGAATACCAGCACTCACGGAACTGTCCTTTAAGGCACTTTATTATATCATAATTGGCATAGTTATGTTTGCTGCAGAGCAGACAGCACAACAGCGTACGCGTTTCAGCTTATAGCCTTCGTCAGCGCTGCATGCTGTAAACAACGGATGTATCACATTTATAGGTGTGACACCTTCACCTGTCCGTGTCAATACAAACAACATTCAGCCAACCAGAACCAAAACTGCAATCACAATACAGAAAGATTCACAATATTTATTATATATAAGAACATTTGAAAATCGAGTTTTTTAATTATGAATTATGAGAGGACCCTGTGGTGTTTGTGCTTCAGTCGACATATGTGCTGTTCAATTAATGAAAAATCAACTAATGAATCAATCAATCAACTAATGAAAAAAGGTTGCCTGTCTTTTTTTTATATTTATGAAGATTATTCAACAGTAACACATTCTAAACATATATCTTTAATAGTGAAAAGTAGTGGGATTGTGCAGATTTAGCCTGTAAGCAAACCATAGAGACACAAGTCTCTGTTACCATGGAAACGTGTCGATATTTCTGTCTGTATCAAAGGCAGAGTCATATTTACACTGATGAGGCATATTTCATGTTTCATTTGAGCATGGCTGAGCCTTGTCCCAAGCCGTGCCTTATCTTGATTTGAGCACGGCTGGGGAGCCTATGCTTCGGCCAATCAAAATGTTCGGCCGGAACTGCCCGTTGTGTAATACGGTTTGTGTGATCCGTGGAGTGGGGTCATCAGTGGAGCAGAAGGCCCTAGCTGATGTGAACAGGATCAAGTCGAGTCCTGATTTGGCAACAGGAAGGCCTTTGTGTCGGGGCTGTGGGGGTGCTGGGACCACGGCACCCCCAGGTCATGTGAATTGTCAGTGTTCATCACCGCTGAGAGTGTGAACGTAATTGTTCCATAACAGCTACATGTCAACATTTCGTGACAGAGCTTACAGAGCGACAGCACACCATTAGTGCAGGGCTTATCCAACCCCATGTCTCCATGTCCTCCTCATTAAACCACTTAAACCCCGGTACTCTGTAAACTTGACCCGAGTTGGCTCTGTAGGCTACTTGCTCTTTTATACCTCTGTCACACCAAATCTCTTCGTAAAACAGCCATTGTACAAGCTCACAACACGTCGCAATGCAGCGCTTTGTGAGCGTGTAGATGGGCAATTCTCGGAGAATGTTGGCCCCCGGTGTAGGGACGCTAGGGTTCAAGTGTAATGCCGATTGTTAGCCGGGTGTTGGCTGATGTCAAAGCCAATGCCGTGCGCTATGATGTACTTTAAATAGAGTTGGTGTGAGTGTGTGTGTGTGTGTGTGTGTGGGGGGGGGGGGTCATGTTCTCAAATTAGGACCACATGCGTGGACCACACCCTGTATTCAACTTTCCCATTTCCATGTTTCCCTCTGGCGTTGAATGAGTCAGAGCAGAGGTTTTAAGACTTTCACATCCACAGCCAGCCAAGCAATCAGGCTGCCCTGCCCTTATTACCGTGACCCTCGCGGCTGCTCCTTTAGTGCATTTCAGCATCCAAGTCAAGTAGAGCATGGTGACCTTTGCCCTGGAACTAAACATACCTCATGAGAGCTTTGTTAGCCTTTGTGTCTACTGAAAACATTTGAAAACACCGTCACAGCACTGGCTTCTTTTCTGCGTTTCTGGTCAAGGGTATGGTGACCATACGATACGTCCCCGTTTGGCAGGGATTTAATGTAGGTGTCACGAGTCCTGACAAATATCTGGAAAACATTCAAATGTCCTGGTTTTCGGCCCGGACGGCTGGCGTAGCAGCCTGGGAACCTAGGCTGCTAATGCCACCTGACAGCGTGTCATCATGGGTTCGACTCCCGGTCCCTTTGCTTCTCATCTCTCATCTTGCTTCTCATCTCTCCCCCATTATCTGTCAGTCTATACTATCTCTATCAATAAAGCCAGAAAAAACCCCAAAATATATCTTTTTTTAAATAAAGAAAACAATATAAAGAATGTCCTTTTTGTTTTCAACATTCACTAATTTATTTTTATTTTATTTGTTTATTTAGTCGGGACAATGTACATTAATGAACATTACATTCAAAATGCAGTGTAAATATACCAGATTTAGCAAAACATGCTAATTTCCATCTGCAGTCCCCAGACATCGAACATCAAACAGTACAAACAGGGCTGACATACAGGACATAGCATACAAATACCTAGTGCATTTCAAACGTATTAAGACTAGTAAGAATAAAAAATAAGAAAAGATTAAACTATTATTAGGGTAGGTTTACTCTAATAAGCTCTCTGATATCACTACCAAATTGTCCTACTGAAGTTTTCACAACATACAAAAAACACGTGTATTGAGCTGCTGTGCCACATCCTGATGAGGCAAAAACAATAATACCAGTAAGACGCCTGAGGGCGAGAAGCGACCTAAAGGGCGAGGTCACGTGCGCGCATCCGCCTGGGTGACAGCAGACTGCTGGGCGAGCGCTGGCTCTCTGGAATGGGGGGTCAGATCGACATATCTGCCTGGGTGACAGCAGACTGCTGGGTGAGCGCTGGCGCTCTGGAATGGGGGGTCAGATCGACATATCCGCCTGGGTGACAGCAGACTGCTGGGCGAGCGCTGGCGCTTTGGCACGGGGGGTCAGATCAACATATGGAATGAATTCTGTACTGACCATATGCATATATGGAGTCTTGAGTGTACAGGGTTTGAGGAGGTCAGATCAACATATGGAATGTCAGAACAGGTCAGCGGCATATATTGAAATCTAAGGGTGGCAGCGGGGTCAGTGTCATGATTGGGTTTGACGAGGTGTAGGGCCGGACCTTAATTTTCGGGCCTGTTGAGAACTCTAGTTTTCGCCGGCTGCCGGGCATGGCTGCACTAATAACTTTGGGGCAGGCCTGTCTAGAGTTTAAATGGACAGGTATCAGTCAAAAGGAGACATCGAAGAGGAAGGATGGATGGGGAAGGATCAACATATTATGGAAGGTCAGAACAGGTCAGTTAATATTGATGACATCAGGGATTTCCATACATCTCCATACATCAGGAATCTCCATCCCTGATGACACGTGATGTCACAACCAATCAATCAAACAACTGACTGACGGGAAAAGCACGATTTCATAGTAAATGCGACCTGCGGTCGAATTTCAAGGTTACAATGTAAGTGTAGTTGTAGATTGACTATTTTTTTAAATAGGACTTAAGTGGTTTAGGATCCCGGTTTGGGCTTTTGAAAATATGGTCACCCTAATCAAGGGAATAAAAAACCCCCGACAAAATATTAAAGCTCATAGTCATAGCAAGAGATCAAACCGGTTTCTTTCTGGACCTACAACTATTGCTCGCTGCCCCAATCACCATCAGAAAGAGAGACGGCCTATAATGCTGTTATTGAGAGAGCCAAGTCAGAAGAAATGAATCACTACTATCAGGACAGGGCTGTTCCATGCTCAAGACGTCTCACAACAAGCGTTTAAAAATGGATGATTTTATTTCATAGCACAGGGAAAGCACAGTTGGTTTTGTATGTGCAGCATAATATTTCCTAGCGTTATTATCTCTGTGAAAAATAAAAAATAAAACACACACTGACACACAAAGACAATGCAAACAAACACATTGCTACTGTACTGAATATTGTAATCGGGCATGCCCTTTTTTTTTTAATAAAGTTAACAAAACACTCAAGATCATCCCAGAAGGCGCAACAAACCACTCAAATAAATTCGAGTGGTTGTATAAAAAACAAAGGAATCGTGCACAAGGGCAAACACACCACTTGTGTTATTTAACCCATTCAGGCCTGACGTCGAAATTTAAAAAAAAAAAGTTTTCTAAATCATGACAATTTTCTGAAAGATTTGAGGCACATTTTAACGATTTTTCAAAAATAGCAGACCTACAAGTTCATAGCGTGCCACTCGGTGGCGCGCTATGAGCTTGTAGATCTGCTATTTTTCAATAGCTAAATTATAACATAATGTTTAAAACACCAAAAAGGGTTCCCGGCTTCCCGCCCAAAATGGGTTAAAGCTTATCACTGCCTGTATATTGGCTAGATACTGTACAGTGAATAATTTCTGAGAGCCCACTAGTGAAAGATGCGTACTAGCACTCGCATATGCCCATATATTTATTTGTTGTTGTTTTTTTCCTCTTTTGGTTCCGGTCCATAAATGTACTTGTGTATTCATGTACAAATGCTCTTGTACCCGGTTATTGTTAGTGTATTATTGTTGGAGTACTGTATTCTAGAGGCTTCTGGAGGTATTGTTCATGGATTTATTGTTTGGCTGTTGTATAACTTGTACATGTACAATGTAGCGTTGAAAGTGTAATTATGTATTCTGCCGCTTGGCCAGGTCCCACTTGAAAAAGAGACGCAGTCTCAATGTGTTTTTACTGGTTAAATAAAGGTTCAATACAAAATAAAAACAAGCAATCATGGAGATTTGTGTTTAGCTAATGGTAGAGTGCACACATTAATTATTTATCTAGATTTGGTCTTAATTCTTGATCTTGGGGTAAGAATGTACAAAACACACTAAAGAATAAAATAAAATAAAAAATAAAAATGTAGTGACTTTGCAATTGTTATGAACAATACAATAACAATCATTATGCTTTCATACGTGAGATTTAAACAAGTGAAAATATTAAGAAAAACAACAACTTGCATCATAAAACATTTTAAAATAAATGGATTGATCTTGAGCCCTTAAATTGTGTACATTTAATTTATGATAGTATGATACCATATTCAGCACATCCCCTATCCTCACTAAAAGATGTAGTACATACATGAGAAATGACTATAACAGACCAAAACATTGTGAATATTAGAAAGACAGGTAGCATTTTGAGGCCGGAATAATAAACATATAGTATACAGTAAAGGTCCTCAGAAAGAGGATAACGTCACAAATTACCGTAACGATCAAAGTGCTTGGTGGATGGATGGATGGAGTTCACCACTTTCAACCTGGTGTCCCTATTTTGGGCATGTTATTATTTTAGGCAAACAAGGAGAAAAAAAAACATATAAAATGTTCAACATTTTTCAACATTTTATTTCAAGAAATGCCAAAACATTTCAAACATCTTAAAAAAACCAAAAAGAAAACCCCATCTAAACTTTTCAAAAACAATGAAAATAGCAGATCTACAAACTCATAGATTGGCTATTTTTGTCACACAACACCGTCGTACAACAAAGTATAAACTAATAGGCTTAAGTGTTTTAACAGGCTATTGACATAAGACGGGCAGAGAACTGGAGAGTTTTGCTCCAAAATGAGATAACGTAAAGTATTCTACCTGAAACATGATGGCGAAAGCAAAACATAATACAAAAGAATCATGACACTGTTTAAAGGACAACGTCTAACTTGTCAACACGTTTATGGACTGGATGTTTTTGGATACTTCAGCTACACTGAATGATGAAATTGAGGTAACGTTTATTTATTCATTTGTTTAATGATTTTTTTTTTTTTTTGGAATAGAACTCCTTGTTTATTATTCTCTGTCCATTCTCGACATACAGTCACATCCCAACACACGTACGTACTGTACATTGTGTTTGAGCAGTGCTTGTTTGGTACACTGCAACGTGTCATGATTAGCATACGCAGGAATGCTGGTATAGGTTCATCCTTGTCCTTATGAATCCAATATGGCTGCTTCTGGACTGTCAAAAAAAATACTGAGCGCTCCCCTCTACGCAAGGGTACTGGAAGCTTATCTGGAACACACACACACACACACACACACGGCTTTGTGCTCACTGTTCGACAAAATGTACGCGGTATGTAACCTGGTTGCCGTTGTCCCAAGCATACAGCAGCTTCTCCTTGGGGTTGTAATCGATCTGGGTGGTGAAGCTGTACTCGTTGGTGAAGGGCAGGCGCGGGATGGCCTCCGTGTTGGTGTGGGTGTCGAACGCATACTTGACCTCGCCTTCCTTCTGGTTGTACGTGTCCACGGCGTACAGCACGCCGCAGATGATGAAGCAGTTCCCGTAGGAGTTCCTCCTCAGGCCCGTCCTCCAGGTGGTCTCCTTCTTTATGGACAGGTCCCCGGGGTCCAGCTTGCTGATGACGATCACCTCGTGCTGGGAGTAGTCGTAGTCTATGGCGGGGTAGATCACCCACAGGCCGCTCTCGTCCACGGCAAAGTCGATGTCGGAGTGGCCTCTCCACTTCCACGGCGTGGTGTCCTCGTAGACCACGTCGTGCAGAAGCGTCCAGGCGGCCACGTAGCGCATGCGCAGGTCGTACTTGATGATGTTCTTGGTGAAGGCTCGGTTGTAGTAGAACGCTCCGTTGTAGACCACGTGGCCTGTTCCGATCCAGTTGTACGGCAGCTTGAACAGGTTGCTCCAGCGGCCTGGGACACAAGAAGCAGTGTTGGCGTGTTATAACTTACAGTTGGGTGCCACCGATATTGTCCTTTATCATTTGACCCATTTAGGCCTGACCTCAAAATTTAAAAAAAATCCTTCTAAATCCTCCAGTTTTCTGAAATAAATATTTTCATGATTTTTCAAAAATAGCAGACCTACAAGCTCGTAGCGCGCCACTCGGTGGCGCGCTATGAGCTTGTAGATCTGCTATTTTTCAATAGCTAAAGCATAACATAATGCTAACACCAAAAGGGGTTCCCGCCCAGAATGGGTTAAAACACACCCGTGGCTCCCGAAATGCGTAGCAGGTTAAAACTAACCCGTGGCAGGTTCAAACTAACATGTGGCTCTCGACATGCGTGGTCGGTTACAACTAACCCGTGGCTGGGTTAAAACTCACCCGTGGCTCCCGAAATGCGTAGCAGGTTAAAACTAACCCGTGGCAGGTTCAAACTAACATGTGGCTCCCGACATGCGTGGTCGGTTACAACTAACCCGTGGCTGGTTAAAACTAACCCGTGGCAGGTTCAAACTAACATATGGCTCCCGACATGCGTGGTCGGTTACAACTAACCCGGGCCGTGGCTGGGTTAAAACTAACCCGTGGCAGGTTCAAACCAACCCGTGGCTTCCTTTGAGGTTAGGTTTTTGGGGCAGGGTGTCGGACTAATGCCCGTCGGACCAAACACATGCACCCGGTTAGCTTTAAGTAAGTAAGTAAGTAGCCTTGACGAGCCATGAGGCCCATAGGGGCAGGAGCCTATCTCCTGTTTCTGTAGCGTGAGGAAGCTTGATGTACAAGTACACCCCCTGGACATGACGCTAGTATGTCGCAGGGACTTACCCCCAATCCAACCCTTGATGCTGAGTGTCAAGCAGGGAGGCACTGGGTCCCATTTTGTAGAGTCTTTGGCATGACCCGGCCGGGGATCGAACCCCGACCTCCCATCAGGGCGGTCACTCTAACCACAAGAGCCACTGAGCCGGTTAGCTTTATCCTGTGTATATTATGACAAGTTGGATACATCCTGTCGTATGTGTCCCACACTGACATAATACCATGTATGTTTGGATAGTCACAGACTGTGTACACAATGGCTTGTCATGGGACACGGTTGTCTTAACTGTTACCGCTGAACAAACGGATACGCTCGTCGTATTCTAATCACATCCCATCAACTGTCCCAGGTTGGCCAACAACAGGAAGTAGTCATTTTGTTAACCCATTTTGGGCGGGAACCCCTTTTGGTGTTAGCACCATGTCATGCTTTAGCTATTGCTATATGTTTTTTATAGCTATAAAATAGCAGATCTACAAGCTCATAGCGCGCCACCGAGTGGCGCGCTACGAGCTTGTAGGTCTGCTATTTTTGAAAAATCGAAGAACGACTGACATAGAAACATAGCTTTTCCAGAAAACTGTCAGGATGTAGAAGACATTTTTAGAATCTGATCTCAGGTCAAAATGGGTTAATGGAAATAGAAAGCCTTGTGATGGACAAAAGCAACTCGGTGCGGTGCACCTCCACCCCCCCTGCCCGCACTACTAATCCGTCTCCGCTGTGCCCAGTACAAAAGAAAGGCCAGAGCGCACATCATGTCAACCACAGCGAGCATCATAGCTATACTCAACAAGATATACCTACTCATCCGCACGGGGCTGTGAACTCACCACCCTGCTGGATATGAAAGGAGAGAGCCCAGGGTGCTCCTTGCGTGCAAGTGCATTTAGAGTCCAAACACATCTAGATCAACAAAAGTCCAAGTCCCATGAGGGCAGGGAGATCATCTCGGGCTCTCTTACGGAAGGGTAATCCTATTCCTCGGTCCGGGTTACATGCAAGAAAGAGTTGATTTTTTTTCCCCACCCACTGCTGTGAAGCAACCCACGAGGCCTTAACATTCCACCAGGGGCACATCAGTCTCGCAGAGGTTACCGACTCCCTCGACATGAATTAATCTCCAGTGACGCTTACAGACAACATGGAGAAATGCAGCTAAACGAAGCCGGTTATACGCACCTTGCTGGAAGTTTTCCAGGTTGCGGAACTCCACTAGGTTGTTGCCGTAGTAGTAGTTGGTCACGTAGATCTTGGAGTCCTTGGCCAGAGGGTCTTTCATCCAGGCGCCTTCGTTACGCCCGTAGCTGTGTTTCTTTTCTGGCTGTTCGATGGATGCCAGAGTCCCCTCGCAGTCTAGGATCTTCCCTGCCAAGGAGACGCAGACCCAAAAACAACTCAACGCTTTGGAGAGAGAGGCCTGGCTTGCATTAACTTCTGTATGAGTTTTAAACAACAAATTTCACAGTCACAGCAGATCTTGGCAGTGAAAACCTGTGCTCTTATCTGGTGCTAAATTGCCGTTTTACTACTGCACTCTCTGCTTACAATGCACATTGTCTCATTAGTGGAGCGTTGTATTGGCAGTCGAATGCAGGGAAGTGCAGAGAGTGTTTGAGGGGCAGGGGCTGAAATCCCGTAAGAGGGGGGCACTTTTGGACAAAAATAGCGAAAATGGCAGATCTACAAGCTCACAACGCGTCACGCTGCGACTGGTTGAGAGCTTGTAGATCAGCTATTTTCGGGGCGCAACACAGCACTCTTTAGCTGGTGGAGATGCGGCGTACGACATTGGATTTCTAAACAAATCTGTTCAACGCAAAATACTATGTTCACGTTCAGGAGACTTCGGGGGAAAAAAGCTATTCTCCTGATGAATGCTGCATTGGTAAGGAGTGGCATTTGCATTTCTGTCACAATGTAGTAAATTCTACATTCGTGGTCTGGAAAGGGCAGTTGTTTTACAGACGGGTAAAAGGGCAGGGGCTGAAGCCCCCCTTTGATGTCTATGTTGCTATAATAACGCGTACCTGCTCTGTGTAGAATGGGTCTGCTGTTGTTGTCAGAGTTGTCCAGAACCAGCACAATGGTCGGAGCTGGTCTCTCCCGCCGTGCTGCGACAGTAGTGGTGGTGATGGTGGTGGGTGGGGTAGTTTTCGTGGTTGTGGACGCCGTAGTGGCGGTAGTGACGGTGACGGGAAGCGTGGTGTCAGCCGTGGGTGTAGTTGTCGTGACCTCAAATGTTTCCAGGACCGTTTCGGGGCCTTCGTCCTCTGACTGGCTCTCCTTGGCGTGGTGGTGGGCGGTGTATGTTTTGGCAGAGTGGTCTGGGAAGGAAAGGGGGGGGGGGGGGGGGGGGGGGGGGGTTGGGGGAGGGGAGGAAAAAAGGAGTCAGGCCAGGGAAATTAAATACTGTAAGTGGAAATCTTAAAAACTCAGACTCTCCCTAAGCCGTGTTTTTGCACTAGTTAGCTTGCTCATTTCAACATCGCTCTGTTGTGTCAAACAGGGTCAGATGCTGTTTCTCTGAAGGGGAGCAAGAAATGCTTGCAGTGTGCAAAGTTAAAGGTGTTTTATAATGCGTTCTCAGACGGATGTACACACGAGCCTCACTATCGGGGGGGGGGGGAGACATATTGCGGCTGTAACGTTCCAGAACTTCACATCAAAAGGCAAAGCATTAGCTATGCAACACGGAGACCATTCCAACTTCCTTTGGCCTGTTCTGTCTATCCCCTCCTGTTACCCAGCCGGTCCTGCTGCCTTCCTATTCACATGCAGAATTCCACAACCCCTCCTGGTCTCATCCCCGGCTGTGGAGAGCGACGCTATAAGCCACATGGAGGACAGTGTCAACAGAGGGACAGCCTGTTCTCTCTCTCTCCCTCGCCCTCTCGTCTGCACTCTCTCTCTCTCTCTTCCTCGTGCTCTGACTTCCTGCGCTGCCAGACAGATGTGCGGGGATTAGACGGCATCGCTACATAGGCAGTGCGCATCAGCATCTGGCCAACATGCGTTCTCCTGCAAGCCTGAGAGAACTACCTGGCCGGCAGGATCCGACGAGGGCATATATTGTAGGAACAAACGCGCTGGAGAAGATCTTCCGAGACGGCTGGAAGCGCAGAGTGCCGTATGAAAGTGTATAAATAGTACATCCTTACGTAAGAATCTCAATCTCCATTTTTATAGGTGCCTTTAGTCTGCACCTTACTCCCCATCTAACAGACGCTGTCTGAGATTATGGAAATGCGGCCAAATCGCTCTTCACCGCTTTGACAAAGAGCTGGCTGCGGGATCCGCTGGAGTTTAGTTTGGCTGGCCGGGCATGCAAAGGCACAGCAGAACACGCGGTGTGACAAGCGCTGTGCGCGTGTGCCCTGTGCAAACGCAGCATACCTATTCACTCAACTAGACTTAAAGAGGATTGGAAGGAGTCAGGAAATGTTTTGTCAGCTTTCATCTACAGTTGGAGGCCATCGATATTGTCCTTTTCTTTTTGCTGAGGTTTGCGTGATCTGCGCAAAAGGACAGTTAACCCATTTTGGGCGGGAACCCCTTTTGGTGTTTTAAACATTGTTATAATTTAGCTATTGAAAAATAGCAGATCTACAAGCTCATGGCGCGCTACGAGCTTGTAGGTCTGCTATTTTTGAAAAATCGTGAAAATATTTATTTCAGAAAACTGGAGGATTTAGAAGGATTTTTAAAAATGTTGAGGTCAGGCCTAAATGGGTCAAATGATAAGGGACAATATCGGTGGCACCCGACTGTACATTGTGTGTGAGGAGTGAGACCGGGGCATGTCACGGCCGTGGGCAGCATTCCACTGAGGCAGCATTCCATTTATCTCCAAATGTATTCTGTCAAAAAAAGATTTGGATTTCCTGCCCTGCTGAATATGCACCGACCGACACGGCGCAATCCTGCAGCTAAAGCAGAACCTGCTTTGTTTAAAACAACACAGGAATAAATCTCGTATTAAGGGTGACCTTCCGTGCCACACAGCAGCAGATTCCTGCTTTCGTTTCCCTCCTCGCCAACAGTGCAAAGTACGTAGCGGATCTATGGTCTCGTTCCTCCACACACCACCATGCACACACTCTGGAAATGTTTACGGCGCCGTTCTGTTGGAAATGAAATCAATCCAATGAAGCCCTTGATTTGCCTCCCATCTAGCAAACAGACTGATCTAGTGCTGATCTAGCACAAGATGTGTCGAGGATCATATCAATCATATCATTTGAATCACTTCAAGTAATAATAACAATATGATTTATTAGGACGGCACAAAGATGATCTCATGCATACAACGCACGCACACGCGCGCGCACACACACACACACACACACACACACACACGAGGGCGAGTGCAAACTCAGTTTAAGTGAAAACAGAATGGTTTTTTTCCTCTGTTTTGGGAGGTCGGGGGGGGGGGGGGGGGGGGGGGGGGGGGTTGGCTTACCTTTCCCGCCAGTGCTGTCTATGACATCGCCCTTGTAATAGGTGATGCCCCTCACCACGCCGGGCTGGTTGCCAACCACCACCTTGGCCTTGGCTGTGGGGACGACGGGCTTGGCGGCTTTACTGGGCTTCACCATCTCCTTCTTGGGCTTTATGACCTTCTCCTTGGGCAGCTTGGGAGGAGGCTTTTTGTTGGCAACTTTTACGGCCTCCTTGGTTTTCCCATCACCGGTGTGCTGTAAACATTGACATTTGGGGTTGCGTCAGTGACGGATGGTGTCAATATTGGCCTGTGGATTTGTGTTTAACCCATTTAGGTCTGACGGCAAAAAAAAAAAAAAAAAAGTCTTCTGAAAGAATATATGTTCAAAGATTTGTGCCGCATTTTCACGATTTTACGCGTGCACACTGTTTGTAATTTATCTGTAGTGTGCACACATATTGACGCTGGTTACTCTAACGATCCAGCAGGATCGAAACATTCGTAATGCAATGCTGTGCAAGAACAGTGTTGCAGGACTTTGCTCATTTTACTTTTTCTACCTACAGTTTGTAGGCTATAGAGTATAGACAGTTGAACAAATGTGGTTTTGGGACATTGCTATAGAGCGCCGAAGTCCTGACGTCACTCGCTCGTCCCCTCGATTCCCCTGGTTCACGGAAGTAATTGCTCTATGGAGAATAACATGGGCTCATCTTAAAATCGTTTCATATAAGCGTTGTGGTCCAATGATAAACAAGCTGTCTCGGCGTTATTGTCAGGGAGGTGTCTCTGTATCGTTTGCGACGGTCAGTCACTCATATACGATACAGTCTGTTTCTAGCGAAAATGTAACTAATTCAGCAGCAGTAACAATAGCGTTTTCTCTCAGTCAGTTGATTCTTCATATCCATATGAGTGAAGCGGCCTGGATGGTTTGTGTATTTTTCAAACTAAGTTCCTAATTGAAGCGATCTAAAATCCCCCTATGGGGATTACAATGCAAATAAAAAGTACATGAACCTGTGGATTTGCGCCCTCTACCGATATTGACGCCAGACTTTGTTGCTCTATAGTGTTTGAGTTGTATAAATGCTGTGTTTTAGGAGACGTTTCAGTCTGGTCCAGTTTCTACCACTTTCCAGGTATTCCAAAAACGTTATTTTAACAACCGTATGTTATGAGAAATGAGTTTCAGCGTAAAAGAAGATAAGCACCTGCTCCTGGGATTTCTGGTATGACAGTAATGCACATTATGGCCTACTATCCCAGTTATTACTCATCTTAAGACCATTCCTTTCAACATAGTTGCAGGTTTTTGTGGATAGCATCACCATGTTCATTTGAGATTTTAAAATATTGACTCTTCTCACAGCAACATTCTGCCCATTATGAATAAACAAATACAATACTGAAGCCCAAAACGCTCCACTTCTTCTGACATCTGAACCCAAAGAAATAAAATCACACGGGTGTGAAGTGAGGGGCGCTCTTATCGTCACACATCATCTCATTCTGGTCAATCACAGCTTGCGTCCTCGCCTTCGTTTTCAATGTTTGTGTTAAAGGGGCATTCCACTCATTTTCAACATTTTACTATGTCATTAATATACCTTAGAGCTGTTGTGTGGAAATAATAAAAAGGTCCCCCCATTCTGTGTTTCCTAGAACTAGAGGTCTGAAAAAAATCATTAACATGGTGAAACACATCTTGATGATGTCATCAAGATGTGTTTCACCATGTTAATGATTTTTTTCATAATTACAGTTCTAGGAAACACAGAATGGGGGGACTTTTTATTATTATTTCCACACAACAGCTCTAAGGTATATTAATGACATAGTAAAATGTTGAAAATGGGTGGTTTTCCCCTTTAACGCAATGTTTGTGTGTGTGTGTGTGCACAAACCCTCAAAGCTGGACATCAAAATCTGGAGCCCTATACATTAACTTAAATGCTTTGCTCTTAAAGTACAATCAGCTAATGCTTTGTCTTTTTGACACATTTTCGGAGTCATCCTCCTCCCCCGTCCCCACCCCCGTCCCCACCCCCCGCCCCCCCCCCCCCGCCCCCACCCCCGTCCCCATACCCCCCAGCCACCCCCTGTTCGGAGGTGGCTGAACTTCGCAGCGCAAGTGATTCATTCAACAGTGTAAAATAAACAGTGAAACCCTTTCAAATACACATTGGGTGTTCTGTAGACACCCAACCAACCTGGACTTTGTTGTCACTGGAGTCCTTCTGGAGCAGCTGCAGGCTCAGACTGGAGATCTCCTTCTTTATGCTCAGCATGAGGTTGGAGTAGTTCTCGTATCTCTTGAACTGGTTCGTCAGGGTCGCCATGCTATCTCGAACAAAGTCATTCTCGCGCGTGAGGTTCGTCTGATCGTCTGCCAAACAAGAACATAGATTTCTCAGAAGAATACAGTTGTATATGATTCATTTTCGGCTCACGCTGCTCAGAAAAAGGGCGAAGGGGAAGAGCGGAGGGCCTGCGCTTCCTGCAAACACACGAAAGACATTCAAAATGTTCCTAGCTCTCGTGTCCTTGTGTATGTCCTGTGAGGCTCGTGTCAGGGACTCACAGGAACACAGCACACTGAGCGTTAGTGCATCTTTTGTCTGTTGCTGTGTGTGTACTGTTTCTTTGCACATGTACACACTTATTGGTTTCTTGGCCTTTTAATGATGTTTGATTTATTATTGAACTGAAGTCCAAGTCACTCCGGTCCAGGATTGGTCCGACGTGATTAATCAACTGTTAACTGTAAAATGCCAAAATATATCAAATAAAAAACACTGGTATGACAAGTCTCTCCCAGCAACATTACTATCGTAGCCGCAGGGTTTAACGGAACTCTGAATACTGAATGCCATAAGAGGACACGGTTAATAAGTACTCTTAAGTCAATCTCTGGAATTCAGTTGGTTTTCTCACAAAAAAGGTTAAAGGACAACTTTAGTTTTTTTCAACCAAGGTTCATGTTTTAGGTTGTTATTAGAGAAAGTAAAAGATGAGTGTTCATTTTTCTTCATTTGCTGCTTTCTTTCGTTTTAGGGATTTTAGCGGTTTTTGACATGGGGGTGGGGGCATTCGAACATGGGGCTAAATATGTATTGTTTTACAAAATATCATGGCGAAACAATACATATTTAGCCCCATGTAAAACGAAAGAAAGCAGCAAATGAAGAAAAATGAACACTCATCTTTTACTTTCTCTAATAACAACCTAAAACATGAACCTTGGTTGAAAAAAACTAAAGTTGTCATTTAACCTTCAGAATTGACTATAAATCTTTTTATATGGCCAAATAGCGGACACAGCTTCATTTAGGATAACTAACAAAGACTTTGAGAGAAGAATATGCTTTGGTTTCCTATGACTATACCAATATTACTATGTTACTATAATACGAGTGTATTGACCGTATTGGTCGAAATGGGGCCATGTTACCGGTTTATGGAGGGTTTTTCATCTTACCTCTTCCAGGTTGTTCATTTGGGAGACCACTTTGTTGATGTAAGAATGGACTTTCATTAGATCCAAGCTGTACAAGGTCCCCTCCAAAAGATCCACCATGGAATGCAGCTGGAACGGGAGAGACACATTAATTAATGACCCTGTACTCACCAACCATGTTTGACGGGTCCATGTGTGCGGAAGCCAATAACACCCCCCCCCCCCCCCTCCCCTCTCCACCTCTAAAAACACTTTTGATGATTAACTCTATTGACTTCTTTGTTCAGTTAAGTGGGGAGGCCTGTGCATTCAGCCTCTGAAACACCTTGTAAAACTGCCTACACAAAGCCTGCAGTTTCGTTCCGTTGATGAATTGAACATTGTGGACCCTATTGGAAACAAGTGTAATGCTTAATTGGGTCGTCCACTCACAGTTAACAGCCTTTGTATTGAGTTTGTGCTTGAAATGTACTGTAATTCTGCAAACTGTTAATACATTTTTCAATCAATCAATCAATCAATCTCCTGCACATTGTGCCATGGTGTGGAGGAATCGCTCATCAAAAATGAGCCTTTTACGTTATTGGGTTAAAACTATAGGTATCGCCCCCTGGACCAAATGGCATTCCAACATCTGGATCTGCTTCTTATTTTCATATGGTACATACTGTGCATACTCTTTTCTGCCATGTGAAAAATTAATGTGTGCTTTACATACGGTGCGGTGCTCGGATGGTATCCGCAGATGTTAGATCAGATAACACATTAGAGAGGTCACGTGGGGGCGAGCGATGACCTTTGGTACCTTTAAACTCGATGGGGATTTAGGGTTCTATAATTTTTTTTCCCTTCTCCGGCCAGCCTTTCCCACGGCCTTACAAGCACACTGATCTGTCCACAATGAATATCACTGTTTCTGTCTGCACCCTATATAATCTGATCAAGTACTTAAGAGTCATTGGCTTAGGTTAGATGTCCTGGGATGTAGTATATATTGTAAGTCTAGCTTTTAGACAAGACAGATTATTATCGAATTATCGATTCTATTAACGTTTGTATATCTCTTGGTCAGTCTTGGTGGGTACCAAAAAATATCCACTGGACACTACTGATGGACAGTAAATGGCCGTACTACTCCATGCATACAAATAACACATTTAAGCCACAGATGTTACCTGCCGAGTTGCGGTGCAGTCCAAGACTCTCTACTATATACAGACACCTCTCTCAGCTTTGTCCAAGGCTGCACTATGTGTATGGGGGATGGGTGTCTTATTAGTGCTGAGAGCAGGTGCAGTGTTATATAGGACTAAATTGAAGAAACATCTGATGGAAGGTACCCTGTTCTACCCTGTTCTGACTGTCTTCTCAAACAGTGGTCCGCAGACCACTAGTGGTTCATGGCATAGTGTTCCATCGGGAAATGGTTTCAATTGTTTAAAAAAACATATATTGTACCTATTGTTAAAAGTATCAACGATACGTTTAAATAATATTTCATCAGTCCATATGGGCATAATAGTGTTGGGCATAACAAAGTTGCATCATCATATATCCACTGGACACTACTAATGTTGTGAGCTTGTATTCAGCTTTAACATTATTATTAATGGTAAATATTCATTTAAAAATGTTTAAATAAATTGATTGATTCATTCAATACTGTATTAGTCAAGAGATTTAAACTGCACAAAGTACAGTGAAGCATTTATGATAAAAGGACAACACACAAAAAAGGTCCTGGAGGCTTCCATTGTTTCCATTGTGGTCCAATGCGTTCCTATCTACATACTTTTGTGGGCAGGTGTAGGTGTAGGTGGTCCGTGAGGATTGTTTGAAATATGCTAGTGTTCCGTAGACTCACTATAGGATGCGAACCACAGTTCTAGTTAGCCTGGTTAATAAACCAGACCGAATCAGCCGTTGGCAAAAAAAAGTTGCCTACCAGCGGGTTTCGGTCTGGCGAGGCTCAGTAGCACGCCTCTTTCCTACAATCGAGAACAGGTCGGACCAATCGGGACACGGTATGCAATATGGGCGGGCTTTGGTACAGTGACGTTCAATGCTTGAGACTTTTGACTGACAGTAGCTCTGACCAATTGCGTCAAAGAGAAAATGTTTGAACCCGCCCCCCGGGAAATGAAATCCAAGTGGAGCCAGCCCAGACTGATATACCGCGACAGTGTTGTGTGATATTAGTCTGGCTTATTAGCCAGGCTAAGTTCTAGTACCATCCAAAACCCACCTTTTCAAACACCATCATGGCCCGTAGCACTTACCCTAGCCCCTTAGATAGAACTTTATGTAGACTTAGATAGCATTTTATACAGACTTATAGCATGTTACGGAGACAGCACTAGAATTGCATTTAATGGCACTTCATAGTATATGTATAGTATAGTATGTATAGTTTATATATACAGTTTTCATTATATAGATATTCCACTGTTACGTTCTTAGCTTACGCATGTTTCATGATAACTACTTTTTATGTACTGTATGTGATGTATTGACATGCTTTTTTGTTCTTGCTTATTGTAAATCGCTCTGGATTAAGAGCGTCTGCTAAATGCCTAAATTGTAAATTGTATCCAAACCACTTTTCAAGGTGAGTACCTGTACTCATGATATGGTACCATCAAATCTGTACAAGAAAAACCCCACTGGGATGCGTCCCGCCTTGGCATTTAAAACCCACTCTGGGCGTAGAACCCCTTTTGGTGTTTCAAGCATTATGTTATACTTTAGCTATTGAAAAATAGCAGATCTACAAGCTCATAACGCGGCACCGAGTGCCCCGCTATTTTTTAACGTTTTGGGAGTTCCTGGAACAACATATTTTCAGATGGGGGTCGGCGGCCAATTACATATCATTTTTGGGGTCCTTGGCATGAAATATGGAGCACCACTGATACAGAAACATGAGGTATTTCAGAAAAATGTCAAAATTTAGAAGCCTTTTTTTCCCCTTTTTTTTACGTCAGGCCTAAATGGGTTTAAGTTCCCCTCCTCTCCTCACCTTCAGCAGTTCCGGGGCCTGCTTCTTCAACTTCTCCATCTTCCACTCGTTCTCGCAGGGGTTCAGGGACGAGGGCGGCGCCGTGCACGAGCACTTGCAGTCGGAGCCCGAGCTGACGGTCTCCACCGTGTAGAAGTCCTCCACGCGCACGGCGCCGCTGCGCAGGCGCGCGCACGCGTCCTTGCTCAGCGGGCGCATGATGCACTTGCAGCGGCAGTCCGAACCCTCCGACGTCATTCGCACCGGCTCGGTCTCCCCGAAGATCTGGAGGAGGGATTGCGAGAAGAAGGGGGGGGGGGGGTTGAATAGAGGGTATGCGCGTGTGACATCATCATCATACCCGGAAGTTATGCCTACTGACCGAGTGGCAGAAAACGACTTTCTGTCCATGACAGCCCATACATCCAAACAGAAAAGTCCTATCTGATTGCATTAAAACGACGTTAAACTCACTTTATGCATGCGCATACCCTCTATTTTCCTGTCAAGGACACCCACATTGATATGCATTTGGCACCCATTCGAATAGATTTTGTGCCCCGGGGGCCCCATAAGAGAAGATTTGTCATTTTTCAAAAAAAAAAAAGAAAAGCAGATCTACAAGCTCATGCTTGTAGATCAGTTATCTTGCACCTCTGACTGATGACTGAATATCGCCGCTGTCGGGAGGAAACATTTGATAAAACAAATAAAAAGGTTTCAGGAAATGGAAACAAGAGCCCTGTGTTCCCACACACATCCAATGTAGTTGTATTTCAGCGACGAGTTGTTAATACTGTGGTTAAATATTTATAGAACCCACAGACAGACCTAACCACTTTCAACCCGGCGTCCCTGTTTTGGGGCATGTCATTATAGGCGAAACCGTTCCTAAACTTTCAACAATAGTTTGCACAGCTTGTAGATGTAGCTATTTTCACTACTTTTGCGCGACACTGTTATATGATGGCATGAGTAGGTTTCTGTCTGTCAGTGATGATATTACAAACTGCTTCACAATCACTGACCACAAGAAGCTAGGACCCTAAGCAAAACGTATTCTTGTGCCATGCAGATTCTCAGGTGAAAATGTGTTGATTTAATCCATTGAGACCTGGAACGCATCTATGTCACGTTAGCGTTTAACCACATTAACCATTAAACAGCTGTGTTGAAGTCGAGCACTCCTTGACAGCTTGATGAAAACAGATTCCTTATCAAAATCTGTAGTCTGTTAGTATAAACTACTTCATTCTTAATTGGGGGGGGGGGGTAAACCTTTTAGTTGGCCATACTTTCAAGCCTTGCATGCTAGATTCTATTCACCTTTTTCTTACAGCCCATAGTGCATTGCGTTTGTGTGTGCAAATTTCGAAAGTTCCTCTTTCTCTCGCTGTTTTGCCAGTTTTGCAAGAGAAACAAGTGGCCAGGTCTATGAAAACAAGCACAAATGAAAATAGCTCATCTACAAGCTCACAGCGACAAATTGTGAGGTTGTACATCCGTTATTTAAAAACATTTAAAAACATTGTTTTTTAAAAGGCACAAAATATGTTTAGATGGATGTCTGTGGACAATTAATATTAATCTGGGGTTCCTTGATGTGAAGAACTGTGGAAACCACTGCTTTAAACAACATTAGGAAGCAAGCCCATAAGCAACTACTATACACTTTAGAATCAAGCCCAAAAAAACATGAACCAGCTACTACCAATAATTTATTTGCAAGTGACTTTACAGATAAAACAAGTCAAAGGTTGCTTATAATAAGCAGACATGGCAACACGGCCTGAAGTAAGCAAAGCACACACACAAGGAGCCCCAGTACCTTGGCGGGGAAAAACGTGGATACACATGCTATGCTACCTGATCTGTATTTTGGCCAGCAGCAACTCTTCATATAGCTGTTGCATATATCCCTCCTCACTACTCACTACTTTAGAGTGACGCATCCTTGGCCAGGCATGCAAATGGAGACGTTAAAAGAGAGGTGTACAATACATAGCTCCTCCACAAGCAGCCAGGGCTGTGCAGCGTCAGCTAGCGAGGCATTCTGAGAATGTAATTGTATCCAAGCCAGTGATCAGTGGACCAAACATACGACCTTCATTGTTATTACTAATACACAATCCCATGTAATGTAACAACTTATTAAGATATATGCTCAGCTGGGGGTTTTCTTCTCCCAGTGGTGCGTCTGAGTCAGACCGAGAGTTTGTTCCACTGGTATGAATTATTCCTCGTCTCCTGGTGGACATCTATGAATAATAAATCCATTTTCTTAGGAGGGGAAACAAAGGCAAGGGGAAGGAAAAGTGATCCGGAACAATAACCACGGGCTTCCCCTCGTTTGAAGGTTAAGTCATACAAACTATTATCACCAACTGGGTTTTGGATACCCCCCCCCCCCCCCCCCCCCCCCCCCCGCCCCACATAAAATGAAAACGCTTTGTAAAGCCATGGTGCCTCATTCATACATGGCTTAATCTTCAATTCATATTGGTGCCATGACCATAATACAAAGTAAAAACTGCTACGTACCCTGCTACGTTTTGACTGGACTGTCACTGAACTGTATATACCGTAGCGTACACATCTTACACACAAGACCATCCATCCATCCGTAACTTATTTCAGACAGTTTAAGAGACAATGGATTTACTGTATATTTGAGTAAATGTTCCATTGATAATGGTGTATTGGTGTATTGGTGTATTGGTGTGTGTGTGTGTGTGTGTGTGTGTGTGTGTGTGTGTGTGTGTGTGACTTCATTCCACTGAAAGCTTTGTGTATAGGCCTACCTCTCCACTAAGGGCTGTCAGCATCCATCTTCCTGTCAGACACTGATTTATGGTGGCAAAGTGGGCGTGGCCCACGGTGTTTGCAAAGCTCACATTTGATCCCCGCCAGCAACTGGTCACCCAAAGACCTGTGTGCTCCGTCTAAGAGCTGTTTACTTACACTGAACCCCACTCATTGTCATCACTTTAGATTAAGACCAAAGGGCCCTTTTTAGATCATGCTTTGTGATGTATCGCTTGCTGCGACACACACTAGTCCTCCTGGCTATCTCCTAGGGGGGTGGGACGATATGGGTACCTCACGATACGATATATATTGCGATATTAGGCCCTCGATAACGATAATATCACGATATTCAATATATTGCGATATTTGCGATATATCAATATATTGTATGAAATTTCATCAACGATATTATATATCACGATATCTGCAACTACAAAATACTTGGAACTGAAAAAATGCTATTTTCGTGCTCGGACACAAGGAGGGACACACACATAGCTGTCTATAGTGGTTGCACCACTCAAACACTAAATTAATAGAGTTTTTTTTTAATATCGATATTTGAATAATCAATATCGATTATTTATCGCGGGAGGACGTATCGATACATATCGCCATATCGATATTTCAGCACACCCCTAGTATCTCCCTCATCCACTTAAACCTCTGTGCTTACCAATAGTACATTTGACCCGAGTTGGCTCTGTTCCTTTTCCCCCTCTACATCAAATCTATTCGCTGAAAACAGCCGATCTAGAAGCTCACAGCGCGTTGGAGCAACACGGCACATTTGCAAGCCCGTAGACCTGCGATTCTCTCGCGAAGCACCCCCCCTCCAGAATAGAGAGGTTCACGTGGGTTACGGTATGTTGTTGAGCCAATGCGTTGTGCTCCTATACCGATGCTCAACTCATCTCCCATCACCTTTGGGGCTCGCCTCTCCAGGCTGCACCGAGGGAGCTTATATAGGCTGTCATCTCTTTGCGCTGAGATTTAGGGATCTCTATAAACCCCAGGGCAAGCCTAACATGTGGTACCACTCAGAGTGGAGAAGAATGCACCATCACAGAGATTCTTCATTAAAGAATTTCTGCCTGTCTCTGTCCTACCTCTTTGAAGCGTGGCTTGGTCTGAGTCCATGCCCCTGCTGCCACGTCGTGTTCTGGACCTGCCTAACAGTCTCAACACGGGACATCAGGACTAGTTTGTTTGGGGACGGCGAGAGTTCACCAGCGGATGTCTGTGCAGCAGTTGGGAAATATGATCAACAACAATGAAAGATATCCATGTGTACAGGACTTTGATCTGTTTCTGCTTTGACATTGTGATGTCAAATGTCAATGGCGCGCGCACGTGTGCTTGTGTGTGTGTGTGCTTGTGTGTGTGTGTGTGGTGTGTGTGTGTGTGTGTGTGTGTGTGTGTGCGTGTGTGTGTGTGACTGTGTGTGACTGTGTGTGCGTGTGAGAAAGTGAGAATGCAAGAAGGCTAATTGTTTTTTAAGCTGTTGTTGATGCCATCTGCCTTGTGAAGGAGAATGGGCTTCCTTCCTGCATGGATAAATAAAGGTTAGATGAGATTTTAAAAAATCACACCCGTGTGAACTGAGTGGTGCAACTACTCAGTATTTGTATCTATTCCTCTACATGTCCCTAAGGTATTTCTATGTAATTCAGGGTCTTTTGATTTTTCCATATCATCTTCTAAAGTGAAATATCTCCAATCTGATCTTTTGCCACTATGCCTAACATCTGTTGAGGAATAACTATAAAGATTGATTATATAGAGATTGATTCACTCTGACGTGATATCTGTGATGTCAGTGACGTCACATACTAACCATAGCAACCATGCTCGTTTTTTTGGTTGCTAACCATAGCAACCATGCTCGTTTTTTTGGTACGAACAAACACGGGTACACGGGTACAAAGCCAGTTGTTGGAGTGGTTTGCACCACTCAAAAAAAGTTAATAATTTAACCTGTGAAAAGATACAGGAATTGGTTGAGGAAATTGCACTGGTTCCAAATTCAATTCATTTTTAGATGACAACATGAACACTAGATTAAGGCATACTCAATGTGTCATCTATATGACTTAATTCTCAAAGAAAGCCCAACTACATGGAAAGCAAGCATCAATTCTCAACACGCTTTGCACTCAAGAAGGTAACAAGGCTACTTCAATAACTACTTCAGAAGATGATATTTTTTGCGGTACAGTAAATAGGCTGGGGTGGGAGGTGCAATGGAGGTAGAAGAGGTGGGGGCTCATTAGTTAAGGAATGTGGACTGAGTGATGGGGTCTTGAGGGGGGTGGGGGGGGGGGGGGGTGCAGGGGAGGTGGAGTGTGTGCATACACGCACAGCACAGCACTGGCAAGGGTTCTTGATTATGGGGCAAAGGACCCCTCTGTGCCGGGACGGCTCAAATCAAATCCTAACCCTGGTCAAGTGAAAAGGCATATGGTTTAGACGAGTGCTACAGCCACATGAAAACAGAATGGATTAGCAGATTAAATGTGAGGTTGTGCCCGCTGGCCTGCGGCGGCGCTTTATTGTTCAGCCCCCCACCGCAGCGGGCCCAGCCCTCGCCTTGTGCCATAGCAACATCAGCTTAATATGCTTTAAGTCCCTCTGCGGGATGGAGAAGTCTGGGTTGAGAAATTCCTGCCAGATTTAACACCAGACTCTCCTGGACACTTGAGTCACCAACTCTCTGTTCTGTTTTGTCAACACCGCTACCCGCTACTCCAAGCTGTATCGCTGGAACTAAGAGATATGGCAACCCTCTGTCCTAATTATAAAAATGAAAAAAAAAAATCAAATAAAGAAACTGGCGGGGAGAACAATTGCAGTCTTCTCCCCAGCTCATTCACAGTACTGGCATGTCAACTTGACTGACCAGTGTCTTCTGCTAGCTACCTCAGAGCAGACAGCTGCTCAGAATGCTCAGAATTGAGAGCATTCATTCATGCAATGCTCCCTCTGGAGTGCATGAGGTCAAGTCTCTCAGGTAAAAAAAGAAAACAGAAAGGGACAAAAAATACAAGACACTCAAACACAATTAAACCTCTGCACAACGTTTCCACCACAAGAGGAAGGGACATAACTAAGCAGTAAGCTCTTACTGCTTAGTTATCAGAGCTTGATTCGATAATTGGATGAAGGCTTCAGTCACCAAAACACACTGACTGATAAAGTGAAACGTTTATTGTGGTCAGGAGTACCAAGGACCAGTGCCTCATGTTAGTTAGTCACATTGGGCAGACTGTGACAGTAGCAGAGGTGGTTCTGTAATGGACTGTGGTTCTAGTAGCACAGGCCCTGGGATATCTACAGCCTTGCGGTTTATATAAACAAGGATATCCTTCCCTTTTAGCGCCAAGTGTGTTTTGCCACTTGGTAATTACAGGGCCGCAACCGTGTTAGTGAAAAAACAACCACCACAGCTTTGACGAATCAGGCATCCATTGGCACAAATTCACTTCCGGCATTTCTACTGTGTCATAAGCATAAACATTAGGCCCATTATTATTCCTGTTATGACAGGTATGGAATCTTAACTGCCACAGCAGGCTAAGTGAAACAATTTAACTCAGCTGTGTAATTCCATTCTGTTTTCTGTTTCCATACCATATATTTCAAATCTACTACCATTGAATTCACATACAAACAACAGCACAAAAATGTCAAATAGAAATGGCTATTTTGACTACCGAACTATTTCGATTTCATTATTACTGTTGAAGAAGCTCCAAGTGTAATAGTTTCGCTGGTTGCCAGTTGCCACTGCTGTACTGAAATGAAATGATTACTATATTTACCCAGGGTATCTGGGCTAAGCTCAAGAACTTGTTTCCAGCCAGGCCCTGCTCATAGAACATTTCATCGTAGTGGTTCAATGCCTTGTTCAAGGGCACTTCAGCGGTGGTAATTTTAACGTGTCGGACCGCTGATTCGAACTGGCGACCTTCCGGTATCAAGACCGCTCCGCAATCCGTTCGGCCACCGCTGCCAAGAGCATGTGAACATAAAAATGGAAGCCTTGAACCTTGAGCTACTAAGTCCTCATGTCTTTGGGTTGCACTCCAGAACTGGGCCTAAAACAAATCGTGGTCCAATTAAATTCCAGTAGAGGCAGTCCACTTTTGTCCTTAATCTGATTAGTGGTGCTTATAAATATACTTTTGCTATCGTAAAAGATCAACCCGGAGTTCAATGGGGCTGAATCGGAGAAGCCTGGAGATAAATCATGAGATCGCAGTAGCAGTGGTGGAAAGTAACTAAGTACTTTTACTTAAGTACTGTACTTAAGTACAATTTTGAGGTATTTGTACTTGAGTATTTCAAATTTCCAATACTTTTACTTCTACTCCACTACATCTCAGAGCCAAAATTTTACTTTTACTTTTACTTCACTGCAATTATTTGAAAACTTTACTTACTATAGTTACTTTGGAGATTTTAATTTTGATTAGAAAACATACATTAACCACTTCAACCCTATACATTTCGGCCATTTGAAAATGTGTGTGTTGCGACGCATTGTGAGCTTGTAGATCGGCTATTTTCAATAGGTTTTGTACACATTTTGAACTTGTGAAATGGCACATTCTGCACAATGAGTACTTTTACTTTTAGTACTTTAAGTACATTTTGATGCCGATACTTTTGCACTTAGTACATTTTCAATTCCTTACTTTTACTTACTAACGAAGTAGTTCTAAATTGCAGTATTGGTACTTTTACTTAAGTAAAACAATTGAGTACATTTTCCACCACTGCACATTAGCGCCGGACTGTTAATTAGCTGAAGACAAAGCACAGTGCTTTTGGGGGTACACCTCTACATTCCATCTGGCTCTGTTTATAGGTCCAGCTACACTCTGAACTTTGCAGTTGTCATCATCACATGATCTCTCAGAAGAGAGAGAGAGAGAGAGAGAGAGAGAGATGGAGATGGCAAGATAGATATAGAGGAAGAGAGAAAAAGAGAGAGAGAGAGAGAGCAAGCGTAATAAACAAAGCGTGAAAAGATAGTACATGCATGCAGGCATGCATTGCACACACATGCAAGTCACTCTTGTTCATCTATCTTTGGTATAATAGCCAATCGTATAATCCATTAAAATCCACAAACTGTTTTCACTTAATCACTTGTGTGTGTCTGGTGGCCTCAGTCATGAATGGAATGATAGATGCTGCCAGTGTTTTTCCTCCAGATGCTCTTTTGTTGTACAACAGATGTCAGACCCGCAAAAGCTCCAAGCTTTGGGGAAAGCATCTTTTCACACACTACACAGTTCATTAATATTATAGGACAATTCAGGCTGTCCTGTTTTATAACACTTGGGAGGAGGCAGCACGCCAATAAGTCATGCTGGTCTTCATGCAAAGCACATTTTTTGATAGGTTCATTATTAGTGTTTAGTAAGCCTCTCTAGTAATTCAATAAAATGAGTTCTGATCAACACTGGGCTGCAATATTGGTTGACTAACATACATTGTGTGTGCGTGTGCGTGGGCGTGCGTGCGTGCGTGCGTGTACGAATGCACGTGCGTGCGTGTGTGTCCTGGGTGTTCATTTAAGTCTGAACGTGTAAGGAAGTTGTTACATTTTACTGTGTGTTTTCAAATCTCCACGGCACAACAGTACAGATAAAGAGAGAATGTCAAGGGCATGTCTCCCATATTTCCTTCCACTCTCAGTCAATGGTCTTCTGGGTGAGACAGAGCATTGACTGAGAGTGGAAGGAAATATGGGAGACATGCCCTCATATGTCTAAACGTCTGGAGACTTTTAGACATATGATGGCCCCATGCCATGGCCATGTCCATAATGTTAGTCAGGGAAAGTAAGGGAAAGAGTACTGTGAGTGGGTGTGTATTTGGCCCCGCTAGTGGCAGGGCTTTAAGGATGTCTGACCATCCACCGAGGATCAAAAGAGACACACATCCAGTTTTCATTTAAAGGCCTATAGGTGCTGAACTACAAAACGTAGAGATAGAATAAGAGTTTGCACGCTGTAGCTCCCTTTCTTTCTGCATCGTTTCGTTTTGGGTCCCGCCGGCGTGGGCGTGGGCCCAGCGACGTTTCGAACACACGGCTCTTCTTCGGACTCCATCCACCACGTCGTTGGTCCCAGACAACATACTGTATCTCATCAACTTCTGGCTATATTGCAAAGCGCGTTCATGCCCCAGACCCCAGAGGATGAACAACACTACTCTGTTTCTCTGTTACATTATAAACATTTATTAAAAAGGGTATCTTTTAAAAACAAAGAAAAGGTCCCGCACACTGTCACTGACTGACACTTGCCAAAATGTTGCTCTTTATTAGGTTGACGTTTCGGTCGCTTAGACCTTCATCTACCAGCCTTGTGGTTAGAGTGTCCGCCCTGAAACTGGGAGGTCGGGGGTTCGATCCCCGGCCCGGGTCATGCCAAAGACTGTAAAAATGGGACCCAATGCCTCCCTGCTTGGCACTCAGCATCAAAGGGTTGGATTCGGGGGGGGGGGGGTCAAATCAACGAATCAAATGATTCCCGAGCACGGCACGGCTGCAGCTCACCGCTCCTTGGCTGCTGCTCACCGCTCCAAGAGATGGGTCAAATGCGGAGAACAAATTTCACTGCGGTAACGTGTGTGACATATCGTACGACTTTGATCAGGACAGAAACGTCGACCTAATAAAGAGCAACATTTTGGCAAGTGTCTGACAGTGTGCGGGACCTTTTCTTTGTTTTTCAACGATACCCTTTTTAATAATATTTGTCACTAGCCTTCTGAGGTGTGCATCGGCCCTTTTGCTAAAAAAAACCCAAAACCATTATAAACATTTAACATTCGAGTATACGGATGTGGAATATATGGAATGCAGGTATGTACTCAAATGGTATACATACACTAATTACGAATTGCTGTCTCTTTAAGATGTCGATTTTTGGGGGTTCATTTGAGGACTTGGAGAGCCGGATTGAGATGGTCATGGGGCTGAGGTCCGGCCCACGTACGGGCCGTAATATGTTGCCCATGTGTGCTAGTCTAGAGAGAGTAAGGCTGTGGAGCTTTTTGATGTTTTGTTACCCTGATTTCTCTTTGGGCAAATAACCGTGAAAAAAGTGTTTAGTATCACCCATCTGAGTTGCACACATGACTGAACCCCCTTAATCCTGGCATGCAGTTTGAGTGCCATATGCTTGTCCCTCTGAATTACAGAACGGACCACTGCTACAGTCAGGCGGGCAGAGCATCCATTTCCCCCCCCATCATCTCTCATTCTGTCTTTGTCCTCTAATTGACCTCATGGTGGTATTCCTGCGGCTTGTTTACAACCCAAACAACAGGCCGGTGCCCACTGCTGTTCCCACGACACTGGGCGTCATGGCCTTGCCCTGTAGCTGCCCATAAACACAATGCCATGCACTGTGTGCCAGTTAGACCAGAGATAAACCTGAGGATTCCACCCCCCTCCTCAGTCCTCTCTCTTTCTATCTCTCTCTCACATGAGTACACGCACGCACGCACACACGCGCACACACACGCACGCACAGACGCACACGCACACACACGCACACACACGCACAAGCACAAGCACACGCGCACACTGCTCTTGGACAGTAGACCAATCAGAAAACATATTCATATAAAGCATGTTCTTGTCAAAACTGCCTGCATGTAGTCTAGTCTTACAGCAGTCTTTACTATTAAACTTTAACTAGCAATGTGCGAAATTGCAAGTGTTCCCATTGTTCCCTCGAGTATAGCTCGCTAAGTAAGTAGGCCTACAGTATCATGATGATGTTTTGATCCACATGACGTCACACGATGCCACGTGACGTCACAAAAGGTTTATACAGAATGTTTATCCGGAATAAAGTCGGGCAATAGTCTGGTTGCCTGATGCAACAAGGCCTGTACAGTACACTATAATAATTCAATACAGCACAGTAGTACTTTCAATCACAGACAGCCAGGCAATTAAAGCAACCACAGACGAGAGTCGACCATGCAGCCATGCAGTTCAACGGGTGTCTTTGATATCAGATAGGCTACACTACACAGTGGACTGGTGATGTTTCCATAACTGTTGTATTATGTAGGCTATTGTTTCTAGGAGACGTGGGATCATTATTAGACTCTCTTCGGGGGGAATGATGGTCTTCCAAGACTTCAGAGAGAGAGAGACAGAGGGGGGTAGAGTCCGCAGCAGCTGTGCAAACAACAACGGTCAGATATTAGGCTATTGTTACCTCGCTAGGTGCCATCTCTCCGCTGGCACCATGCCTCGCCACGCTCGAGGTATCATTTTGATAAACCCAGCCAGTTACCCATGGGATATTGTTGCCTACTCCACTGTCTGATGTGACGCGGTGACCCCAAAGCCGTCATTTAGAGGATTAGCTCAAATGGAAGGGGAAAAAATTGGCACGTGATGTTAAACATCTGTCTACTTGAGAGAGACAGAAAAATTAACGCCTGCTCGTTGGAAAGGTTTAACTAGTTATTTGTCAAGTCACCTATTTGTCTGAACCATATATATACACCTGACTATGACGTAGACTATAGGCTACGACATAAAAGGTAGCCTATTTGAAAGAATGTAACACAACATGATTTAAATTCAACTTCTTCTGGTTTACATTTCACCACAATAGCCTATATCCCATTCAGGATGGTTGCAGAATCTGTGTGTTTGGGGAATTGGATCTGACTTACCTTGTTCATAGCAGTGGCATCCTGGCACAAAACTAGAAGAAGACAGATGAACAAGTTCGTGTACCTCCACATTTTCTTTCTTGTATGTTTTTGGTATATAGGGAAAAAAACGTGCTGCTGAATCCTTAATTTGCCCCCGATTTAACAGCAAAAACACATGTAGCCTACTGTGTGCATTCAAGATTCTATTGTTACTCCATTGCCAGTAGTCCACAGGTGGTGATCTGTTTTTGCAGTAGTCTATAGTGTATTATGTGCGCTTCTTCGTAGAGTATACGAGCGCTCTTCGAGTCTCCACCGCGCACGCACGCTTGTTCTCAACTGGTGCGCTCACGCTCAGTGAGTGTGCGCATCATCTGTCATCTAACTCTGGCCCCTAGAGAGGGGAGGGGCTTTTGGACACGATTTCTTGTGAGTTCACGCTTTTTAGTTTGTAATTCAAAACGAATTAAAGCGTGCAAGACTCCGTAGAACACTTTGTGTGACTCGAGGCCATGTGCGCGCATATAGGGGCTAGTATACGGTTTACGGTTGATTGCAATTATACAGGTTTAATTTAGTTCAAATGAAGCATGTTTAGGTAAAAGAAAATGTTACACATCCTCCACTTTTGGCGTGTCTTTCTTTTGACATTAAATGTCAAAAGAAAGACACGCCAAAAGGAATAAGGAATAAGGAATAAGGTCGCGATAAATTTTTTATCGCGACCTTATTCCTTATTGGATTATTCTAAAAAAATAAATAAAAATGTAGGACTAAATAAAATGTTAAATAGCCTAGATATGAGAACGCAGAACCGGTGATTTCACCCACTGCGTTCAGTTATAAAAAGGATATGGCGCCATCTCCTGTTTCCTTACTATAGTACACGTGATGTCTGACCAGTATAGGCCTATTTATTTAGACCTATATGTATTAAATCTCATCACCTGCCAACCACACACACACACACACACACACACACACACACACACACACACACACACACACACACACACACACACACACACACAGGAGGTTAAGGTAGGAGTCACACTTTTTGATGTCTGTTGGTAGGGCATTCCACATTCTGGTGGCATAGCAGTAGGCCTTATAGAACAAATTTGACCCCAGTTTTGTGCCGAATCTGGGTTGAGTGAGATACAGTAAAGGGAGCTCCCTCTAGTGTTGTGCCTGTGTGTGTCTTTCTATTAAAGTAGTCTGACAGGTATTAGGTATAGGCCTATACGTAAGGGATAATATCTGGCTAGGTGGTCATTGTCGGGAGATAATTCACCGACAGGGAGTTTAACCACCGAGGCGAAGCCGAGGTGGTTACACTCCCTGAAGGTGAATTATATCCCGACAATGACCACCTAGCCAGATATTATCCCGCTTATTACATGGCTAACTAACATAAATTAATCCATTGATCCAAAACACAACAAAAAAAGTATTCCATAACTTCGCGCTGGCTGCGTCTGCCCAGCTGCAGGGCTGAAGCACTGTCGGAAAACAAGGAAGTGAGTTGATCAAATAGAATCCATTTTCGGGTCCAGCTGCTTCGTCTATTTCTCGCTCAAATGTTTTCAAAAACATTTTTAAGAGCAATGTTTAGCTGTAAATTACATTGTGTGTCAGTAGTGTGTGTGTTTACATGGCTGTTATGTTGGAAACGGCAGTAAATCAAGCGGGCGCAGCCGCGCAGCTGGTGGTGCTCAGAGGGTTTGATTAGGCAGCGGTCATTATACAGCGGAGCGGTCATTATCATGAGATAACTCACCGCTGAATTAAGCGATTGACCAATCAGAATCAAGCATTCAACCAAGCCATGTAATAAATGGGTATATCTCGGCCTGTTTTCTTGAGTATCTTGAAGACCATGAGGCCCAATTGCAAGTTGCTGTATAGTATACTCTGTCCTCCTGTATATCCTGAGCCATCCCACATAATGAGCAGAGATTAGATGATAGTTCTGGTGCTGGGTGTATAAGGCCAAGTAGTAACCTGACCAGTTTGTTTTGAGAGGTGCTTTGTTTTTAATGCCTTTGTTTGGTGCTATAGCCTCTGGCTGCAGCACAGGATGCATTTGAAGACCCTGAGGGCTTATTTCTCTGCAACAGAGTGCAGAGCTCTGGCCCTACAAGAAAAGGGTGCCCATCGGGTGTTTGGCCCCTTCCTATAGTGAAAGGCCCCGTACCCCCTGACACTGCAGGGGCTCCTCCCAAATGTCCCCATCACCTTTGAGTGTAATCTATATTGAACATGTATAATATTGCAAACAGGCAGCAATGTGATTTAATTTCTGAAAAGAACTAGCAGAGAATTTATGAATGCAGAATGTTATTTAGTGATCAAAACACAATCACTCACTCGTTCATTTATTTGAATGAATGACTTATAGAGAGAGCAAGTCACAATAATAAAAATCACACCCGTGTGAACTGAGTGGTGTAAGGTTTTATATAGCATGATCAGCTCTGGTCTGACGTAATGTCTGACGTAATGAAATCACCGTAATGAAATCACACCCGGGTGAACTGAGTGACCACTTTCCTAGATCTAGGCTATTGAGCTCTGATCTGACGTAATGAAATCACACCCGGATGTGATTTCACAACTGGCTTTTTTTGTGCAGAAAAAATGACCACGGTTGCTACGGTCATCCAGTTCACCCGGGTGTGATTTAATTACGTCAGAAATTATTTTGAACATAGCAACCATGCTCATTTTTTTCTGCACACAAAAGCCAGTTGTAGGAGTGGTTTACACCACTCAAAAAAGCCAGTTGTAGGAGTGGTTTACACCACTCAATAATGATAATAATGTTGTCAGTATGATATCAATGGGGAATAGACGTTCCAGCCTGGACCAACCAGGTCACACCACTCTAATGATGCACAACATTATTATGACCGATATCCGATTATTTGCAGGTATAGGGGTGGGCGATATGGAAAAATATAATATCACAATATTCTTTCAAGCGGTATCACGATACATGATATTATCACGATATTTCTCCATGCGTTTTTTAGGGTTATTGTTACAAGTTACTTAACAGTACAACCCCCAGGGGCGCCCGATGGCCTAGTGGTCCAGGCACATGCCACATATAGGCTCCAGCCTGTCATGTTCGAGTCCCGTTCATGACGACCTTTGCTGCCTGCAGTCTGTGAAATGAAATGAAATGAAATCTATATTTACCCAGGGTATCTGGGCTAAGCTCAAGAACTTGTTTCCAGCCAGGCCCTGCTCATAGAACACATTTCATCGTAGTGGTTGATGCCTTGTTCAAGGGCATTTCAGCGGTGGTAATTTTAACGTGTCGGACGGCTGTTCACTGTAACTATCAATAAAGGGGTAACAGGTACAGTCGCCCCTAAACCATCTCGCCCCTCGATTTTTCCGCAGACCTCACGCCGACCGCTCGGTCCGACGGTTCTTGTATTCTTCATTTTGTTTTACTGAGAATAAGGTTAGAAATAAGTTTAGGGTTAGGCATAGTTTTACTGGCGTTAAGTTTAGGTATGGGGTTATAGGTTTAGGCATAGTTTTACTGGGGTTAAGTTTAGGTATGGGGTTAGGTTTAAGCATAGTTTTTTTAGGTTAAGGTTAGTATAAGGTTAGGTTTAACCATTTAAGCATAATTTACTTAGGTTACTTTAGGAATACCAGGCCGCGCAGTTCCGCCGGCTGTACGCCCGGGGCGAGTTGGTAAAGGGGCGAGTCGTTTGGTATTCAATAAAGGCACAAAAGCCATAAACCCCCCCCCCCCCCCCCAAAAAACAGATTTCGCACCAGTGACGGGTGGGAGGGGCTGGGGGCCGTCTGGACGGCTGTGGAACTTGAAGGACAACGGGACGGATAAAAACGTCGGCGAAAACAGAAGCGCAACACGAGGGTGGAAAAAACAGTACAACAAGGTAACAGAAACTAAACGAAAAAGGAGGAACAGAACATTTAGACCAAAATACTTATACAATATAACGAAACCGTCGTTCTACAAAAGTATAAATTAAGGTGTAGAACTGCAAATCATATAAGGTGCATTCACTGTATCACATACGATATCAGTGAATATCGTATCACGATACGATATTGTATCACGATACGATATTTATCACCATATCGCCCACCCCTATTTGCTCATTTACATATGATGTGTACATTTTCCCTTCGATGTCAATGGCGTTTAATGTTTTGATGTTTAATTTACGTCATATTTAGCAGAATTTTGACCTATTTTCTCTCTTCATTGTCAATGGCAAATCTTGAGACATGTGGGGACAAGATTTAGACATTTGACCTGAATTCCCCTTTCATTGTCAATGGCAAATCTTGTTGTTTGTTTGAGATGCTGCAGCCATGTGTGTGCAGTTCAGATTGCTGATGAAGAGCTTACAACACTCAGTTCACACAGGTGTGATTTTTGTTTTATATCCTGCAATTATTCTGTTTGGCTTATTCCAATTGTGTTAAGTAAAGTAATTTGTAACTATATTACTCTTGATTCCAAGTAATAAGTAATGTAATATTATTACTTTTTCTAAGGAGTAATAAGTAACATATTACTCTCCTAAGTAATATTGCCCAACACTGAGGATGAAATGTCATGCTTTGTGTCATTAAAGTGAACAGCCACAGGGTAATCTCTATCAATGGGGGATAAGCACCACCTTGTGGACACAGAGCAACACTGGCTGCTGTGTGCCTATTCTGTCTACTCTCTCTGCACACACTGAAAATTGGATCAGAGCAACATCTGGTGGAATGTGGCCCCTAAGCCTTATTTTTTACAGTAGGCCCTCCTTGACACCAACTAGTTGAGTAGCCTAATTGTTCAGATAACCCACAGACTATAGTTGACTTTGAAACACATTACTTCTGCACATAGTCGTCTCCACCAGGCCGAATAGGCATGGGGAGAGACTGAGTATGTTTTGCCAGCTAATCTCCGGCACCGTTGTCCCGATCCATGCCAAACTTTGCACACATGCTCCCTAGATGCCAACGATTTTCACAATGGCCTGTTATAGCGACACCAGGAGGCTGAGGAGGCCGACTTTTGTAAAAGACATTTTTGTCCAAAAATCCCGGAAATCGTTACACAGTATCTCTACAGGGAGGAGGAAAATGGATAATTCAGGTGCTTATGTGTTTAAAATGGATATTTTTGATATGTATGATATGGATATATGTGTATTGAATTTATATATGTTTATACTATGTATATGTGTTGCATATTCGTATGTACATATACGTTTTTCTTTTCGTATATAAAAATGAACAGATTCATTTTGATATTGAGTTGAAGCACAGAAGTCAGCGAGTAATTATTAAATTACAGAGGGGTGGGAGTATATAAGTTTTTACTTCTTCTCACTCCTTTTCGGATATGCTTAGTCTCTTTTTTTGTCTTTTTCTTTGTTTTGTTTTCTTATATTTTAAGCTATTTATTTTAAGTGTTTTTCCTTGTAATTAGGAAATACAAAGAACTGTTCTGTTTTATTTATTTTATTGCATATTCGAAATAAACATGACAAACAAACAAACAAATCTATAGTCACGTGCTCAAGACGGATCTGTCCAATATTCCATATTCCATCGTAATTGGCTAACATTGGCTTTCAAAGTTTGCAGGACTGGCCCGTTTTGAACAAAGAGCCTCAAATCATTGAACCAGTGTGCAATTTACCTGAAATCTTTCACACACTTATAGCGCCACCAACAGGTGGATTTTTGCAAAACCCTTTTCACATTGGCCTATTATAGCGCCACCAGGAGGCCACAACCTGACCTGTCCTGGTGGAGATCTGTGCCCCGAGGGGCACTTTTTCTAGTTTGTTGATCAACTGACCTTCTTAATAATTAAAACAAATAAATGAAAGAGATGTACCCGGTGGAGGTGGGAGCTAGAGGCTTTGTTGGCAGCTCAACGTCACGCCTGCTCAAGGACGTGGGAGGGCGGCTACGGGGAGCCAGATTGAGACAGGCCACACAAAATAACTCTCAGAGGAAGCAGAGAAAGCAAGCCACTGGCTCTGGCTGAGACGACGCACACGACTGGGTCGGGGGACGGGGGGGACGGACATCAAAATAAGTTGAGCTGCAGGGAGATGTCCCTGTTTACTGCCACCATGCAGGAGATGATGATAAGGGGCGAACCATCCACGAACCATGGTCCCCAGCTGGCAGCAACACTTTGTTTTTTTGGTATGCACTATGCAGTCAGGTGGCTCAGGGAAGAGGCCTGTCATCATAGCATAGTCCCATGCAGCGTTGGAGGTGCGACAGGCCCAAGGCCTAGCAGGAATTTAGACCATCCTTCTGTGTTAAATAATCTTTATTTCTTAATTATCTTAATTTCATTTATATTGGTAAATGTTGCATTTATATAGCGTCTTTATCCAAGGCGCTTTACATAGATTGTGCATTACATTCACAGTTCATACACCAATGGCGGCGGAAACCATGCAATGATGCAAGGCACCAACCAGCACATCAGGAGCAATTAGGGGTTCAGCGTCTTGCTCAAGGACACTTCGACACTAACTCTGCGGGAGCCTGGGTTCGAACTGGCAACCTTGCGGTTGCCATCCAGCCCCTCTACCCCTGAGCCACCAAACGGTCAGGCGTAGTCCTCAGAGGTAGTCCTCCTTACCCTCAGAATCTATGTATTGCACTACAAACCTCAAAGTGCTACAGTACATAATAAAAAACATTTGCATAAAGCAAATCAAATAATGTCAAATGCCTTGTGTGTGTGTGTGTGTGTGTGTGTGTGTGTGTGTGTGTGTGTGTGTGTGTGTGTGTGTCTGTCTGTCTGTCTGTCTGTCTGTCTGTCTGTCTGTCTGTCTGTCTGTCTGTCTGTCTGTCTGTCTGTCTGTCTGTCTGGGGGGGGGGGGGGGGGGGGGGGCTATGATTATGGAAAATCCCATCTGATTCACAACATACACAAAACTAGTGCAGGACAGGTCAAATAAAAAAGACAGAACATAATAGACTAGCCTAAATGGCCCATATTGTCTGAAGTGAACCTCATATCAGCAGTAGTTTTGTAATGCCCGTGGGTTTTGTGATCTCCAATAGGTGGCAGTGTGGGACAAATAGTTTGGCCATGGTCCACAGAACACCACCAAGACTGGTATGTACAGTAAGTGTGTAGTAAGGCTACCATACTATACAGCCTGCCAAGGCTCAACACCCCGACCCCACCTGCTCATCATCATCATCATCGGCGGTCACTCGTATCCGAGTATCCGAGTATGACTCAGTCTTGTATAATGTATATGCAGTAAGATTCACAGTAAGAAAGAAATAGCCAGCACTGGTACTTTAATAATTCATAATGTAGCACGGACAGTCGGACACACACACACACACACACACACACACACACACGCACACGCACACGCACACGCACACGCACACACACAAATGCACACAAGTGCATTTGTTGTATTTGTTATTTTCCATACCTGTTTGATTACCGTCTACTTATTATTTGTTTATTATCTTTGGTGAGAACCACGTATAAGCCCTTTATGGGTTTCTTTTCTCAAACAGCAAATCAACACGGATGCGTTTCGGCGTCAAGCCTTCTTCAGCGTGTATCAATGGCTAAAACAGGGCATGACTTATACCTGTTCAAAGTTTGCAATTTTCAATTGATTGCTAGAGCGCCACCATTTGGCCAAATGGTTCTGAGTTTCGTTTCTTCGCCGTTTGGCATATAACCCTATCTGTCATATTGCCGACTTTGGTAAAAAACGACTGCTCGTCTAAGAAGAGGCCCTTCGGACTTGGCCCCTTAATAATAAAGTTGTTGCGGCTGCTTGGGGCTTGACTGCATTACTATGGCAATGAGTTTCATCCTGGCAAGGGGGAAACACTGCACTCACTCAGAGATTCTGTGCATTTATAGATATAGATAGACTAGGCCGATTCCTGCTAGAAAAGATTCCAGCTGGGAACGCATGCCCCTCCTGCAATACCTGTTGTATACCCTTAGTGCTGTCCTCATTATTGAGGTGTGTCTATGATGTCGTATTGATGCAATCAGGAATCTCCATATGGGCATGAAATGAACACAGACAGATGAGACATACAGACATACAGATCGAGATTTCCATATACACATGGTCATTGGTCAACATGGTCACACATCAGTTCTGGACCAATCCAACAGACTTCCCACTCGAGTCGACACATCACCCGTGCCGCTCCTTGCCAACACACACCCCGAGTTTGAAATTGATCGGTCAGACAGTTCTCGAGATATGTGGGGAAACAATCATTCACTCACCCGTTCACTCAGGAGTGAATGAGCCAAGGCACCTTGGCAGAACTGCCAGTCAAAGTGAAGCCCGGGCTGCCCGGAAAATCACAGTGTGTCCTTGCCAGACATGATTGCAGAGACTCTTGGGTAATGAAGTCAAAGTGGCTGACATGTTATTTGTGTCCAAAGTGGCCACTGATACGGTACCCCAAACTACAGTGCTGTTTTAATACACTGTGTATTGTTCTTGTAAATATTGTAGCTGTTACTCATACAATGAAATTATCTAAAGCCAATTTTCATGCCACCATGAGGCAAAGTTTTTACTATACTATACTCTTACCAATATTGTTCAAATCACAGGCAAATCGGTACACATTATCTTTGTAGTCGTGTGATGATCACGGCGTATCTTTGAGATTATTTTTGAGCAGTGCTAGCTGCTCCAACATTTGACTGTGTGAACGATTACGTAATTATAGGCACCGCTCACTTCACACTGGGTGTGATTTTTTCCTATTGGCTACGATTGGCTTTCAAAGTTTACGGGAGTGGTCTGTGCAGTACAAAATGCCACAAGCCATTGATTACTGTGAAAATTCGCATTCACATTCCCTATAGGCCAAGGAAGAACCTAATTGTTTCACATCAGCCGTATGGTATCGCTATAACAGGCCGGTTAATGCATTGGCCTATATCTATTGAACCGATTGAAATCAAAATGTCCCCCTGGATTCCTTGGATCATGCTGCAACTCCCCATATAGGCCACACCATACCACGCCAATTTCTGCCTGACAAGATCTTTCAACATGTTGCATTTTTCTCTCCAAAGGACACTTTTTGCTGCTACTCACATTTTTTACATATTAGCTCTGTAGTCATGTGATCAAGATGTATCTGTCAGATTTGGCAGATTCTATTCCCATTGGCTCGGTTTGCACAAGAATGCCACAAATCATGCACAAATCAGTGTCACGATTGGCATGAAACTTTGCACGCACACTTCCAGTAGAGTGGACCAAGGACTGTCTAAAGAGGACGAGACGCGAAGACCGTACGGGCGACGCCATGTTGCTCCATGGAAGGAAAGAAACATGCGCACACGCCGCACAGCCAACACTTCCGCGTTCAGCTTCCTTGGTCTCAACTGCGCATGTTTCTTTCCTTCCATGGAGCACCATGGAGCAACATGGCGTCGCCCGTACGGTCTTCGCGTCTCGTCCTCTTTAGACAGTCCTTGGAGTAGACCAGGATATGCACCTCAAATGTTTCAAATCGGGCCTCATGGTGGTGCTATAACAGGTCTCAACACAACACACAACAGGTAACCTGGCCTGGTGCATATCTGCGCTCTGAGGAGCACACATTTCCACTCCCATTCCCTAAAAATGAATATTATATAATTAATTAATATAGCTAAAATGTTGATTTAACAAAAGTAACCAATATAGGCACTACTGTACGTTTATTTTAGCACGTTAATAGTCACTAAAACATAGGCCTATCTGGATAAAATAAAATAAAATAATAAATACATGCGGTGCCACCTTCCTTTTTCCAACTAGGCCTACAAATAAAACTGCATAATAATCAATGTGAGCATTCCAGTCAAACGGACCCCGTGATACCCCAGAATGCCTGCCTCACTGCCTGCCTGCCTGCAGCATTGCGTAATGTGTGTGTGTGTGTGTGTGTTGTTGGGTGGGGGGGCTTCTGGGGGTGTGGATCATAGACTGTTATCCCCCCCGCTGGGCTGACATCAGTAAGCATGGGGCCGCGGTTGGTTCACCCAGTGAGCGAGCGAGCAAACTGAACGGCCAACGGGGACAGAAAGAATCATCACACGGCGGCTGCATATTTCCATTCCAGCGGGCTTTTTTTTTTTACGTTAACATTTACCGCTGCAACAGCAAGACGTCAACAACAACAACAACAACAACAACAGATAGAAGAGTGCGGTTCTTGCGGCGGCCCATGAAGACTGAAGGAGAATGGAGATAGAGAAGAGGGCGGCGAACGGGTTCGAGTACCCGGAACGAAACAATGCGAAGTCCGTGAGCAGCGGTAGGTGCAACTGCAAAAACAACAGCCTATATATATTTTTGTAACGTGCATCTTTTAATTTTGTAGGTAGGTAGGTGTCGCTTGCGGAAAAGAACCAACCGAGCCTGTTGGCGTGTATACTAAAGCTCGGTTCTTTTTCTGCAAGCGACACCCCTGCTGCGGAGTGATGGAGTGTATTTTTGGGCTATAAATTAAAGCTTTAAATGACCTTAGTAGCGGGGGTAGCCGTTAGGTTTAGCTGCTAGAAGGCTAGGTAAATAAACATTGATTATAGGTAGCGTGGTTTTAGGTTGTTTTTTTTCACCCACCCGACCCGTATCGAAGTTCCCACATGCCTTTTTCGTGCCTTTCTGTTAATAAGGTTAATTAATAAGTGATTTAATTGAGATGTGTGTATAATTAGCCATACATTGCCCCGCAGCATCACTACAGGGGTCTCTCTCTCTGTGTGTGTGTGTGTGTGTGTGCGACACATTAACGCCCGCCCCCCCTGGCGAAGAACAAGGATGACATTAATTAATTCAAACGATATGAAAATGGCAAAACTATAGCTTTTAAAATGAAAGATGTTAAAGACATTAGACATTGTCGTAAGACTCATACATGGGGTTACCACCACGTTGAAATGCATGGCCTTGTGTTCGATCAAAGACCTGCGGAAGTCAATGGTTGTTTGTTTGGTGGTTTAAGGTTCATCATGGCATGGTGGCCTTTCTCTTGTGATGTGTTTTATTTCCCATACACTGTGATGTGATGTGATGTGTTGGGTTTGGTTTGGTTTGGTTGGTTGGAGGAGTTGAGTTGAGTTTGCTGGGAAGGGAACGGAGAGGTAGGAATGTTTTTATTTGGACGTGGGGTAGTCAGCGGGCTTTGGGGAGAGATCGTAAAAAGTGAACTTTTGAACTTGGAGAACGCCCTGAAGCTATTAGGTTTTAGTCACCAAATCCGGTGAGTGTTGTTGGCTATATTGCACTATACACAATAGATGGAAAAGATGGAAACGAAGACGGCCCCAAAAAAACCCCAAACGAGGATGAATCATGAAAAGATTCCGGTTCAATCGATAGAACTGTATTTAAATTACCCCAAAGCTCCCGCACTGTTTCTTCCGATTGGTAATACTGTAGCCTAGTCTATAATAATGTGTGTCTGATATATGGATACAAAGTGGCCTCATATTTTCTCCACGCTGATGTGTGATTAATGTGTTGCTAATACATCAAAGGGGGGTTGATCACCATGCTGGCAAGTCTTCCGACATTTTTCTGTATAGGCTGGTCATCAATTTGACTTTTGTCACAAAGCATTTTTTTTTCTTTCCCCCTTTTTTAATTTTCATGCAAATCCCATTGACAGGTCACAACAGCTAAAAACAGGGCTCCGTTGCTTTCTTTTGCCTCAGAAGGACATGTCTCCCTCTCATGCAGGCGCCAGTCCCATATCGTGTGCCCCCATGTGGGTGTGTGAAGATTTATTGACATTTCCAAGATTAAAATTCCTTTAACCGTGCAAGAAAGCCTGTTTGAAACAGGTTGCAAGCAAGCAAAGCTTTCTATTCAAGTATGAACAGAGGTGATGCCTATTGCTTATACACTGACAGATATCGGCTTGATATTTTCGTTTTGCATGTTTGGCTATATAGCCCAATTCTAACCAGTTGTCATAATAATCGAAATGTGTGTGTTGTAAAGGCTATCTGGCATTGATTATTTCGTGTTAATTCTAACATTAGGCTACATAACTAATTATCTTTAATAATAAGAATACATTGTGTGTGTGTGTGTGTGTGTGTGTGTGTGTGTGTGTGTGTGTGTGTATATATATATATATATATATATATATATATATATATGTATATGTGTGTGCTATCAATTATGCAGTCCTTGAATTTAACAACACCCTATTATAGCTAGGCTAAATCCTGTAAAACACTTTTCAATTGGTAGGCCCTGTGTTTATGTTTAACCTAATTCAATGAAACACTTTGCCCCATAATGCCTAATTAGATTCAGTTAAGTCATAGAACTGTCAAATAAATTGTAATTAGACTGAATTGCTAAAATACTTCCAGTTTTAAATGAAAAAAGTGCATGAATTAGCCAACTAAGAACATTTAGGCTAATTATGCCTACCCTTTTTACTCTTAAAAAAATTACATTTCTAAATGTTTTACAACCATTTTGACTCCTTGAGCATTTACCACTTTACAGCACGATTTTTTAACTATTTTGCGAAATGGTCTACCATTGACTTGGATTTTCACCATGTTTTCACATTGTGTATACAGGCAGGTTTACAGCTTATCTGTAATTGCTGGCCTTATCCCTAAACAGATTTGAAGAAGAAACTCAATTTTCATTGATTCCAGAATTGACCATGTGCCAAGAATTTGTCTTTTTGTCCCCTGCAGGTCAATGAAATGCCTTTAAAAAAAAATGTAATTGTGCTCAGCAAAAAAAAAAGGAAAAGGAAAAATGTTGGGGTGGCTTCTTTGGCCCTTAGGGCTGGTGCCTAAGCAGGGCAGCTTTAACAGATCAAATGAAAGAAAGTGCTTTGTCAGCCTCACAGCTCTCTGCACCATGGAAGGGTTTTGGTGTTGGGGGGGTGGGCAAGGCGTCTCTCTGTATGCCTTCTCTTTTCCCTGGGGAGGGTTGCTAGTGTCGTGGGTGGGTGGGGATGGGAGGCAAGGCAGGATGCGACCCCTGCAGTGCCGGTGAATGATGATTCAGGAGTACAGTAGGGGAGGTGGGGTAAAGCAGAGTGGGGGGGGGGGGGGGGGGGGTCACAAGCAGGCAGATGTGATCCATCACGATCTCCTTAACTTTGACTCCATCTTAAACTCCTATATCTCTTATCTCACAATCTGTGTCAACAGACACAATGACAAGGACCTGGACCTTACGTCTCCCCACTCCCCGTTTAAAATGCATGACTTCTAACTGGTTTGAAAGCGGAACATGCATGAAAAGAACACATTATATATTGTGCATAAACAATTGTTGTCTCACAAACTATACAACCAACCTTAAGGTAAACAGTTTAGAAGATATTTAAAAAAAGAAATCATCCATCTAAAAAAAATCTATGGGAAAGGTGAGACACTGCCTCTTGTTTGAGATGTAAATGAAGCAGTTTAAAAACATGTTTGTGAAATCAATTGATATCTTACAAACAAATAGAGGCATCTGCCATATTTTAAATTCTCTATTCTCGTTTTTTTTGCAAGGCGAGTTTATTTGTATAGCCTACATTGAATCAACGGAATTCAAACTGCTTCACACACAACATTAAAACCATTATGACTAAAGTGCAAGGGAAACACATTATAAAATGACTTTTTATAATCAATTAATACTCAAAACAGACGTTACATTAAAACCTATTTATTCCATTGATCTTTGTTCTTTAAATCAAATAAATACTGTATGGGCAGAAATGAGAAGACTTAACCTCAATCATTTGAACCTGACCGATGTTACGGTCTAAAGAAAAGCACAAACATTTTATATAAAATAATATAAAGAACATTCCAAGTTTATTAAAATTAAAACCAAAACAATTGAATCATCATAAATCTATTTTATTCTGGATGACAGCTTAAGTAATAATTTAAGAAAAATATATTTTTCAATATAAAAATAAAATGTTTCAAAACAAGAATCTAATTAATATGAATGTACAAATATATGGGGTCTGTTATGTATGTACCCAAAAGTTGAATTGGGTATGATTCACAATTAAAATAATACCTACATTTGTATTTATTGTGGAATAAAAATAAATACATTTATATTCAACAGCACCATTTTGTCATAAATGTTTAACATTCAGTATTGGAGTCTCAAATAATCACTTTTAAATTAAACTTTTCATCTAGTGACAAATCATTTGTCTAACAGAAAAACAAATATTTTTCTACTGGTGGTGGTTGATCGTTACATACTAATTGTTAGTGCCTTCCTTGAGTGCTTGGAAGACTAGAATCCGTGCTATATAAATGCAGTACATTTACCATTTCACTCGCAAACTAGACCACTGATATCTCAATAACTAGATAAGATACCCCCTGTTCTTTCTCGTGTGTGTGTGTGTGTGTGTGTGTGTGTGTGTGTGTGTGTGTGTGTGTGTGTGTGTGTGTGTGTGTGTGTGTGTGTGTGTGTGTGTGTGTGTGTGTGTGTGTGTGTGTGTGTGTGTGTGTGTGTGTGTGTGTGTGTGTGTGTGTGTGTGTGTGTGTGTGTGTGTGTGTGTGTGTGTGTGTGTGTGTGTGTGTGTGAGATGGGGGGAGGGAGGGAGGGAGGGGAGAGAGTGAGTGTCCAAGGTCCCCTCCATCCTGTCCCTGCGACCTGGAACTCTTGTTTCCTGGCAACAGGCATTCCACTGGTCATCTCTGTCATGATGAAGAGGAGAAGCAGATAATCAGATGAAGCCATGGCAGACACTGTGTGGTCTGTTTGAAGCGCGACCGAAACATCTCACAAAGCGACGCAGAGCAAAGACACGGTGTCAGTGCAGTCATCCTGCAACGTTACCCCCACAAAATATGAGTCGAGCAATTTATCCTAATAATCTTAACCTTCTAAATATTTCATTGACTTAAGGCGGTATCATTATGGGGTTTGTCAATGAAGAGTTAAAAAAAAAAAAAAAACCCAAATCAAAGGTCTGCCATTTGAACATACGCTGACATGATGTATGTTAGCCAACTTTGTAATCGGTAATATTGGCAGATACTTGCCTTGTCGGCAAAGAAGACATTCGCTGATCGCCGAGATGTTTAATGCCTATGTACGTATGCCGCAATGTGATGCGTGTGAGCTAGTAAGGAAGGGTCATATCTGAGATCCCTGAGTCTCATATCACACACTTGGAGTTAAAGTAGCACTAAGGTGTGAGTGGCTACGTTATTTATTACCTATACATTTATATCTAATTATAGGCAGCGCAGTTGTAAAGATAATACACGGCAGAAGGATATGTTTTCTTTGTGAGGAGTGAATATTTACACGATAAGTAGGCTAGGCCTATATAGCAGTTATTCATTTTGGTTTGAATCCAATAGTTAACAGGTGAATTGAAATTGAAGCGTGGGTGCGATGAAGATTCACCTCTAATATGTATATGTTATACGAGTGGCTAATACTGCTAATTCATATTCTTCTAGTCATCTTTGTCATTATCCATCACAGCAACACAGACTATAGAATTGTCATTTTATGCTTTATTTTTAAGTAAGAGTCTAGACTAGAGAGACCGGAAACAGTGCAGAGCGAGGGGAGACATGATTGGAGTCAAGTGAGAGTCAAAGCCCATCTATAATAAGCTCACAACTCATGGCGACGCGACGCACTGTGAGCTTGTAGATGGTCTATTTTCTTTCCTTTCTTTCCAAATTTCTGCCTATAACGACATGCCCCAAAAATAGGGACGCCAGGGTTAAAGAAGTGGTTAAGCCATAATGGTCTCTGTTGACCTCCACGTAACCCAGGAAAGTATTTACAACCTCCACTTGAGCCATGAGCTACAGCTAGGGTAGGAGAACCATTGAGGGCAGCAGCGGCAGCAAGGTTGGTCGCAGGGTTGTTTTGTTCATTGATACGGCCCAAAGCGATGACCTGGAGGGATGAACAATTAACAGCTGGTATTGAGATGCAGGCGGGGGTTGGTCGGCGGGTCAGCCGGTTGGCTGAGGCGGCCATAAACCACTATTTTGAGGTGCAGGCAGATACAGTAACTGTTTGGGGACAGTTGGTACAGTGACGCTGCCTTATCTACGAGCCGAGGGGTGCCAGGACTTTTGTCGCGGCTCTGTGATATTCAACACGTAGGCCAGCCAGAAGCCATAAACGTCGTCAATTTGAGTTTGAATTTGGGAGGATGAGTTTACAGGCAGCTGTAAAACACTGAACTTGGTATGTAGAGAAGGAATGGCTTTGCTGTGAAACTGTCCCCTATCTCTACGGAACGAAAAGATGCAGTTGTTGGAGGCAGGAGGAGCAACTGAACTTAAAATACAGTTGGGTGCCACCGATATTGTCCCTTATTATTTGACCCATTTAGGCCTGACCTCAAAATTTAAAAAAATCCTTCTAAATCCTCCAGTTTTCTGAAATAAATATTTTCACGATTTTTCAAAAATAGCAGACCTACAAGCTCGTAGCGCGCCACTCGGTGGCGCGCTATGAGCTTGTAGATCTGCTATTTTTCAATAGCTAAATTATAACATAATGTTTAAAACACCAAAAGGGGTTCCCGCCCCAAAATGGGTTAACTGTCCTTTTGCGCAGATCACGCAAACCTCAGCAAAAAGAAAAGGACAATATCGATGGCCTCCAACTGTATCTACCTAAAATTAAAATCTCCAAAGTGACATTTTCAAGAATGGCTCAATGTTGAAATACAGGGTGTTGCATAGGTTATTATTTAATGAGCAGTCCGTCCTCGTGGGACGTCTTCCCAATAGTAGGTCCTAAACGTAAAAGTAGCCCATGAGGGGCTTTGTACTGTAAAGTGTAGGTGTCAACTATTTCAAAAGGTGGTGGTTTTATTATAAAATTCCTCAGATCCTTCCCACCTCCTACTCCCAACAACATCCAAGTCAGGTTTCTGCAGTTGGTTTAATGCCACAACCGTACCCACATTACCCAGATAGGATGCTAACTGATCTTTCGGTGCACCAGCTGATCTATTGGATACAAAATATGCCAATGTTTTGAATGCAAAGGTCCTTATTTGGCAGGGACATGAGTAGTTCCTCTCAATTGTAATTGGATTTTAAGGCACAATTCGACCGACCGTCTTCATTGATCTTGAGCAGAGCCACACAGTAAATTGAAGACTTGGGACAGAATGGACGCCACAGTAATTTCACAGTCAACAGCAAAGACACACAATCCTGTGCACTATGACTGCTTTTAACGGGAATCTGTTAAACTGTTTGGATTTTTCTAAATTCCCAGCCACAACTCTCTTTCTCATTACCTCATCACACTTGTGCTCAAATGCACAAGCACATACACGCAGGGACAGATCACACACACACGCACACACACACACACACACACACACACACACGCACGCACAGATACTGTCCACAAACGGTTTTCATGAATCAATATCTTATCAATATCTTAATTCGCGGTGACACAGCATCTTTTCCGCTGCACGGGGCGGATGTCCCCACTGGTGCATTATCCGCTTGGTGTTATTAGGTGATTATTATCAGATGGTTTGCTAGCCCCTGAGTTTGCACAGTGCAGTACGCTACCCAGCTCTCCAAGGTAGTAAAACTCTGACCCCTGGCATGATGAAAGGGAAGTTGATCCTTTGAGCGTGTCAAGTCATGGTGACAGAGCCCCCATTCGCCCCTCTCCGCCTCTGACCAGAGCTTGACCCTCTGCCCGACTGCCTCGCCGGGATTAGGACAGATAAAGACATACACTCATTAGTTTAGCATAACATATATTCATGACTCATGAGACGTGAAAGTGGGCCGCAGCACCTTTTTTGGACCACTGAGCCTTTATATGCACAGTTAGGCAGCTTCTGTTGAACAGAGATATGGGCTTTTCTGCAAATTGTATAGTCTCAGTTTTGGAGGAAATCATTATGTGCAGAGGTGTCGTGTTTTCTGTTGTCTGACCTGCACAGACAAACTGTCTTATTTGTTTCATTTTTATCCATGCTTTATTTGATTACAATTTTTTTAAATTGAGTTCTCATTATTACATTGGTTTTGTACTTCTTTGAAGAAGTACAAAACCAAATAATTCATAGACTACCAGGGGATGTTTTCTGAACTTGAGTTGCGCTCAGAGGGAGCGTGCACGTGTGTCATGGAGGCAGCGCACGCAGCGCTTGGTTGGCTAGGAGTGCTGGGTAAGACAGAGCAGACATTGTGCTGTGTGGTGTTACACAGCAGGGTCATGGGTCAGCTGTAGGGGTCAAAGGGATGGCCACAGAGCAGCCTGTGGAGCCAACACTCGAGTTCCTCCACAATCTGTCATATGCAATACCCGCCGCAAGGCGGTAGTGAGTGAGTTGGTCTTGGCCCCACCGATCAGATTCCATCTATACCGCAGTGCTTCCCAGAAGACAAGTTCAGGTGTGCCTTGGGTGTTTGTGACAACCACACATTTTTATTGCAATGTATACAAAAACAAAAAGTACTTTGTGTGCAATCATTTCCCAATACAGAGGGAAATGGTATACCGTCCTCCCTCCCCACACAAATTATTAAATATCTTATTATTTTCCCTCTCACAAATTTGTGCTATGAATACTTGAGTGCCTTGAGATTTTGACTTTCCCTTTTGGTGTGCCGTGGGCACAAAAACAGTTTGAAGAACTATGACTGAATCCACAGTCCCTTACCTCAGGGGTTTTCAACCCGTGGGTCGCGACCCCTCGGGGGGGTCGCCAAATTATTTTAGGGGGTCCCCAAATTATTTTCAAAAAAAAATAAAATAAAAAATAAGATTTTTTTTTTATTTCACGATTTTTCAAAAATAGCAGACCTACAAGCTTGTAGATCTGCTATTTTTCAATAGCTAAATTGTAGCAGTCAATTTATATTGGGGGTCGGGAGGGGGCGGGGCGGGGGTCCCGAGACATTGCCAAAGCATTTCCGTGGGTCCCCAGCCAAAAAGGTTGAGAACCCCTGCCTTACCTGGTTGAACTTTGTGAGAGCGTGATGGATGGAGACGGGTTGGTTTTTCACTGTGCTGTCACTTTTTTGGACTATCCATTTGTACGAGTTAAATTAATCTCCCAAGCCCTTCACTTATATAGTTTGTCATATGGCAAATGGGGAAAATAGCAAATCTGTAAGCTCACAGTCACAATGCAGTGAGCTTGTAGATGCTACAGTATCTTTTTTTTCACTTTATCTTGTAAATTGTTTGTCAGTGTTTTTGAGTGGTGTAAACCACTCCTACAACTGGCTTTGTTAGTGCAGAAAAAATGAGCATGGTTGCTATGTTCACCCTGTTCACCCGGGTGTGATTTCATTACGTCAGACATGATTTCATTACGTCAGACAGGCTATATAAGACCTTACACCACTCAGTTCACACAGGTGTGATTTTTATTTGCCTATTCTTGACCAGGGACTCCAGGTTGAGAGTGGAAACACCGAGCGAGGATTTGACTGTTTACAGCCCCCTTTGTTATTCCGGGCGCATGCTCCTGAATGGTTGTAAATGGGGGCGATTTAGGGGTACCTGTGGGACCTGGTGTTGGGTAGCGCTACTACTCCCAGGCTCAGCGGCCCGTTAACACCCACCGGAGGCAACATTGACCCCCATATGGGACTAACAAGCCCCTCCACTCAGCCTGCCTGGTGGTGCCAATGGAACAGGCAATGTCTTCTACATCCTGACAGTTTTCTGAAAAAGCTATGTTTCTAATGTCAGTCGTTCTTCGATTTTTCGAAAATAGCAGACCTACAAGCTCGTAGCGCGCCACTCGGTGGCGCGCTACGAGCTTGTAGATCTGCTATTTTTCAATAGCTAAAGCATAACATAATGCTGGTCACATATAACAGTGGAAATGTCTCTGCCTTCTACTTTTTCATTTTTTTTTCTCCTTTCTTTTATAACCCCATCTGCTCCTTCACGGCAAACTGAAACTCCTTAGAGTCATGCTTGGCCGTCTCCGTCACTCGTCTCTGTGGGGTGTGGATTGAGGAGTGCCCAGGGGGGGCTTCTTCGAGCTCCACTCCTTTCTGACCTCTCAATAGCGGAGAGAGAGAGAGAGAGAGGAGTCATTTTGTTCCTGTAGTGTAGGGGGGGGGGGGGGGGGGGGGGGGGAGAAACAATGATATATCTGTGGTCACCACTTCCTCCCATCAATCATACAGTCGGGGGAACGGAGCTCGATTGATCGGGCAGTGTTGTGACGTCACCTGAGGGCTGACTGTATTGTCCAAGCAAGGGGAAGTGAAGGGAAGGTGGGAGCCTCTCTTCCATCTTTGATTGACTGTTTACTCCTTTTACCTTCTTACTCACTGAGTCAGTCAGTCAGTCGCTTGCTTGCTCACTCACCCCGCCTTGAGTCAGTCAGTCAGTCAGTCAGTCAGTCACTCACTCACTCACTCACTCTTCCTCTTACCACTTTTCCTTCTCCATCCGTCTCCCTCCCTCTTGTTCTGCCTTCCTGTCTTGGTGACGCACCCCCCCCCCCCCACCCACCCACCCACCTCCTATAGTGTGACATGTGATAGATGGAGGTTGGGGTCTCTGTGTTGAGATAAGAGCCAGGGCCTAGCTGGGGGTTCGCTATACAGGCAGGGAGGCAGCCTTGGCAGGTATGGGGGGGGTGGGGGGCGGGCAGCCCTACTCACATAACAGGGTGGCGTGCCCCTCCGCTGGCCATGCGGAACCCCAGCCATCTGGGATGGAAGCGCCGCCCGGGACAGTGATGGACTATGAGGGTGTATGAAATGTAGAGATGCCGGGTTAAAGGCAGAAGGACAGGAGAAGTGATTCCTCAACTGGGGGGGGTATTGACTTAGGGGAGGGTGAGTTAGGGGAGGAAGGGGACTGTATTGGCGCATTTGCTGTACATTCAATGTTACAGTCTGTTGCATGTACATAATCCCCCCCCCCCTCGTACATTGTGGCCTCATGCACAAACTACCCCAACCATATGGCTCCTTCTTATAAGAGCTGCACCTTCCGTGTGGCAATTGGGATATAAGCATCAGTGGTTTGCATGCATTGCGTTAACTATTAACATTTAGTCACCCAAATAATACATTGGATACAATGCAACACGGGCTGTTGTTGTTTTTTTTTTCATTTCCTGAAAAGTGTTGGTTTTGGACATGGAGGTTTCAACTTGGTTTCAACTTGACGGCGACGAACTGGTGTACGCCATTCATCCACCATGGATGCATGTGAATGTTTTATCGAGTATGAATTCCCGTCCTCAGATGGGGAGAGAGAGAGAGAGAGAGAGAGAGCGAGAGAGAGAGAGCGAGCACAAGAGCCTGTATGTTATTTTGATGGAAGGCTGATTGCGCCGGAGGTTGCGGAGGTTTTCCGGGGTGAAAGGTTAAAGATGCAGCCCTTCTTTGTCAACACACAATGGGCCACGGCCGAGCGGGCTCCGGTCGGATTGGCCGCTGCCTGGAAAGCCCTCCTTGCCTGGGGCTATAATGGTCAATAGGCTGCCATGAGGATTAGCAGGGGAGAGGAGACCACACACTGGAGTTCCATTCTTCACTGCCCGTGATCCCATTATCAGCTAACACTGCTGCCTTAGAGCAGTGATTGGAACCCGGGCTAATCCACGGCTGCTTGGAATGCAGCATTGACTGGTTTTGAACGGGGGGGGGGGGATGGAAAATCTATGTGTCTTGAAGGATACTGTAAATCTGTGAGGTTGATGGATCGATGTATGCATTCCCAGTATTTATTTAGTGTATTCATGCTTGTGGGCAAACTGTATGCATGCGCGTGTGTGTGCGCGCATACAAACAGTATATGCATAATTAGGCGAGCGTGCTTGTGTTCATGTCTTAATGCCTGTCTTTGGTGGTCCGTTATTGTTCATGGTGGGCGGCACGTGCACAAAGCATGCATGCCTGTCCCCGACCGCGCACCGCGCACATGTGTAGTTTTGTGTTTTGGGCCTAAGGAAGAGAGAGCGGCCGGGGCACGTGTGTGTGTGTGTGTGTGTGTGTTTGAAGAGAACGTCTGTCTCTGTGTGTGTTGGTGTATGCTCCAGGGAGAACATATGCCAGTGTTGATTGGGGGGTGGGGGGGCTCTAGACGGGGAGGAGGGCAGATGGGGGGGGGGGGGGGGGGGGGGCAGCTGGCGTGTGTCGGGTCAGGGGTCTACAGCTGTTGATGGCAGGGTGGTACACTGACCACTGACAGAGATAGGGGGATCTGACGTGCCGACCGAGGCACTTTGCACACTTATGTATACGAATGATGGATTTTTAGGTTGGCCAGAGTGTAAGTGAGACATGGACCGGGCCCCGTCCACCCGATGGCCAGCACAGATGGTTCAGAGACTCTGGTGGCCCAGACAGGACAGTGGCCACTGAGGGGGGGGGGGGGAAAGAAAGTGGGCGTAAAAAGAAAAAGAAAAAAAGATTGCACTTGTACAAAGTAAAATCCTTCATTAATTTAACTTCTTAGAATTTTTTGTACACACTCACTCCAGGGCCAGGGTTACAAATCAATAAATGAAGACATTTGTGGTATAATAACATGAAATACCATACAGGGTGTAGGGAAAGTGTTCCCTACACCCTACACCTACCTTCAAGGTGATCTTAGGAATTCACAAACGGAATACAGTGAACACTGACTGTCCTAACAACTTGACAGATAAGTAAACGGGCACTTTTTGAAAGTGATTTAACGGCAATTAAATCTCCTACTATAAAATCCTACTATGAAACGGGGAAACTCTGTCTTTATTTCTCTTGTCTGTCCTCATCCATTTGTATTCAATCAGTGGTTTGACCAGACAATCTGAAAATTGCACATTTACCATTTGACATGCAGTTTTTTTTTTTTTTTTGCAGATCTTTCAAATATATGCTTTTTATTATCTCATTATGCTTTGTCACATGTTTGTTTGTTTGTTTTGTTCTTTATTTACTCAGGGTAGAGTTTCAGCAACACCCTGCACTGTTGCCAGACAACTATTCCACAATCTTTGAATGCTATATTGAGTTTGGAACTGCACTTCCTAAAAGCCTAGAAAGGAAGTTGCCATCTGTTTCCGTTAACTAAAATATATCTTAAAATACCTCTAAAATATAATATCAAGCTATATTATGTTTAGAATAATCTACGACAAATTTGCGCGACTGCAAAGATGAACCGGAAGTGAGGAGGAGGCGGGATGTATCCACTTTACTTTTGGCTCATTTTCAGCACTTCCGTTGCACAGACTGTACGACGGAAACCTTTTTGAAAATGGTGTGTGTGTGTGTCAGCATTTCTGTGAACACTCACTCAATCTAAGACTGCTGTGGGTGGAGCCAGGGGGAGTGACTCACAGAAGTGTCATGGTTAATTGATTGGCAGATGTTTCCAGTTGTCTATTGTTGTGCTCTCTCCAGGGTTGCCAAGTCTGCTTATTTGCCGCAACCTTTGGCTTGTTTTTTTCCAGAGTTGCGCCCCCCCCCCCAAATCAAATGATGTCTCTACTTATTAAGCCCTGGCTAAAGTACCGTATGTGTGTAATAGTATAGACACCAAAAACATTAATTATTATAGACAATATACATAGTATTTATGCAGGCATCAAATCTTTTTTTTTATTGGGATTATATATGGCCATATTATTGGGCTTGTTTCGTTTTTTGTCGAGGGGAGATTTGGCTTATATTTCTCTCGCAAGAGTTTGCTTGTTTTTGGCTTGCTTTTGGAGGTGGGTTGGCTTATTTCTCTCACGAGAGTTGGCAACACTGGCTCTCTCTCCTCTGTATGCTGTACCTGGGCTGAGTGGGCTCAGGGCATGCACAACACCCACATCAACCTGTGGCTCTCTCTCCTCTGTATGCTGTACCTGGGCTGAGTGGGCTCAGGGCATGCACAACACCCACATCAACCTGTGGCTCTCTCTCCTCTGTATGCTGTACCGGGGCTGAGTGGGCTCAGGGCATGCACAACACCCACATCAACCTGTGGCTCTCTCTCCTCTGTATGCTGTACCTGGGCGGAGTGGGCTCAGGGCATGCACAACACCCACATCAACCTGTGGCTCTCTCATCTCTGTATGCTGTACCTGGGCTGAGTGGGCTCAGGGCATGCACAACACCCACATCAACCTGTGGCTCTCTCTCCTCTGTATGCTGTACCTGGGCTGAGTGGGCTCAGGGCATGCACAACACCCACATCAACCTGTGGCTCTCTCTCCTCTGTATGCTGTACCTAGGCGGAGTGGGCTCAGGGCATGCACAACACCCACATCAACCTGTGGGTTGATGACCGTATAGTGACACTTTAATAAATGTAATAAAAAGAAATAAAAGACCATTAACTGCATCAAAAGTAATTACAAACGTTACTATATGTTTGTATATAAAAACGGGTCAAACATTGGCCACAAATACCACAATGTGAGCTTGTAGATCAGCTATTGCCGCAACTCTACAATTCACATACAAGTGCTTGTCGGGGTGTGGGTGTTCCCAGTTCAAATATGATTATTTCCATTGAGAAATGAGAATGCCAGTAGAGACTGGTCTCAAATGGTGCAAAGTTATAAAAGACTTGATTTAAATGCTTGGCAATGGCAATACAGTATATTGACTTAGCCTATATAGACTGTGTAGAGTGCTACAGAGATATAATGACCAATCGATGGACGGGAGCTTTCATATAGTTTCTCCGCAGTGGGTTGCGTTGGTATCTTAACCCATTTTGACCGTCCTGAGATCAGATTCTAAAAATGTCTTCTACATCCTGACAGCTTTCTGAAAAAGCTATGTTTCTATGTCAGTCGTTCTTCGATTTTTCAAAAATAGCAGACTTACAAGCTCATAGCGCGCCACTCGGTGGCGCGCTATGAGCTTGTAGATCTGCTATTTTTCAATAGCTAAAGCATAACATAATGCTAACACCAAAAGGGGTTCCCGCCCAAAATGGGTTAAAATGTATTGAAGCTTATTAGTTTGGGTGTGCGTATATTATCCGGGTATGGATGAGTTTGGCAGGAAGTAATTAAGGACTTTTTAAATAAAAACGGTTACACGAGAATTGTTTTGGCATCTATCGTCAAGTATGTCCTATTAGTACAGCGGCTTATACCCCAATACAAGAGGTATTGTGCACTTTTTCAAAAAAGCATGAAACTTCTACCATAGTTAGATGATATCATGAGGTGTATTTTCAGATGTGGAGTCAAGTCAGATTTGACCCCTGAGGCCCGGTAGAGCATAATATGTGACCAATACCCATAACATCCTATATAAGGCAAAAAAGTCCAAATTTCATCATTCTTTAAGTAGCATGTGACATATGAAACTAGGGTGTTTGCATGATTCTGAATCCATTCCAAGCATTAGTTTTGCAAAAAAAACACTCATTGGGCTTAAAACGGCCATGCCCAGTTGCCCAAATGTGCTGGCATCATCAATTTGTGATGACGGCATTGGCCGTTTTTAGCCCAATGAGTGTTTTTTTGCAAAACTAATGCTTGGAATGGATTCAGCATCATGAAATCACCCTAGTTTCATATGTCACATGCTACTTAAAGAATGATGAAATTTGGACTTTTTTGCCTTATATAGGATGTTATGGGTATTGGTCACATATTATGCTCTACCGGGCCTCAGGGGTCAAATCTGACTTGACTCCACATCTGAAAATACACCTCATGGTATCATCTAACTATGGTAAAAGTTTCATGCTTTTTTGAAAAAGTGCACAATTTTTTGGTAATCCGCTGTACTATATTATATGACCACGTGGATATGCTCCATTTTTCTTTTCTCCATTTAGTCTTTAATCACAGAACAAGCATCAGTCTTACTCTTTATGTAATGAGAACGTGACGTCACACCATTTGAAAATAATAGCTGAAGACCTCTCAAGATGGCACCGCCTGTCCATTGAACTCAGTGGGTGGTGGCGGGCTGGTGGTTGCTCCATAGACATATAGACGTTCCTTCCGGCTCTGTGGCGCGTGTCACAATTCAGTATTTAAGTCCGACGTCATTTTTGTAGTGCTACGTTACGTCCGGGTCCAAGTGGCACCAGCTCCCGTCCGCATCTCATTGTAAATATAATATCTAAACGCGTGAATCTTTTTACAATTATGTTATTTTTCAGAAAGGAAGCCATTGAGGGTTAAAATGGGTCTTAATGCTTCCAACTCGAGTAGAATTATTAATGTTTTGTACAAGTGTCCATGACAAAAAAAAGATATGATGTGGAGACAATAAAGTCTATTATTATCATTAGTGGTAACAGTCCATTTGCTCAGTAAAATATTTTGGGGGCATATTTAGAATGTTTGCAGGCTTGAGTATGTTGAATCTAATGGCGATAGTATCCAGTGTGGGGCAGACGGCCTGTCACAGCCAGATTTGGGAGAGCAGCGCAGCTTTGTTGTTGCGAGCAAAGCGGTAAAATGAGACTTTCGTGGTTGTTTTCGTCTCAGATTTAGTCCGACGGAGCGTCACAGTATAACTCTATGGGGACACAAAAGTAGGACCCGGAAGTATCTGATGAGGGGGCGCTCACGTCACAGCTAAAATACTGAATTGAAAGGCACAATTTTCCCGAGATTCCTTGCAAAGCATTTGCCTTCAATGAGCGGAAGCTTGTCAAGCTTCAGCGTGTGTAACATAAGTCCCGGAAAAGACGCGCTGTGATTGGCCAGTATAGTCACTTGAGTGACAGCGAGAGACATGGAGGAGTCACATGAGTGACGTCACTCGGGCAGCGACGCAGCGTGCCTTCAGCCCATTTTGGGCGGGAACCCCTTTTGGTGTTTTAAGAATGATGTTATAATTTAGCTATTGAAAAATAGCAGATCTACAAGCTCATAGCGCGCCACCGAGTGGTGAAACCTTTTCCAAAGTTGAAGTGATTGGTTTATGTCATAGAGATGACAGATGTTATTGATGACTTGGGTCACACAGGCTATAGACGAATTCACAGAGGCGTGCCCTGGGCGCCCATTGAGGTGTAATCCATGGAGCAGGTGCTCCGTAGGCCAGGTGTAGCTAATCAGTGCTGCTGCACTTAATGGTACACGTCAGTAATGGCCGCACCCAGGTAGGTAACCCTCTGTGAATTTGTCTATAGCCATATGAAGTCCAAGATCCACAACATTACAGCCATGTCGTTTCCAATGCAGATTTAGTTTTGGTTCATATTGGTGCCAACTGTGGAGATTTCAATTGTGGGAAGTTGGGAACCCACAATTGAAATCTCCACATTTGATTTGGTTAAAGAAAAGAAAAAAAGTCTTTGGAGTTTCTTTTTGTTCACAGACACTATACTATATATAGAGCAGTGGTTGGTTCCCCCAAAAGAGAAATTATAGATGTTTGCCCGGGAACTACTGAAAATAGCAGATCTACAAGCTCAGTCAGCTTGTAGATCTGCTATTACAAGCTCAGTCAGCTTGTAGATCTGCTATTACAAGCTCAGTCAGCTTGTAGATCTGCTATTACAAGCTCAGTCAGCTTGTAGATCTGCTATTACAAGCTCAGTCAGCTTGTAGATCTGCTATTTTCACTACTTGTGAACTACTTTATACACAACCTTTTTGTCAGAATACAGTCATACCCCATTTACGTTGTTACGTCTGTCCAGGGTCCCCCAGCGGTCTATACTTACCGCTTAGCCCCCTCTAGTTGACAATACGCTGTGTGGCATTGCAGAACATTGTGAGCGTGTATCTCGAATGTCCCCTAATCATGCCCAGACATGCCCCAAAATAGGGTTGCTTGGGTTCATGTGGTTAAAGGTATATTCAGTGATTTCACTTAATTCAAATACCACTTATTTTTTCTTATTTTTTGGATAATCCCCCCTACTATAGAGTGTGCTGACCATATAAGGAGTTCCTCCCTGTCCCCAGTGAGCCCCTGGGGTCAATAAACCCTAGTTTCAGTTTTGGTGGCGGGTGGCAAAGCCTTCATCCAATCAGGATGAGAGGGGCCTTCCTCCAATCATGATCGAGCCTTGGTGCACATGCTGTTGGCCTGTTGCACTTCCCCCCACTGTAGTGCGTGCATGTGCACATTTTGTTACCGGGGCGGACTGGGTGGTTTTCCAAATCACCCAAATCACTGAATGCTCCTTTAAATAATAATAATAATAACTTTATTTATATAGCACCTTTCCAAAAACAAGTTTAATAACTATTTATTGTTATTGCACTCCAGCACTTAAATCGTTTGAAATAGTTTAAATCGTGGAATAACTCTATTCTCCCCTCCGATTGGCCAGTGTTTCGGAACTCTTCCCAAGGCCTTTGCCCTCATCTGATTGGACAGTATATGATGACACACCCAACTCAACTATTCTAATTGAACAATATTCCTATAGAGATAGGCAACCACACTCGCAATTCCGCAGGATTGAATCTTTCTCATTTGTGTTCACGCAAAGTGTTTAACCCCTTTTGGTGTTTTAAACATTATATTATAATTTAGCTATTGGAAAAATAGCAGATCTACAAGCTCATAGCGCGCCACCGAGTGGCGCGCTACGAGCTTGTAGGTCTGCTATTTTTGAAAAATCGTGAAAATGTGGCACAAATCTTTGAATATATATTCTTTCAGAGTGAACGTTTTTAACTCAAATCTTTGCTTCTGGGGGTGTCCACTGGAACAACATATTTTCCGATGGGGGTCGGCGGCCAAATACGGGGGTTTGGGGCCAAATTTGGGGTCCCTTTTTTTTTTTTTTTAAGATATTTTTTTGCGGCTTACGCCTTTTATTGGTTTTTGAAGGGACAGACAGTAGGCTGACAGGAAACGGGAGAGAGATGGGGGAAGACATGCAGTAAAGGCTCGGGAGTCGAACCCGTGGCACACTGCGACTGGATTACCAGTCGGGTGCCCAGACGGTTACGCCACCGCCTGGGCCAATTTGGGGGTCCTTGACATGAAACCGTTTGAGAACCACTGATATAGAAACATGAGGTTTTTCAGAAAACTGTTAAATGTGTCCCTGTGATTTTCTTTTTAATCAGTATCAATTGTATTGACTCTCTCTCTTTGTTTGTTTTTGGCTACTGCTGCAAATTTGTCCAGTACTCTTTTTCAGCTGCACGTCACCACACAAAAACAAACGAGAGCCAATTATAATGAACTGTCACTGACACTATGAGCTCATCTTTCCCTGTGTTCTGTTTTCCAGGCTTTTATGGTGACCATCCTCTGGAGGTGGAACAGAATGACGGCATGGGTGAGTTCATCAAACCATACCCTTTTAGTCTCCGCAGTCAGCGTTGTCCAGAACATTACTCTACTCCAGGGGTTCTCAACGTTTTTGTCCGGGGACCCCCGGAAATGCTTTGGCAATGTCTCGGGACCCCCGCCCCGCCCCCTCCCGACCCCCAATATAAATTGACTGCTACAATAACCTTATACCATTTTGGTGTTTTAAGCATTGTTATAATTTAGCTATTGAAAAATAGCAGATCTACAAGCTCATAGCGCGCCACCGAGTGGCGCGCTACGAGCTTGTAGGTCTGCTATTTTTGAAAAATCGTGAAAATAAATTTAAAAAATTTGAAAATAATTTGGGGACCCCCTGAAATATTTTGGCGACCCCCCGAGGGGTCGCGACCCACGGGTTGAGAACCCCTGCTCTACTCTACTGCATGTTTGTATCGTCTCATCCTGCGTTTTCACGTATGTCGAACAACATCCACAACATTTACCATGTTCAATTTCATGCTCAATTATGTAATACTAGTTACTACTTTCAGCTAATGCTGTGTAACCCATATTGAATTCTCTCACCATGTCAGTCAGGTAAATTGCAGTAGTAAATGGCATACGAGGGTTAGGGTTAGTGCTTTGGGCCCCGACAGTACAAGTATAATAATTGCATTGGAAAGTATAGGCGAGTATGTGGGTCGCTATTGGTAAAACCTTAGCTAAAGATCAGGCTCTAGTGGTGAAGATGGCCAGTTTTATGTATGACATGTAATTCCATTATATACCACAAGAGGGCAGTATTGGCTCAACAATAATGTAACAGCAATCTACGGTACTCTGATATGTGGATTGATTGAAGTATTTATTAACAGTTTGCAGAATTACAGTACATTTCAAGCACAACTCAATACAAAAAACTGTTGACTGTGAGTGGACGACCAATTAAGCACTAGACTTGTTTACAAGAGGGTCCACCTTGTTCAATTCATCATAACATTTAGAGACGTACAAAACAAGACACAAGTGGTATCCTTGGCAGTGGGGATGAAAATAAATGCAAAACATACATGCAGTACAATTAAAAACAAAATAGGTATAGCGGCATATCAAGGTACAATATATTACATTCATGCAAGACCTTTTATGGGTTTTTTTTCTTTTTTTTCTTTGAGGAACAAAACCAATTTCCAGAAACCATGAAAGACGGGCTCGTCTCAGTTGTTCCGTTCCGTCTGTGTTTTAGTCGTTCTGTGGACTGAGTTGGGCCATGTGAGCAGCAGGGTCACTCGGTGGTTAAAGGGTCCTATAACGGAAAGGTTACAAGTGTGATCCCTGCAAGGAGAGCCAGTGTGTTCGTCTGCAGCCATGTGTTGTTTTGAAGCGAGTCGCTGTCTGCTCTGCTCACAACACAAGTTGTAAGTTGCTCTGGATAAGAACAGCTCTACGGCTATGAGCGGCTATTTTGTGCCGGTTGGCATTGTATGATGGTGTTGTTTTGCAGCAACAACAAACACAAGATCACAAGCTCACAACAGAATCGGCTTTATTGTCACATCACAGTTTTACAAGTAAAAAAGTGGGTGAAATTCGTTTTTGTGCATAGTTCCCATCGTGGCTTTTTTCACAAGACGGGGAAGAAGAGAGAGGGGTTGCATTGCAGCATGTTGTGAGCTTGTAGATGTGCTATTTTCACATTTTTGGGGGGGGAAATCTTAGACCCCCCCCCAATAATGACATGCCCAAAATAGGGACACCAAGGTTGTTGTGGTTAAAAATCTGCAAGACCCAAGCGGTCAGAAGCAGGAAGGGAAGGGAAGGGCCTGGCCGGGGTTTAGGGTTAGGGGGAATGGTCCAATGTTAAGGTCCAGGTTCAGGCGAAGTTCACTTTGGGACTCCTCCGGCCGTGAGTGCAGCGCCAGGTGGCACCGGAGGAGGGGTCAGAGGTTAGACTCAGTTCAGAAACTCCTGACCCCGTGCGACCTCGCCGTGACTCCGCGCTGACCTGATTGTGTGCAGGGCAGTTCTTCCCCGGACCGACCGACCGACCAACCAACCAACCAACCGGGGGCTTTCTCATCGGCACTCTCTGTAGTACCCGGCCCTCCATAAACCTCGGGGCACTCGTGAAGAAGCAGTGGAAGGATGCACGAGGTTGGGGAAAGGGCGCTATTAAAAAACCTGCACACACACACACACACACACACACACGCGCGCACGCACACACACAGAATGGCCAGCATTGTTGTGCACTACGAGAGGAGGCATGGATTTATGAGGTCCGGGCCTGATTGGGTTGTAAACTTGAGGAGGTGGGCTCACTCACACAGCCCTCCTCGGCCCTATTCTCCTCCCAGGATGCCTCGGTGCACGTAGTGGGCAAAGGGTGACGTGGAGGTCAAGGGGCTGTAGCGGGTTGGAGGGCTTGCGTGGGGGTGGCGGAGGCGAGGGCTCCTCGAGCTTGTAAATGTTCTGACAGGGGTGGGAATTCAGAGACCCCCATTCAGTGACCAAAACACAGGTCAGGAGGCCAAATAGCTGAGTTAGCAACAGCTGTTTTTTTTCTCCAAGACTACTTACTACCTCTGTAGATGTAGAAGTCCTAATCTCTCACCTCTCAAACGCACCCAGAAGAGAACCCCAAAGGGAAGCGTAATTTTAGTCGGAACCCCCACTTGTTATTGTGATGGGGCCCCATGTGGCCCTCGCGTCGGTCTCTGTCAAACCGCCAGCCTGCACTGCCAAAATATGTAGTAGACAATCTGACAATTACGATTTTTCAAAAATAGCAGACCTACAAGTTCATAGCGCGCCACTCGGTGGCGCGCTATGAGCTTGTAGATCTGCTATTTTTCAATAGCTAAAGTATAACAGAATGCAATGCTAGATCTTTGGGTCTGATGCCAATCGCAATTTCTGAGACTCCTAGTCCTACACCACCGATTAGCAATGTTTCGACCGATATTTTTGCTAGAAAGTGCGAAATCTTGAAATCAATATGAAAATCTTAAAAGTATCCTTTTATGAACATTTCACTACATATCACATTAAGTAAAAAAAAATATATATATATATATATATAAATGTTTCGATATGAAAACATGTCACTTTAATTATATAATGAACAAGGAAACAAACAAATATAATACTTACTTTTTCTTTACAGAACTCGGCTCGGCTGTATATCCTTACAAGCTTGTAGATCAGCTATAATATATTTTATTATTAAAGGTTTGCTCCAAATATGGACACCAGAATGTCATAGTCAGATAATTGCTGATATTAGCCAAACTGATATATCAATTGGTCTTTTTTGTTTTTGGACCAATGATTTTAATTTAGCAACCAACCATTCATCTGTGTTTAAATTGGGTTATAAACCTATAAGAATGTGTCCTGTGCACAGCTGTTGCTCCCTGAGGTGCTGGAAAAATGCGAAAGAAAATGCAACAATATGCTCAAAACGGTTGGCCCACACTTTCTACATATGCAAGACAAAACGACAGCAAAGAAAGATGACGAAATAAAGAAGACAAATAAATGGCATGCATGGAAATCTAAGGGATCAAATCTGGGTCAAAGGCACAGTTTGTAGGATTGTAAACCCACCAGACAAGCAACGGTTGCAGTCCTTTTTATGGAGAGGCTCTGCAAGGAGGCTATAGTCATCCGATTGGGTCTGTCTGTGTTTCCAGAGACTCTGAGCTAATCTCATAAACCGCTGGACCGAGGGTCAAACATATTTTGTGCATAACTCCAATCGGCCGAAGACGTGCAATCCACTATCCCCCCCCCCCCCCCCTTTCAAATATATTAATTTTATAATGAAAGTCAACAGGGCTCTAACTTTTCCCAAATTTGGAGTCATATACATCACAGATATGTCGTCATAATATGGCGACTGACATCACGGATTGGCCCACCCGTTGGCCCGAGATCAATATGGGAGCCATGCCGTTCCCGAGATCCACATATTCGGTTTTATACATAGCAAAATGTAAAGAAAATACGTGTTTTTTTTGTTAGAATTGGAAAGGTTTTCAGACCAATGAACATGTCTAGAGGCCATAGGCTATGCCCTGCCTACCCTATGTCGTCGTCAGTCATGGGTAGGGCTGTCACAATCATTACATAATCGCCTAATCGCAATTATTTGAGATAATAATTGTTTCCATGTTGAAAAGTGTCCATACATTTTCAAACATTTTTCAAAATAGCAGATCTACAAGCTTGTAGATCTGCTATTTCCACTATTTTGTACATTTTTTTTTTTCCTTTGGAAATAATAAGTTATTTATATGATTAAATGTGTCAGTGATTTCTTTGTATCATTTGTCATATCCGCCCCGTACAATTTGTGATTACAAAGCCTCAAAGGAAAACCGAAAAATACAAATTGTGACGTTCCAATGTTCCAACGCAAAAGAAAACACAATTAAATCACTAATCGGGCCATTATTTGAATGTGACAATTAATCGTCAACGTAAAATGTGTAATCGTGACGAGGCCTATAGTCATATAGGCTATATGTCCAGCCCTGCCTACCCCACCCCACGCCGCGTCGTCAGTCATAGGCTATATGCCCTGCCTACCCCACGCCGCGTCGTCAGTCATAGGCTATATGCCCTGCCTACCCCACGCCGCGTCGTCAGTCATAGGCTATATGCCCTGCCTACCCCACCCCACGCCGCGTCGTCAGTCATAGGCTATATGCCCTGCCTACCCCACCCCACGCCGCGTCGTCAGTCATAGGCTATATGCCCTGCCTACCCCGTGTCAACCTCTGTGTCAACCTAGCGCTGTCCCCGGTTCGAAGGGCCCTCCTCCCACTGGACACGGCTGACCAATCGCTGCTGAGTAGGCCATTAGCAGGGTTATCAAGGGGGCTTTGGTTAGCCTCTGTTCCATGGTCAATCATTACCAGCTGGCCATTCACTGCACGGACAGGACTTTCTCTCTTCAACTTCGCCCCCGGGTGTGTCCGCTATTATTCAGCTCCTCTGTGGTGGTGGTGGTGGTGTTGTTGATGATGATGATGACAAAAAGCTTTCTCCATATATTGTTTCAGTTCAATTAAAGGACCACTTCACCACTTTTCAACATCTCTTCATAGAATTGGTCCTCACTAATGTTCATGATAAAACACCACCATTTTTTCCTACTCAGTTTGTGTCTCATAGGAGGGCTTTGGGCAGTTCGGACACCCGTCCACCAGTGACATCATCATTAGGCAGATTTTTTTTAAACAAGATTTGTTTTAAAATATATTTAGATTTTTATTATAGTGAGAACGATGGCTTCAACTTTTGCATTGCAACTTTTCAGGAAAAGAAAGCCTGCCGTTTCTATTAGCTTGGATTCACCATCGATGATGTCACTGGTGGACGGGTTTCTGAACTGCCCACAGCCCTCCTATGAGACACAGACTGAGTAGGAAGAAATGGTGGTATTTTATCATGAACATTAGTTAAAACCAATTATAGGAAGAGAAGTTGAAAAGTGGTGAAGTGGTCCTTTAATTATTGGCTTTGGAATGTGACCCAAAAAAATGAATGAATTCAAGGCTTCATGGTGTGTGAAATTACTAGAAAATAAGTAGTTTTTTGGGGCGAACTACTCCTTCTACCTTAATTAATCATCACATGGCACCATTTTCGTGGTGTTTAAAAAAATTGTTGTCAAAGCAGTACAAAATAAACAACACTGTGGATGTGAGTCTGAACCAGTTTTAACCAGTTTTAACCAGTTTTAACCATGAGATGATCCCTGTTTTGGACATGTCATGATGATATAGGCAGAGGTCAATTTGCTGGGGGTGCCATGCAGTGTTGTTTTTGGCAGCAAATTTTGATTTTAGTTTTAGTCATAGTCTCTTGAATTGTTTTCATTTAGTTTTAGTCACATTTTAGTCGCCTGGAATGTCTTAGTGTTAGTCTAGTTTTGGTCGACTAAATGTGATAAGATTTTAGTCGACTAAATCTACGGTTGATTTAGTCGACTAAAATGTATTTTGGTGGGCCTTGATGCCGTCGTAATGAAGTTTTTTTTCACTTGCTGAAAATAGCTGATCTACAAGCCCACAACGCGTCGCAGCGCGACGCGTTGTGAGCTTGTAGATCTGCTATTTTCTACTGCTACTTATACTGGATCTCTTGTCCACTAGTGACATTTTAGTCTAGTTTTTATTTGTTGACGAAATTGTCAGTATATTTAGTCTTTGTTTTAGTCATCGTAGCTTAGTTTTCATTTAGTTTCCATTTTGTTTTCATCAGTGGAAAAAGGTAGTCGACGAACATTTTTCGTCTTGGTTTTAGTCGACGAAAACAACACTGGTGCCATGCCTCTGCTTTTGATATCCCCCCTTGTCATTCATTTCTATGGCCCGCAGTGGAGATGTGTTTTAGTTTTTTTCCTCTTACAGTTGGGTGCCACCGATATTGTCCCTTATTATTTGACCCATTTAGGCCTGACCTCAAAATGTTAAAAAATCCTTCTAAATCCTCCAGTTTTCTGAAATAAATATTTTCACGATTTTTCAAAAATAGCAGACCTACAAGCTCGTAGCGCGCCACTCGGTGGCGCGCTATGAGCTTGTAGATCTGCTATTTTTCAATAGCTAAATTATAACAATGTTTAAAACACCAAAAGGGGTTCCCGCCCAAAATGGGTTAACTGTATCGATAGGACAATATCGATGGCCTCCAACTGTACAAATCGAACCCCTGATTATATGGGGGGGGGGGGGGGGGGAATGAAACGATTGAAGAATTTAATTCTTACATTTTCTATAACAGCGGATGATTGCAGATGTGCAAGTTGCCTCAAGCTTGTATATTGGATATTTTACAGGCTATTCGTTAACATAAAGAAGTACACGGGTTTGAATGGTTCTAAAGACATGGTGACATAAATATTATTAGGTGATTACATCCCCCCCCCCCCCCGCCACCTTCAGTTAGCAATGAAAATGGCTCAAATCATGAGATTTGGGTCACAAAATACCATAATCTCAACTATCCTCAGATGCTTGTAAAGAGCCATAATATATGCAGAGATACTTTTGAAAATGCCATGCATTGGACATCAATCCTAAGATGATCTAGGGTTGTAGATGGCTTTGTAAATGCTTGTATGACAACGGGTGTCGCATACTAGGTTCCCAACTCGCATCGTTCCCAAGTAGGCCGGTGGCCCGACGTCGGGCACAGGTCTAGACTTAATACATGACTTGAGTGAGGCCTCCTCCTCTGTCCTCGGGGTCTGTGGCAATGTGTGAAAAAGACCACAAGGGGGCAGTAGACACATTGCAGAGTTTCCACAGGTTAAATGGGTCCCACGTGTGGCTTGGACCCAGTGAACTCAGCACCCATATGGAACTACTTGGCAATGTACCAACACATGCTTTTCCTTTGTCCTCACATAACTGGGCTAACTTCATACGGCTGTGTCCAGAAGTCACTTAAGATCACCAGTTTCTCATTTATTTATCTATGGCCTGTTCGATGGGGCACTTGGAACAATTTAGACCACTTTCTCACTTAATTATTTGGTAGTGTTCTCTGCGTTAAAAAAAAGAAGAAGAAAAATAATCAAAGATACTGTATGGTATGGTAGGCTAAGCTAGGTTTGGCAGTGTGTGGATGGTTCCTATTTTTGTGATTTCTTCCGAATGAAAAGGGTGAGTTCTTATTCGAAGGAAGAAAAAAAACAAACACTTAAAACACCGAAACTGTTTTATTTTTTCCCTCTGTCTCTAGGGGTTACCCCACCATTTCACTTGCCAATCATGGCGTGAGTGCCTGAAAGCATTTGTTGGGAGCGCGCTGCTGACCTCTGGGCTTTCTCGTCATTTTAGCCTTTAATAATTCATGATTAGCCTAGATTTGATTCACCGCCGGCCCTTCATTTCTTTTCTGTTTCTTCTCGCTTGATGCAACTTAGCGTTGGCGTTCGACTCGGCCGGGGTCAAGCCTGCGGAGTGTTTCCAGGTCAGGGAGAAGTGGGTCACGTCGTTCCCAGTGTCAGTGCCCATAACTTCACAGTGTGTGATGACAAAGCCCACCTCCGCAGGGATAAACAAGCAGGCTTTTGTGTGTGTGGTCCTCCTAATGTAGACGTACCTCAAAATTTTAAGAAATCCTTCTAAATCCTCCAGTTTTCTGAAATAAATATTTTCACGATTTTTCAAAAATAGCAGACCTACAAGCTCGTAGCGCGCCACTCGGTGGCGCGCTATGAGCTTGTAGATCTGCTATTTTTCAATAGCTAAATTATAACAATGTTTAAAACACCAAAAGGGGTTCCCGCCCAAAATGGGTTAACTGTATCGATAGTACGTCTTCAAAAAGAAGAAGTGTGCCCACTCACCATATATACGTCTTTGGAAAACTCTTGAGTGGCCTGCATTGGTTTTTTTACAGTAGGAAACAAAAAGAATTGTGGTCGTCTGGCTTCCTGAAGAGAATCTATTTAATACTGTGGTAATAAAAAGCAAAATGCACACCAAATGCGGTGGAATCGTGTTCAAATATTATGCTAGATTTCTATCTTCCTTTTTTTTTTTTGGTCTGATTATGAGGTTACAGGTTAACTTCATGTGCATGTGTGCAACCCAGAGAGATTGCCCATTTTGGGCGGGAACCCTTTTGGTGTTAGCATTATGTTATGCTTTAGCTATTGAAAAATAGCAGATCTACAAGCTCATAGCGCGCCACCGAGTGGCGCGC
>NC_136793.1:52412811-52455311 GCF_951216825.1 Electrona antarctica
ACACAGTCAAATGTAAGCAGAATACTTGGCACAGTTGCCCAGAGGTGAAGTGTTACACAACTGAGATTGTAAATGAACAGACGCCGGCGGAGTTCAAAGAAGTGATACTTACCTAACACGGAGCCAAAAGTTTAGGAGTGGTTTTCTTCTTTCATCTGTGGGGATGGGTGCTACATTGGTGGTATATAAAAAAAGGGGAAAAAAAGAAAAAAAAGAAAAGCTTCCATATTTCTGCGAGTAACTTCTCTCAAGTACAACACAGGCTGAAAAGTTGCTGCTCAAATGAGGCAACTGTGCTTCTTTCTCTGTCTCTCGTGCGAGTCTCTGTCTGTCTGCCTCTCTCTCTCTCTCTCTCCCAGACGCGCTCGCAGATACACACTCTTAACAGACTGCCTCTCTGTGTGAGCACCTCACTGCCTCCAATGGGAACTCAGCCAGTAGTTTTTGCAAATACAAGTGCCTTACAAATCTTTCTCTCTCTCGCACTCCGTCTCTGTCTCTCTCTCTCTCTCTTTATCTGCCCCCTCTCACCCTCCCTCTTCTGCTAGCCCCTTCCTTTTCTCACTTATACATAAACACCCGCACGCGCACACTCGGAGAGACACCGCGCACTCGCGTACATGCGCGCACACACACACACACACACACACACACACACACACACACACACAGCCCCCAAAACACCCCCACACACACACACACACACACAAAAGAGCCCGGCAACACACAAGTTATTGAACTGCTCCACATTTTCTTGCATGCACTATATATGAGCCAGTTGACGGACGGGACCACATAAGAGTCATGTGTGGAGCAGGAATGCCCGGCCATTGGCTCGGGCCCTGAGAGCCCAGAGGCTAGCGCGCTCTGATTGGCCCAAACCGGGGGGCCATTGAAAGCAGAAGCACTGTCTATTGAATGGCTGTCGTTTTGGGTGGGGCTAAGCATTTGGCTGACAGACTGCTCACGGGAAAAAAAAGGGAAAGAGAGAGAGAGAGAGAAAAAAAAGAGGAAAAAAATCAACATCCTCAGAGCCATGCAGGCCAGTGTGTAGCAGCAGCCAGCCAGCCGGTTTAAAGTGGTGGGGTTGCCCAGTATGTCAAAGGATTATATCACCGAAACCGCTTCTCGAGAGGAAGCAGCGACCTTGAAAATATATCGATTCTCAAATGAGACGGCGGTACGGGAGTATCTATATCGTGGCAGTAATCTTTACCCATGTAAACACTTTTACATGCGTTTTAGAAAAGAACTGGCTAATAAGTCAAATACTTACGTTTTTTACTTATTAGACGCGTTTTTTGTTTCATTTTATTGTACTGTTAACATTTGTGTTTTATTATAATTCAATTATTACAAATTCAAATGGAGTTTCATTATACGGAAATGTAGCCTATTGAAATTGTCAGAGGAATGGATAAACTATACTTGTATTAAACCCAGCCAAAGAAACGGAAATCTGAAAACGAACAGAATAATTGGACGTAACTCTTGCAATTGCAGTGATGGAAAGTAACTAATTGCATTTACTTAAGTAAATCGTTGAGGTATTTGTACTTTACTTGAGTATTTCCAATACTCTTTCTTCTACTCCCACTACATCTCAGATGCAAATATTGTACTTTTACTCCACTACATTTCTAATAAAAACTTACTAGTTATAGGCTACTATGATTATTTTTTACAAAATATACATTACCCACTTCAGCCCTATATGCATTTTGGCCATTTGAAAATGGCCGATCTACAAGCTCACAATGCGTCGCGATGGATTGTGAGCTTGTAGATCGGCTATTTTCTAAATATTATACATTTGAAAACTTGAAATGGGACATTCAGCATAGTGAGTACTTCCTACTTTTGGTACTCGTGGAAAGCTATTCAACCCTCATTTGCTATTCACGAGAACATGAGATTTGATAAAAAAGTGAATTAACAATGATATTTCTTACGGATTTTAGCTTCCGTCGCTACGCTAGCCACCGCTAGCTTCCATGGTAGAAACAGCCGAAATCCCAAAACTCAATGGACGCGCGTGGCCTTTAGTGGCTTTAGGGCTCAGAAAGTACGACGTTGTGAGCTTAATACAACATTTAATTGGAGCTCCCGGGTTGCCATATCAATGGTTCTATCGATGGAACACGGCCGCGACCCTGGCTCGAAAATGGCCGATTATTACTTCCGCGTCAGGGTGACGGCTCTTCTTCTCTGGAGTTTTCGTGTATTCTGCTCCCACTGGCCACAGATCACCATTATGGTAATGGGAGGTTACTCAAGTTTTTCATTTTTAATTCCTGAACTTTTACTTGTAACTGAGTACTTCTATATTGCAGTATTGATACTTTTACTTTAAAAAAAAAAGTACTTTTTTCCACCCTAACCCGATTGCCACAGCCCCCTATACTAGTCATAATAACCCATTTTGGGCGGGAACCCCTTTTGGTGTTGACATTATGTCATGCTTTAGCTATTGAAAAATAGCAGATCTACAAGCTTGTAGGTCTGCTATTTTTTGAAAAATCGAAGAACGACTGACATAGGGGATGTAGAAGACATTTTTTAGAATCTGATCTCGGGTCAAAATGGGATAATCTGGTTCTGATGTGTTGCTCCTCTGACTCCCCCATCCTCTCCTCCTCCTCCTTTGTGCTCATCATGTAATGTGTCTACTGTTTACGTGCGCGCACATGTATACGCACGTTTTCTGTCTTCCCCCCTCCCCCCCTCCCCCACTCCCCCCCCCCCCCCCACCCCCCCCATCCCCTCACTGCTGATGTCGATGACGCCGATGGAGCGCAGGCCGGGAGCGCTGCCAAGTGCTTTCATTCACACCTGATTAGATCACTGTGACCTGGATAACATCGCTCGAGCTCTGCTTGCGCGCCGCCCGCCCGCCCGCCCTCGCCACACGGGGACACAAGCCTTTTGTTGTAGAAAAATACTGTGTCTGCACGAAATCGCCTCCCCAATTAGATGAAAGACGGTGGTGTTAAATGCAGTATAAGATCTAAAACGATATGTCAAGAGCGGAGCAGAGTCCGCTATACCACTTCTCTGCGTCATAACCTGGAAGCAAAAACCGAAAAACGAAACAAACAAAAAATTACTTTTGAGAAAAGAAAATGCTCAGCCCCCCCCCCCAACCCCCTCCCCTCTCTCTCCCTCCTCATACGCCTCTGTGCACAACACCGGCGCACAGCCAAGTATAAATCCGGCTTTGCTTGTTGTAGGAAGTCTCCTTTGGAAGTGGAAGTTCCTTTTCACTTTGCCTTTCCCTTTTCCTAATCACGGCAGAGTCACAAAGGATATTTAATTTCATTGATCGTCAGGCTTGCCGTGGCCTTGACATGTTTGCATTCCTCACAAAGTTGCGTGTAAATACCAGAGAATCTTAAGGATTTAACCATGGTCTGATGTGGCATTCATGGTGAGTCACTCTGGATGCGAACATCGACGGCTAAAGGCCTACAATTGTTGATGATGAATGTACTGTACATGTGAGAGGGGGAAGGCGAACGGGGAGGAAGTGGATGGAATGTCTTACAATGGAGTTTTTGTATTATGGATAGTGGTGTAGAGAAATGGCACTTTGGTAAACGTGACCAAATTTGACTGAGGGACTGCCATTGGATTTTTTTTTTAGAACTTTCGTTTTTTTCTTGTCTTATGAAAGCAGGGAATCATAGCTTCAAATTGACGTATTGTTTGTTCAGTTTGACCCACCGGTTTTAGAGATATGGCTTATAGAGTAATGTCTTGCAGAGAAACGGAAAAAGGTTCACTTCTGTGGTCTCTAACATTACACCTAGCTACATGTTTAAGCATTTATTTCATATTTACATGTCGATTTCAGCTCCGACACTTATTTCAGACATGCTCTAGTATGTGAAGAGTCTGCCTGTGCTATAAACTCATTTTGAAAAAAAGAAGAAAAAAAAGGTTTTTCTCCTCTGGTGAAAAGCTGGAATTTGCGCGATGGCAGTCTCTCAGTCAAATCTGGTCACAAATGTATGTTGATACCGTATGATGCAGAGCACGCATTAGCCTATACTGCAAGATGCTGTGACTCCCTTGACGTATGTTACGGCTTATAATTAGAACATTATGGCATTGAAGAGAAGAACAGTAGTTAGCATATTATGTTATATATATTTTTTTTAACACTGGTTCAGGAAGGACAGTTATGTTCGTCTACAACAGCGACGTATGAGTTTAGCACCATGTCGGATGTCGATGAAAGCTACAATTTCACAGCGGTTTTATGGCCCACGGGGTGGTGGAACGCCGTTCTCCGCCCCCAACCTCTCTCGACGCTGCGTCTTCGCATTAGCATGTTGTGCGGCATATCGAACATGGCATCTCGGTAAGGGTGGAACAGCTAATTATCCTGGCGGGCCTTTCTGTCTAAAATGGCTCTTTGTTGTGCTAATGCGCTGTCTGCGATAGCATCTCCGTCCATAACCTTTCTCCACGTGTACAGATAACCTGGGGGATGGAACAGTGTATATAGGGCGGTGGGGGGCTGGGGTGTGTGTGTGTGTGTGTGTGTGTGTGTGTGTGTGTGTGTGTGTGTGTGTGTGTGTGTGTGTGTGTGTGTGTGTGTGTGTGTGTGTGTGTGTGTGTGTGTGTGTGTGTGTGTGTGTGTGTGTGTGTGTGTGTGTGTGTGTGTGTGTGTGTGTGTGTGTGTGTGTGTGTGTGTGTGTGTGTGTGTGTGTGTGTGTGTGTGTGTGTGTGTGTGTGTGTGTGTGCTGTAGCGGAGGGTGATAGTTGCAGATTGTCTTGCAGCTGTGCCGATGATGACAGGCATGTCCTCGACCTGCCCTCGCCTCCGCCAACAGACTGAACACGAATCGAATGCACAACTTTGTATTTTATTTAATTTTTTTTTACCTGTGGGCGCTTTCGCGTGCCTTCCCCGCTTGCCGTTACGCTGGTTGTGTGGATCTTAAACAGCAGGCTCTTGTTTGTGATCTTGACAATAAATCTCTGTGACCGTTTTCAAAAGAATCCACTTAAAGAAATGGTGATTAAAATGATTACATTTTAGCATGTTTTTGTGGCTTTAGGCCAAGCTGTCTAGAACGGGTTTTGTCTGTATATACACGGCACGCATATGTATTCCCCCCCCCCCCCACACCCCCCTCAAAAGTAGACCAATCATAGCTCTCGGCGCTACGTACATGACATGACATCATGTTACGGATGCACCTCCTCCAGCCACAAAAGCCTGAAGTGCCTGATTTTATATGAAGGGAAAGTGGAAGAGTGTGAAGGTTGGGACATAATATTAGAACATCTCTACATGTAACGGCATTGTTCTTGTGAAGCACTTCTTGTTGGTGAAGTATGTACAGTACAATGATCGCTGTTTCCATTTGGCCAAAGGAGGACATGCACACAAACATCCAACATCCAACACAAACATCCAACACAAACATCCAACCTGACTTTGCCACTGAACTTTGTGAGTCATGCAGCGTCCTTCAAAAACTGCACTCATATAAACTTTTTTTTATTTTTTTTTATTATTTTTTAACATAATGTTTATTGATTTTTCTTTACAACATAGTATTTTCAAAGCAATTATTCACGTATATATTTTTCCCCCCCACACACCCATGTGGCACACACACATAAACTTAGTTACTATGAGGTTCAAGATTGGACAGCGAGGCCACGACCTTATCAGACATAGCAGACCTACAAGTTCATAGCGCGACACTCGGTGCCGCGCTATGCGCTTGTAGATCTGCTATGTCTTGTTTCTTTCAGATTGAAATTGGAATTAGCTTTTTTTTTTAAATTCCCTTGGGAAGTACAAACAGACAGAGTACAGAGTAGTAGTAATGATGACCAAATTAAGAGAGAACAATAGAAACGATATCCATGCAGAAGCTAAATGGTTTAAATGACTGACAATTGCAAAAACAGGGTGTCTTAATGCCATCCCCTTACTCGTGATTTCACCAACGGCCTGCATTTCTACTTTCTGTTCATATTTTGTTTTTATTATTTCACAATAAAAACGAAATAATAAAAGCATATATATATTTTTTTGGATCATACATACCAACCTTTTGAGAGGGCTTGCACTGAATGGTCAGCTGCCATATCCGCCCTAGGGATAATATGCCAGCTGACAAATCATTGCAAGGTAGAGTGCCACTGCACATTGAACTGTCACTGTGAGGGACTTCAGTTCTGAAAGAAAGAAACACAGATGAAATCACCACGAAACTCGCCTAACCAAACGTGTTTGCTGCAGATGGCGTCTTACAAAATGGTCGCATAAAGACTAGGCTGGATTGGGTTTTCAGCCAAAACCCCCTCACTGCGCTGTTGGGAAATCTCTGTGAGACTACCATTTTGTTCCCCGGGACAGTTCCTTATTGGCAGTAACAATAATATATGTATTAACCCTTGAACTACCGTTGACGGGATTGACGGATTGGATCAATAAATCCAAACCTTCCGTTGACGGAATTGACGGGCTGGTTTAATTCCCTATAATCGAGAGCTTAATGTAGCAAAATGTAGCAGCTTTTGGCTAATTTGGCTAACGGCCGATGTAATCTTCCTAAAACCGACCGAAATCCGCGCGTGCACGGTTGATCACGCACGCGCGTGATCGCGCATGCATCGCTGCGTAAAATGCGATGTTTTGGGCTTGATTAGAGCTTAATTTGACTTAGTTATAAAAAATACGATGATAGCTTAGCATTCCGGACATCTGATAGTGTTGCACAGTAGCAAAGATACTACCGGATATTTTGATCGCAAACCGGAAGTCGTCATCGCTCACTCGTTCTATTTGGTCAGAATCGGCATAATGGTGACGTTACCGCCACCATCAGGACTGATTGTCCCAATACTATGGTCTTGCCCCTTCAAAATGAGATTTTTCTTTTGGCATTAAAATGATGAATTAAAAATATGAATATATGTCACAAAAGGGCTGCTATTGGGGGTGTCATTCCAAGGGTTAAGTTAAACGTGCTCCCCACCAGGTCGTGGGTTCAAATCCATCTTGGTGCATCTGGCTTCGTCGAGTGCCTACACAAACACAATTGGCCCGTGTTCGGGCGTGGCGGGGAACGTAATCCTATGGGCTGGGAGTTTTTGGATGGGAGGAGTAGGACCAAGGTTCTATGTCAGGGGTGGGCAACTTTGACGATGGAGAGGGCCACTATATTTCCACACTCACTCCCTAGGGCCATATATTACTGTCGTAGCAAAAATAGCTGATCTACAAGCTCAAAACGCGTCGCAGCGCGACGCGTTTTGAGCTTGTAGATCGGCTATTTTTGCTATATTCAAATTGAAATCTTGAATTATTTTTTGCTCTTTTTCAATTGGAATCCTGAAAATTAAAATTTGTATGTCATTTCAAATGCCTTTAATTATACTTGTGTTGAGCAATGAGCTACTAATTTAGACTCACGTAATTAAAGCAGGTCATGTTTGCATGTTGTGGAATTGTAAACAGCTGAAACCAATATTATATCAGCATTCTGACATTAACCTGAGGGCCACATTAAGTGAAGGTGGGGGCCGCATGTGGCCCCCGGGCCACCAGTTGCCCACCCCTGTTCTATGTGGTATAAAAATGTTATGCCAAGGACCCCAAATTGATTTGTATTTGGCCATGCATGGACCACCATTTGAAAAGATTTTGTGCCAAGAACCAGCTTTCCGCCTGGAAAGGAGCCAGCTTAGGTGGTTAGGATGCCTCTCGAGCGTCTCCCTAGGGAGGTCCTCGATGCACGTCCCACTGGGAGGAGCTGTTGGCCTCGCGACCCGACTACGGATAAGCGGTTGAGGGTGGATGGATCGATGGTTGGATGGATGGATGGATATAACCTGTAAAATGATGTTTTTGGTTAGATGAATCATTCTACATTACTGGGTGAGGGCAATAACGGATAATGATAATAATAATTAAACATAACAAAAAATAAATAAATAGAAGAACGATAACCTTGAGCTTAATGTAGACCTGCTATTGTTGAACCTTTTTATATTGGGGCTTAACCCATTTTGGACTGAGGTCGATTAAAAAAAAGGCTTCTAAATCCTAAAATTTTTCTGAAACCCATGTTTTATGTGAGTGGTGCTCAACCTTTTTCATGTCAAGGACCCCCAGAATTATCTCTATTGGGCCACGGACCCCCATCTCAATAAATATGTAGTTCCAGGGACCCCCCCAGAAGCCAATATTTTAGTTAAAATCTTTCGCTCTGAAATATATATATTCAAAGATTTGCGCCACATTTTCACCACTTTACAAAAATAGCAGACCTACAAGTTTATCGGCACTCGGTGCCGCGCTATATGAGCTTGTAGATCTGCTATTTTTAAATAGCTAAATTATAACATAATGTTTAAAACAGCAAAAGGGGTTCCTGCCCAAAATGGGTTAAAGGAGCATTCAGTGATTTGGGTGATTTGGAAAACCACCCAGTCCGCCCCGGTAACGAAATGTGCACATGCACACGCTCTACAGTGGGGGGAAGTGCAACAGGCCAACAGCATGTACACCAAGGCCCACCCCCACTCGATCATGATTGGAGGAAGGCCCCTCTCATTCTGATTGGATGAAGGCTTAGTCACCCGCCACCAAAACTGAAACTAGGGTTTCTTGTCCCCAGGGCCTCACTGGGGACAGGGAGGAACTCCTTATATGGTCAGCACACTCTATAGTAGGGAGGATTATCCAAAATAAAAAATAAGTGATATTTGAATCACTGAATATACCTTTAAGTGGCTAAACAGGATCTGAATACCTAATGGTGAAATTAAACATTTTGCTGCAGTGTTTGGGGGGGGGGGGGGACACCATCTGGGCGTCCCAGGACCCTATACTTGGAGAAGCAGTTGCCTTGCCTACATCACGGGATTTACCCGAGAGTTCTGATGGCTACCACCACCACCACAGTACCCTTCAATTCCTGTGTGCAACCAGAGTGCCCATCATGCACTGGGATGGTTAGTGCTTGCCGATGCGCACTGGCCCGGGCTAAATGCACTGAGCCAGGTTGTTGTGTGTGTGTGTGTGTGTGTGTGTGTGTGCCCACAGCACTTTTTTTTTCTGGGGGAGTCATGCCTGTTCCGTCCGTCCGTTCGTTCCAGGCCGTACACCACAAGAATCTAGGTCACTGTGCTGCTGCTGTTGTCATTTACAGCTCCGTTTCCTTTGGTGTGCGTGTTATACGTCGTTTGTTTGTACGCGATTTGTTTAGTGTGCAAAAGAAAAGCAGTTAAGTAGGGCTTTTACGTAAGGGTGGGGGGACGGCTTCCACAGAAATACACGCAGTATTGCTGTTGCAGAGATTCTCAGGGACTGCAGCATAACCCCCCCCCCCCCCCCCCCCCCCGCCGCCCCCCATGCCACACTGAGAGAAAAAGGGGGAGAGAGTGATCTATATAGAGAGAGAGAGAGAGAGAGAGAGAGAGAGAGAGTGCAAGTAGGAGAGAGTGAAAGATGAAATTCTCATCCTTGGTTCAGATCCCTAAGAACCCTGGAAAGGCAGGATCTTATTATCATAGCAAATGTGCAGTGTGCGGAGTGGGGGGGGGGGGGGGGGAGATTAGATGCGTCTTGCCTTTGAAGTGTATTTTCCCGACCATTGTGCAATGGCAAATTCCATCAAATGTTGGAGGGGAGCACTGATAAGAGGGGATGGGGTATGAATGCCGGGGCATTATCCCATTCTGACCTGAGATCAGATTCTAAAAATGTCTTCTACATCCTGACAGTTTTCTGAAAAAGCCATGTTTCTATGTCAGTCGTTCTTCGATTTTTCAAAAATAGCAGACCTACAAGCTCGTAGCGCGCCACTCGGTGGCGCGCTATGAGCTTGTAGATCTGCTATTTTTCAATAGCTAAAGCATAACATAATGCTAACACCGACAGGGGTTCCCGCCCAAAATGGGTTAACCCATTTAGACCCCGAGTTAAAAAAACATTCACTTTGAAAGAATATATATATTCAAAGATTTGCGCCACATTTTTTTACGATTTTTCTCAAAAATAGCAGACCTACAAGCTCGTAGCGCGCCACTCGGTGGCGCGCTATGAGCTTGTAGATCTGCTATTTTTCAATAGCTAAATTATAACGTAATGTTTAAAACGCCAAAAGGGGTTCTACGCCCAGAATGGGTTAAAAGACGTCATTTTCGCAATGAGATGAAACACTTTCCCCAACTCTCGCTAAATGAAAATATTTCCCCTCATTTCAGCAGTGTCATTCACAAGTGTATGGTGGCAAATCCATAGATACTAAAATAACAATGTGCATTGGCAGTGGCTTGAATGAATGCGTTCAAATGTGTGTGCAATAACGTGGATTATGGTTTACAGAAGGCAAGAAGCGTTGAGGTACCCTTTTGCTTAGTGGCACTTGTTTTATTTGTTTCCCGTCTCCCTCATAGATAAATGATGCTTACTCTATGGGGATTTTTAACTACTTTCAACCTGCCGTCCCTATTTTCGGCATGTCTATTAGTGAACCTTATGGAAACGTATTCAAAAAATGGCACCAATTGCAGATCTACAAGTCCTCTAGCCCTGAAACATGACTTGTCATAATCATGACAGTCATGACGCAACGGAAGCCAGTTTTACGCGATCTGTACATTTACACTGAAAACGTGTACATAAACATTCAGATTTCAAATTTAACCCATTTAGGCCTGACGTCGAAATTAAAAAAATGTCTTTTTAAAATGTCTTTTTTTCCCCTGAAAAACCTCATGTTTCTATATCGGTGGTTCTCAATATTTCATGTCAAGGACCCCAAAAATTATATGTAATATGCCGCCGACCCCCATCTGAAAATATGTTGTTCCAGGGACACCCCAGAAGCAAAGATTTGAGTTAAAAACTGAAACTCTGAAAGAATATATATTCAAAGATTTGCACTACATTTTCACGATTTTTCAAAAATAGCAGACCTACAAGCTTGTAGATCTGCTATTTTTCAATAGCTAAAGTATAACATAATGCTTTAAACACCAAAAGGGGTTCCCGCCCAGAATGGGATAAAGTACTCATCCCGTGTGCCACGCGTGTTAGAAATTTGCTGGGACAGCGATTAGCGTTGCTGCATTCCACGTTGTTTAACAGTTTCAGGGCCTTAAATTGATTGATCAAACGATATGCCCTGCTTATTACGCGTTTCCCGCTATTTGTTTTATGTGTCTAAATCGCCGAATTTTAATAATAAAAAAGAAAGTCAGTCGTTCCGCGGAGAAGGCTGGAGAGAGCTTCATGTTATGACGAAGAAACCGGAAATCGATACTTATGCTGGGCTGCTAGGGCTTCTGGGAAATTGAGTCCAATGCAAGCGGACGGAGGTTTTGTATGACTACAACAGCCTCCCAGCCCCCTCCTTTCTGCTTTGCAAGATGGCGGGTGGTGCGATCGTCCAAAAACAAACTAAGGTACGGATCTGGACCGGATTTTCACAGATCAAACGCCCAAATACTTCAGCGTATGATCTAAAGGTAATAAAACAATCCAGGCAGCGTAGGAATTTTGATTATAATGCGGGAAACACGGAATAAGCAGTAGAACTGTTTAATAAAAAGCATTTTTATCCGAGTGCCCCGGCTACTTTTCTCAAACGGGGTGCGTTCGGAAAACTCACAGTTGCACACCGGGAGTGCACTCGCCTATTAGTTTGTATTGGCAGTGCGGTCAGCGTGCCTATATCGAACACACCCAGTGTTTCAAAGTACAACACTCCTCCCGACCGACAGGGGCGCGCGTAGTTGAAAGCCAATGGCAAAAAAACAGCTCTGATAAAAATGCCTTTATACTTTATATTAATAATCTGAATGTTTATGTACATGTACACGTTTTCGTAGCGCGCCACCGAGTGGCACGCTACGAGCTTGTAGGTCTGCTATTTTTTTAAAAATCGTAAAAATGCGGCACAGATCTTTGAATATATATTCTTTAAGAAGACTTGTTTTTTTTGTTTTTTTTCGACGTCAGGCCTAAATGGGTTAACCACTTTAGCCATCGTGTCCCTATTGTTCGGTATTATAGCTGAACAATTGTGAAAGGTTTCCAGAAATGTCCAAATATACAAAATACTTTTCTTTGAAGGGCGCTATAGCCTCTCCAATGCATGGCTTTCTGAAATTACGTGAAATGAAATGAAATGATTACTATATTTACCCAGGGTATCTGGGCTAAGCTCAAGAACTTGTTTCCAGCCAGGCCCTGCTCATAGAACACATTTCATCGTAGTGGTTCAATGCCTTGTTCAAGGGCACTTCAGCGGTGGTAATTTTAACGTGTCGGACCGCTGATTCGAACTGGCGACCTTCCGGTATCAAGACCACTCCGCTATCCGTTCGGCCACCGCTGCCACTACGTCATGTCGCACTAGCAGCCAAGTCTATGGACTTTTAATGTTTGTTTTCCCGCACTAAATGATGGCGTGAGATGATGTCCGATTATAAGCACCACTCGTAAGTGTAATTCCGTTTCATACAATAACACAATGCATTCATGTCTCCGGGGGAAACGATGAGGATGACGATAGTGTCGGAACTCTTCAGAAGGCAATTGTGTGGCAGCCACGGTGGGCAGGCTGGGCACCCCTCACTTCACACAAGTGTGATTTTTCAAAAACCCCCGTGAAAACAAGCTTGTAACTTACGCATGGATCGTCTATTTTGTCTATTTGTAACACGTCAAAATATATAGGGCTTTAGAGCTTAATGCAGAGATCAAAACCATGATGTCTTGAGCTTAAATCCAGCAGAAGACGACATGTCACGTGTCTGTCTTCCCTCCTCTATGACCCCTTGTTATTAGGTATACGTCTGCTGAGGTGGAGTAAAGAAGAATATCATTTTTTCAGTTCTCTTTTCTGTTTTTTTTTATCTAAGAGATACTGTGGAATGCTAAGAATTGGTCCACTTGTGTGCCTGTTTTTCTTCCTGTCTGTCTGTCGGTCGGAGGAGAAAGGGTCGATCTGGTCAGGAAAAGCTCCCAAAGTTGTTGATGTTTGAGTTTGTAAAAAAAAAAAAAAAGAAAAAAAGAAAGCAAGAAAATGAAGCCAGGGCTCAGATTGCAGGCGGCAGAGACACAGAGGTGGTGCCGGGACTTTGATCTCACAGCGCCAGTGCGTTCTCCTCGTTCTCCCTTTGAACTTCAAATCCAAAAAACGGCGGCTGCGGCTTCTTGGAAGTCTCTGGGGGTTTAGGGTGGGGGGGTTTAGGTGTCGGGATGAGGCCGACATGGCCTTGGTCCTTTTTTTTGGGGGGGGTGGTGGTTGTGGGGTGAATGGGGACCGCCTCCCCCCCCTCCACCAACACATACACACACACACACACACACACCAGACTCTGGATTGCACAGGGTCAGGCAGGCAGGCCGAACGGACGTCCCACCCAGTGTGTGGCGGAGTTTTTTGAGGGAGCGAGCGGGCGGCGTGGGTGGGTGGGAGGAGGTGGGGTCCCTGGGGAGGAGGTTTGCGGAGTGACAGCCCCCAGGCCTATAATGTCTCAGATCCTGTTGCAGCTCCAGACCAAACACAAACATGGGACAGAACCTGCTGGAGGTGTCTCAACATGCCCGGGGCCGCGGGAGACGCGCACAAAAGCGTTGGTTCTCCACGACGGGAGATGGTATGGGGGGGACTGGGGGGGGGGGACACCACACCACACCACATCTCCACCTGGCATATTCTCTGATATCTTTGAGAATACAACATTACTGATGCTTTTGTTGGATAAGTAGACACACATACTATATAGGCATAGACCTTTTTGGGGGGGATCGGGAGGAGTCGGTCATGTGATTGGGAGCACTGCTGCTCTTGCAGTGTGAACGGGTCAATGAGTCAATCAGAGCATCCTGATCCAGTCTTTTAGCCATCTGGGACCGGAGGCCATGAGGGGAGAGAGAGCTAGGCAGCTGCTGCCACATTGCAGAGTGAAACAGGTGAACAATGTTAGAGAGAGAGAGAGAGAGAGAGAGAGGTCCATGTAGTACTAATTAACGTATGGATGGTTCGCTGTCTCAAATTCCATTTCATTTTCCCTTTTGGAAAAGCAGTAAACAAGAGTAAAAAAATCACACCTGTGTGAAGTGAGGGGCGCTAATATATTAAAGTCTAAAATCAAACTGTGCCAACACAAACATTAAATTCTCTTTATTGTTAATGGCATTTAATGTTGGTGTTAGGGACAAAATGACGTACATTTTCGCTTCATTGTCAATGGCGTTTTTAAAACAAACATTGAACTGAAAAACAAACATTAAACCTGTATATAGGAGGGGCTAGCTAGCGCCCCTCAAAAAGAGTGGTGCTATAAGACAGGATTTGAAAGAACTCTGTCAACTGCATTTTGATGATCTTACGTGTATGATCTTTTGTCCTACAAATTGGCTAGTTTATAACTGCAAGCTAAATATGGCTGGATGGCCAGGACTACAGCTAGAGTAGACTGTAACAAAAGTTGCTAATGTTTAGCATGTGAAAGTTGACAAATTCAGAAACACTTTCGAAACACGCACACAATGTGACCCCTTGTTTTGCGTGTGTAATTTAGTGGTGAAATATCTTTGCGACCTTTTTACTTCCAATTCAGTCATTTTGGTGTTTTAACTAAGGATTATGTTATACTTTAGCTATTTAGCTTGTAGGTCTGCTATTTTTGAAAAATCGTAAAAATGCGGCACAGATCTTTGAATATATATTCTTTCAGAAGACTTTCTTTTTATTTTTTTCTCGACTTCAGGCTTAAATGGGTTAACCACTTTAGCCACCGTGTCCCTATTGTTCGGTATTATAGCTGAACAATTGTGAAAGGTTTCCAGAAATGTCCAAATATACAAAATATTTTTGAGTGGTGCAAACCACTCCAACAACCAGCTTTGTCTGTATCTATGTTTGTGTACCTGTGTCCGTGCAAAGGTGAGCATGGTTACTATGGTTAGTGTGTGACATAGCTGATCAGACTATATAAGACCTTGCACCACTCAGTTCACACGGGTGTGATTTTTCTTTGAAGGGCGCTATAGCCTCTCCAATGCATGGCTTTCTGAAATGACGTCATGTCTTACGTCAATTACGAAATTACGTCATGTCGTTCTATAATTATGTTTGTTCTGCCACTGCAATTGCAACCCACTGTCTTTGTATGGACACTTGACCAAGTCACAATCACCGCAGTGGCTTTGAACCCCCCCTAAGGTGCGTTCACGCAGGAGGTGAAGACATTTCTCGCATTGCTTCATTCGGGTGATTTTGGTCTGCTATAGGGCAGGGGTTCTCAACGTTTTTGGCCCGGGGACCCCCGGAAATGCTTTGGCAACGTCTCGGGACCCCCGCCCCGCCCCCTCCCGACCCCCAATATAAATTGACTGCTACAATAACCTTAAACCATTTTGGGCGGGAACCCCTTTTGGTGTTTTAAGCATTGTTATAATTTAGCTATTGAAAAATAGCAGATCTACAAGCTCATAGCGCGCCACCGAGTGGCGCGCTACGAGCTTGTAGGTCTGATATTTTTGAAAAATCGTGAAAATAAAAATTAAAAATCTCTTTTTTTTTTTTTTTTTTTCAAAATAATTTGGGGACCCCCTAAAATAATTTGGCGACCCCCCGAGGGGTCGCGACCCACGGGTTGAGAACCCCTGTGCTATAGGGGTAAATGCGTTCATTCGCCAATTTCCGCATGCTGTCAATCACTGCGCAGATGCTATGGAAAGAGTAGCGAATGACACCGCGTGACAAAAATACATTGATCGTGCTGTCAAAGATGCCCACGGTGTTATTTTCTTCTCCCACCACCATCAGCTTTCCTGTCGGAATGATTGAGTAGCTCCTGTTAGGTTAGACGGCAGGCGTTGGGAGTAAATAGAAAGCAGTTTGTTGGCTCAAAGACCAACTCGATGGCTTGGTTTGTTTGCAGGCACTGTACAACTGACAGGAAATGTCAGGGACTCCTCCGGCGTCATTTTACCAGTGGCTTTTCTTTTTTTGAAGTGCACAAATCTGTAACTGCTAGGTCCATTCACCCACTCTGGGCGGGAACCCCTTTTTGGTGTTTATATAGCATTATGTTATGCTTTAGCTATTGAAAAATTGCAGATCTACAAGCTCATAGCGCGGCACCGAGTGCCGCGCTACGAGCTTGTAGGTCTGCTATTTTAGAACAATCGTGAAAATGTGGCACAAATCTTTGAATATGTATTCTTTCAGAGCGAACGTTTTTAACTCAAATCTTTGCTTCTTGGGGGTCCCTGGGACAACATATTTTCAGATGGGGGTCGGTGGCCAATTACATATAATTTTTGGGGTCCTTGACATGAAATATGGAGCACCACTGATACAGAAACATGAGGTATTTCAGAAAACTGTCAGAATTTAGAAGACATTTTTTCAATTTCGACGTCGGGCCTAAATGGGTTAAGTTACAAATGGAAGCCTTTTCTTTTTGCCATCAACCATGTCAGATATCACCATAGATTCATTGTTGTACCTGTTGTGGAAGTCCCAGACTCAGGCGGAAAGCCAAACAAGTTTGATGAGCTGTTGTTGGCTAGGGTCAGTGACAGGATGGGTCCTGTTGGACCCGAACTACAGGTGCTCCATCCCAGCTGCGGATCGCATATCTGCGTGTCTGGTGAGTCGCAGACAGTTTTATCATTATTATTGGTTTGTCGAAATCAAGACATCTTTACTCTAAGGCACGCTGATTGATTGGTTTTCTAGACGCAAATGGTGAAGCAAACTTAAACTTAAGTTGGGATATTTCAAGTCGAGTGAATTTGCAGAAGAGGTGAAATTCGTTCATTCACATGTAGTTCGGTTCGTTTTAAACACACCGCCCCGATGCAGAGTCGTGTCAAATCACATCTTTGTATTTATTTAGTACACAATCATAAAAATCACACCCGTGTGAAGTGAGTGGTGCAACTCCGTGTGCCGCGAGCCGCCCCACGTCCGAAACGGTTGAGAAATGACAGAGTTACCGTGTGGGGGTCCCTCTACTGTACCCTCTACTGTACTGTCACTGTACTGTACTGGCACACCCGAAATCATCATATATATACAGTTAATATGTGCGTGTGCGTTTGTGTGTGTATTAGGTTGCGCACAGGTGGTGAAAAACCACTCCTCTCTGCTGAGAACCATGTGACTTTGTTGTTGCCCTGAGTGTGCACTGCTCGAAGATAACAAAAAGAGAACGAAAAAAGTAAATCTGAGATCCCTTCATATACAAGCATTTAACCCATTTTGACCTGAGATCAGATTCTAAAAATGTCTTCTACATCCTGACAGTTTTCTGAAAAAGCTATGTTTCTATGTCAGTCGTTCTTCGATTTTTCAAAAAATAGCAGACCTACAAGCTCGTAGCGCGCCACTCGGTGGCGCGCTATGAGCTTGTAGATCTGCTATTTTTCAACAGCTAAAGCATAACATAATGCTAACACCAAAAGGGGTTCCCGCCCAGTCTTTTAGTCTGAGCTCAGTCGCCTTACTATAGTCTCCAGTAGTTTTGTTGTGGAATTATTTTCGGTTACTTATTCTTTACAGTACACGAGTACTGCTGCAGGACAGCTCTGTGATGGACAACCTCCGACAGCTCCGACAGATTCTCCTCGATTTGTATGATCCCTCGAAGAAGGTTTCGCATGCTTGTTTTTGGAAAACAGAGTTTTTCCGTGTTTGACGGCTGTCACATACCGTGACCCCTCCTTCATCAACCCTGGCCTCCATCAAAATAAATAGGTGCCGACTCGAGTCTGAGAGCATGGCCGACGTCCTGGCGCTTCCGCTCGCTCTCTCTCTCTCTCTGTGTGTGTGTTTTGGCATGCGACACCGTCACACGACGGAGCATAGATTGGGCATCCAAAGAGACCCAGAAAAGAAAGGGGAAAAACTGTCGAGCGAGATGAAAATCACCCCTCCTCCTCCTCCTCGGGAGCAAGCTGCTTGGTGGTTGGTCGTGCAAGACTCAAGTCACTGTGTCTTGTGTGATTGTGCTGCTTCCCCCCCCCCCCCCCACCCCACCCCACCCCACCCCACCCCCTATACCGCTTGTGAATTATTGAGCTGGTTTTGGGGAAGCCGTCCCACTGAGCGTGGCCTGGATATTTTTAGCCCAGAGTCCCTAAGTGGAGGTCTGAGAAACAACACTTATGGGGGGGAGACACTCCCTGTTTCTCGACCATACAGCCCCCACCCCCCCCCCCACCTCCCCTACACACACACGCACGCACGCACGCACGCACGCACGCACGCACAAACACACGCACACACACACGCGCACGCACACTCTTTTCATCTCTTTAAATATAAAGCTCTTTTCTCCCCTCATTTTCTCCTGCCCTCTTTTGGCTTGATTTACTCCTCTGGTCTCCCTCCAAGGGAGGTTTCTGAGCCCTCCTCTTTCAGCACTGATCAAGAGGATGAGTCCTTGGTGGTGTAGCGTAAACACAATGTCTGGCTCATTAAGGGCTCTGTCAGCCTCTGTGCGAGCCGTTTCATATTTCAAGACTACACACCGTAAAAATCCTTGGTGTCTATTGTAAACGCATAACTTAAGCCCTATATAATGTGTACTCTTTATATGATGAGTATCTAAAAATAATGTTGCAATGCAAGGGGTTCAGTGGGAGCGGCATTTCATATTCTGTGTGTGTGTGTGTGTGTGTGTGTTGTAAATTGACAAACACAGTGATTCTGATTCTAACCGATCTGCTATTTCTGTTTCAGCACTTTTCACTATTTTGTACTCTTTCACATCGAGGACCCCCAAATTGACACTAAATTAGCCCGATTAGAAGAGATATGCCAGGGACCCCCCATAAGAGATATGCCAGGGACCCCCCATAAGAGAAGAATTGTACGGCTCTCGCCGTGATTCTCAACCATTTCAAACCCTCAGTTTGACATGCATTAGGGCTACGGACCCCGATGTAATGGCATTCCTACCTCTGGGACCCCAACGGGTCCATTTGGTTCCATCTGTACACTCTCTGAGTTACAGACTCATAAGGGTCCATAACTATCATTTAGCTGGGGGACCCCATTGGAACTCCCTCAAGGACCCCCAGGGGGTCCCCGGACCCCACTTTGGGAACCGTGCCTCTAATGTTTTGCCAATAATGGCAGCATGGCCAAAGTAGGGACGTCGGGTTGAATGTGGTTTACTGTGAGACTGTAGCACAGTCAATTTTACACTCTATTTTCACTGAGGATTTCCTCGGTTTAATGTTGTCATGGCGACGGCTTACTCCCAGGTGCTTCCATCTTTGTTTTTTCATGTTAACGAACTGGCAGCGTCACTCCCTTCCTCTAGTCTTCTATACAGCACTGTTTCCCAAACAGTGGCTCGGGACCCATTTGTGGGTCACGGACCAATTTTTATGGGTCGCGACTCGAGTAAAGATTCCATTTTATTTTCCTACATTAGAAAAAAAAAAGGGAAAAAAAATCACACCCATGTGAAGTGAGGGGCGCTCTTTAATCCATCTTGTTCCGGCCAATGAGAATTTGCGTCCTCACCTTCGTCTTCAATGTTTTGTGTATACACGGACACTCAACACTTTCCATTCATTGTCAATGGCATTTAATGTTTGTGTATAGGACAACGTTTGTGTTTGCACGCACACTAAAAGCTGGACATAGGAGGGGATGGCGCCCCTCAAAAATAGATTGACATTTTTTGAGGCCCTCCTATACAAAGTTTGTTTAGTAAACGCATCGACAATAAAGGGAAACTTTACGTCATAATGTGTCGTTTACGTCATATTGTCTCTTTATTGTTAATGGCGTTTAAGATTTGTTTTGGCACCGTTTGTTTTACATCGCCATTACATCACCTAATCAACATGAGTTAGACTTTAATATATTAGCGCCCCTCACTTCAAACGGGTGTGATTTTTTTTGACATTTCCGTCCTACACAAACATTAAATTCCCATTGACATTTTACGTCATAGTGTCTGAGCAAATAGACATTGTGTCACTTCCTATGGGTGTGATTTTTTTTGATTTTTTTTTATGTAAAATAATGTTATACATTTAAAGCAAACAAATCTAAGAAATTACGTAAATGTGATAATAATAATTAAGCAGTAGTGAAAATGGCTGAACTACAAGCTCACACCGCTCCGCAAAGATCTGCTATTAGATGTGCTTTAGATCTGCTATTTTCACTAGTTTGGGTCCTGGGAAAATGTCTAATCTCTCTTTTGGGTCTTTACCTGAAAGGTTGGGAACCAGTGTTCTAGAGGCCACTGGTTCCATTGTTTGGGGGGGGGGGGGGGTCCCCAACAAACGTATTATAACACTTTAGAACAGTTTTACGGGATGCACACTAAGATTAGACACACCAACAGACCCACATGTGAAAACAATGGTCAGACTACCGCTTGAACTGCGCTGCTCCCGTGCTTGCGGTTATGTTTAAAGGAGAATTCCATGCTAGAAGGCTTTCTTACCTTTATTTGTAGTTGTTACGTCCCCACCAAAGAGGTCCAGGTATTATTTTGTGCAAAGGCGCATTATTAGCTATTTCCCCTACCATAAGCCCTCAATGAATTTAATTGAATTGCATTGAATTGAATTGGGGTGTTAATTCGCTTATTTCCATCGCTCAAAAATATTTTTTTTGTATATATTCTCTCTTCATAATGTATAAATAGTATCCCAAACGGCACACTTGACTACTTATGTCGATGGAAATAAGCGAATTTGCACAAAAACCCAACCCCCATTGAGGGCTTATGGTAGGGGAAATAGCCAATAATGCACTTTTGCATAACACCTGGACCTCTTTGGTGGGGACGCAACAACTACAAATAAAGGTAAGAAAGCCTTCTAGTATGGAATTCTCCTTTAAGGTTAGGGTTTGAAATAGGTTGTCGATGTCAGACTAATGACTGTCTGACCACCATATTTTATATTTCGGCTCTTCAAAAATAGTCGATCTGCAAGCTCACAAAGTGTGACGTTGTGTTTTGTTTTTAAACGATTTTGTTTTTGAGCAGTCTGGAATAACATTTTTGACACGCATCTTCTCTTTATGGGGGCTTCCGGTCCATGGCACAACACCTTTTCAGGGGGGGGGGGGGGGGGGGGGAATTTGGGGGACCTTGACACGAACCTGTTTGAGAACCAGTGTTCTAGGCTAGCTTGGAACTGCAGCAGTTCAAACAATCACAAGGTTTTGTCGCAGAAAAACGCATTTAATGCTCAAGATGTGTGAGATCACATGGGCGGCTTAAGGTATAATTCATATGTCCCAGATCTCTTCAGAGAGTCCATTTTGCTTCCAAAGTGTCCCGACTGCCTCCCCTCTTTCAGAGCTTTCCAGTCTGGGTGAAGAGGGCCCATTTATAATTTAAAATCCCTCCATAATTCATCCCTTTCCACTCCATGCTCCTTTGCTCCATCCCTCCTTTCTCATCTAGTGCAAATTAGCATGAAATCTGTGTCTGTGCGACCCAAAACGGAAACGAAGCAAACAGGCGAACGGAAAGAGGATAGAGGGTGTATGTGTGTGTGTGTGTGTGTGTGTGTGTGTGTGTGTGTGTGTGTGTGTGGGGTGGGGGGTTTAAGTCATGTTCAGTGCGATGGAGATGGCTCAGTGCTCATTTCCATAGCACAGAGTGTGATTTGATGTTTTATGACATATTGAGTCTAATTTGTAGCCTACAGAACTAAACAGCTGTGGCCTATTTTTGTTTAGCTGCGTTGCAGTGATGTCACCATCTCGCTCTCGGTGGTCAGTGTGCGAGCGCACGTCAGGAGCGGTTCGCTCTGCGCGGGATGAGGAGGGCGCCACGGGTTGTTAACGGCCATCAGATTAATCCGATAAGTCAATTAGGCTGTGCACTGTTTACTCTAAAGTACACAGGGATGATCGTTAAATGTGTATCCGTGCACTGCTGTTCAATTGGATTTAATGCTCTTTTACCACAATGTTTTATTTTTCTTTTTTTATACAAAACATTCACATTGCTTTAGATCTCTGGACGATATATTATCCGATGCCAGTTGTATAACTAGGGCTTAAAGGTCTCTTTTGTGACTGTTTAAATTAAAATAACATTTTAACTCCCGAGTTAAATGAACACATTTTTTTGCTGTGTACTCTTGACATGGTTAGGACGAGACGAAAATCAACTGTACTGGTGTTGTTTTCAACTAACAACAGATGACCTTGTTGGAGAATATGAAAGCAGTCCTGTTATAATCTTGAATTACTAATGTTCAGGTACTGTTCCAAAATGTCCGTGTTAATGTGACTATGTATGTGACTATGAGTACCACCAGTAGGGGCAAAAGTGGCGCTGTTGTGCCAGAAACAGAGAGAGAGATAGTGCTGCACTGTTGCCTGCTAATGAGAGAGGGGGGGAGTTGCACCAACTAAAATTTTTTATGGCAATCACTGCAGGAGTCTAGCAGTCTGTTACGAGTGTTTGTCTTTCTCTTGTCGCAACACTACTAATACTATCTTTAACATGATATGTGAAATATTTAGTTTTAAAATGGATGGAAATGGGGTTCCGAACTTCCGATTGCGCTAAAAACCATGCCCAACTTTGGAGTCGTATATGTCCTAGACATCGTAAATGACCCATGATGACACAAGCTAGCCAGAGGGGGTCCGAGATGGAGCCATGCCGTTCCCATGTAGAATTCTTGGCGTTTTGTAACTCACAGTCGGTGTATATAATGTTAACAAGCAGCAGCTTTTAAAACTCACTGTATGACCCCCATGCTAAGGCGCCTAAACCAGAGCCCCAGAGCACGCCAGTGGTGTCGTGAGAAAAGTCCTTGGGTGTGCCTCGGGGATTTTTGTGACAACTGTACAAAATGTTAGTCTTTTTCAATTATCTCCGCCAGGCTCTCTCTCTGTGTGTGTGTGTGTGTGTGTGCGTGCGCGCGCGCGCCGATCTACAAGCGCGTGCCGATCTACAAGCTCGCGTTGCGACGCATTGTGAGCTTGTAGATCGGCTATTTTCAAATGGCCAAAATGTATAGGGTTGAAGTGATTAATGTATGTTTTCTAATCAAAATTAAAATTGCGAAAGTAGCTAGTAACTAAAGTTTTCAAATGATTGTAGTGAAGTGAAAGTACACATTTTGGCTCTGAGATGTAGTGGAGTAGAATTAAAAGTAGTGGAAATTGGAAATACTCAAGTCAAGTACAAATACCTCAAAATTGTACTTAAGTACAGTACTTAAGTAAAAGTACTTAGTTACTTTCCACCACTGCATTCTATAAAAGAAAAAAGATATGTGTATATATATATATATATATATATATATATATATATATATATATACCAACCTCTAAACCTGCTGTCCCTTTGTTGGGCATTGCAAATGTGTATTTATTTTGCTATTATGTTCTTCACACAAATACAAATGTAAAATGAAAATGGCAGATCTACAAGCTCACGATGCGTGATTGTGATCGACTATTGTGGGGCTCTTTTTGTGCTATGAATACCAGTATGCCTTGAGATTTTTTGTTTTGTACATCCGGCGTGTGCTCTTTGGCACAAAAAAAAAGGTTTGAAAAGGGCCCGGTGTACACTACTATGGTACAATGGGCCCGGTGTACACTACTATGGTACAATGCAGCCCCAGTGGGATCAATGTGTGAGCATACCAGCGCTCTCTTAACAATACAGGCCCCAGCATGCCTGGCCAAGTAGCCTGGCGCTCGGCATAGACAAAACAAAACGCATGAAATCGCTTGGGAGCAGGGCCGGATCTACCATATGGGCACTTTGGGCACGTGCCCAGGGGCCCTTGGCCACCAGGGGCCCCTCAAAAAAAAAAAAAAAAAGGAAAGTTTTGATTTTTTTTTTTTTTTTTTGCTTCACAGAATATTTCCCTGCTAATCCGAATGAAATAAATGGTGTCTAAAAAGATTAGTGTTTTATTGTTGGTGAGAAGGGCAGCTAAAAAGTGCAATTGTGTGTAAAGCAGCAACAATGCGCTAGATTGGCTGTCACTCTGGGGGGGGTAGGCGACCGGAAATAGGCCAATATAACGGCATAAAACTGCCCCAAAACGGCTCCAAAACCGCAAAAATGTTGCACGCGCGTGAAGGGGGGCCCTTCGAGCTTCAGTGCCCAGGGGCCCTCAGAGGTGTTAATCCGGCCCTGCTTGGGAGGGCTGGTTTGAATTTGATTTGTGTGCCGGCATAAAAAAGACGTAAATTTTTATGTCATTGTCATGTGTTGTCTCTGCTACCATGTACTGATTATGGCTTTTTGTTTTTACTGTCTCCACAGATGCAATCAATGAAAGTAATTTGGGTAAGTGGCACGCGCTTGAGTCATGACTCAGTTTTTATTTCACAAACCATAGTTTGTAGTCATACTGGTGCAATGTGAAGAATACAAATTGTTTGTTACGGCTGCATGCCTCACAATTATAATAATAATAATTTAATAACATCAATGGTAAATGGTGCATTTATATAGCGCCTTTATCCAAGGCGCTTTACATAGATTCTCTCACACACACACACACACACACACACACACACACACACACACACACACACACACATTCATACACCGCTGGCGGCAGGAAACCATGCAAGGCACCAACCTGCACATCGGGAGCAATTAGGGGTTCAGTGTCTTGCTCAGGGACACTTCGACACTAACTCTGGGGGGGAGCCCGGGTTCGAACTGGCAACCTTGAGGTTACCATCCAGCCACTCTACCCCTGAGCCACCGCCACCTGCAATAACATGATATCCTGGCGGATGCCATGTACACTACCATTTCACTCACAAATGTGTACACTGTAAGGGTCCATTTGGTTCCTAAATTATAAAGCATCTGGGGTACCCCCTGGAACCATACTGGGGGTCCTGCTCGGACCCCTCCTTGCTAACCACTGCTGTAACCCTCAGACAGGTAGGTATGTGTCTGTGAGGATGATAATGTATGATTAACGCAGTGCCACAGGATGTCGGGTAAAAGCATGCAGGTTCCTTGCATTCCAGGATTCCACCTACTGCACTGTGGAATGTTCCTGGGAAGATCCGGCTCAATCAGAGTCGTGAAAATAAGTACAAGTGTTTCATTTAAGATGCTTGTGGTGCCCCTTGGGGGGCGGACTTTATACTTCACTATAGGACCGATTTAAACAAGCCCTACGTGCAGTGGCGTGCACAGATAGACACTAGGGGGTGCTAGAGCACCCCCTGCCCTTTTGGCAATGTGCCCTTTTGAAAAAAAAAAGAAAAAAAAACTTTTTTTTCTCTCTTTTTTTTTGATTTTTCAAAAATAGCAGACCTACAAGCTCATAGCGCGCCACTCGGTGGCGCGCTATGAGCTTGTAGATCTGCTATTTTTCAATAGCTAAAGCATAACATAATGCTAACACCAAAAGGGGTTCCCGCCCAAAATGGATTAAGGCAACCGGCCGGTTCCACGCGCTGCACAAGGTGCCCTTTTTTAACTTGAGCACCTGCCCCTCTAAATGTCTGTGCACGCCACTGCCTACGTGAGCCTCATTCGCTGTACAACAGATGGAAAAAACAACAGATCTGGTCAGCTTCAAGGTTCAAGCTCACAGTCACAGCCTCGGGCAGAAAATCTGTACTAATGATCAAAATATTGCTGTAGTTCCAATAACCAATTGAACAAGGAGCTTTATACCGGTGAGCGGATGCTATTCATGTGCTCCATCTTCTGCTTTGTATATGTCCTTTACCTGGACATATCGATTGGACAGTGTGTGCACTTTGTTTCTTAAAATCGAAACAAAACCCTCCTAAACTTGACTGTCACATATGCTTTTCTTTGGTTGCCATTAACCCGTTTTGGGCAGGAACCCCTTTTGGTGTAAGCATTGCGTTATGCTTTAGCTATTGCTTTAGCAGATCTACAAGCTCATAGCGCACCACCGAGTGGTGCGCTACGAGCTTGTAGATCTGCTATTTTTGAAAAATCGAAGAACGACTGACATAGAAACATTTTCAAACAGACATTTTTAGAATCTGATCTCAGGTCAAAATGGTTTAATAACTATATATCTCGTACTTGTGTCCTGTGGGACAAACATCATGCCCCCTCCTCGCGTGGGACTGCACGGAGGTTAAAAAACGAGCACGTCAAAGTGTTTGCACACAGTATTTGACCTGGGGTCTGTGTCACGGTGGACAGCCATGACGGGCTCATACAGGGGAGAGAAAGACTCCCTCGCGCCTTTCCCCTCTCTCTCTCTCTCTCTCTCTTTCTCTCTCTCTCAACACCAGGAACTGAAACCAGTCTAACCGGGCCTCCTCCTTATTCTCGTGTCCCTGCCTTCCTGATTAGAGGTCTCCTCGGGGCGTAATGACAGAATTGTGCTGCTGTCAGTTCCTGCTGCCGAGAGTGGGCTAATAGTCACGTTAACCCTGCGCAGCGTGTCATTAGCTCTCCACCCCCGTAGCCCCAATGAGGGCTAAGTCTGTCATTTCAGGGCTAAATCACAGGGGGCACTCGGGGGAGATCACAAGTCACACCGGTGAGCGCTCTTGAGGCTGCAGTGCTTCAGCGCCCACCCCTTCCTCCTCCCCGGCGCTGTGTCGCACTTTGATAGCTTCTATACGACGTTGTGTTCTCGCGGGAGGAATCGCTGACATTGACACTGGGAAAGAGGGGACGGGAGAAGAGAGAGTGACAGATATTCCGATCGGGGGGCTACTGATACCGGGATCATTTCATCAAAGTTCATAATTCGAAAACACACACTTGCTCATTTCTGTTTCCCGCGATCGAATGATTCACGGTTATCACTCCGATGATTAGCCCATTTTGGGCGGGAACCTCTTTTTGGTGTTAGCATTATGTTATGCTTTAGCTATTGAAAAATAGCAGATCTACGAGCTCGTAGCGCGCCACTCGGAGCTTGTAGGTCTGCTATTTTTGGAAAAATCGAAGAACATGACATAGAAACATTAGCTTTTTCAGAAAACTGTCAGGACGTATAGAAGACATTTTTTTGAATCTGATCTCAGGTCAAGATGGGTTAGCGGGGGCTAGCGCGGCAGCCATCAGAGCTCTCGCTAATCTGCTTTGATTATTAGCCTAAGCCTTCCCCACGCTGGGCTCCGAGGAGTGCACGGCTGGCTGATGAGAAATTACAGCCGTGCTCATATTTGTATTTATGTAACTTTTGGAATTGCTTGTCAAACTGATAACTGACAGCGTTGATCCTCCCTCCCTGCGGAGTATCTGTGGCCTTCGTCCGTCCTCGCGCATCATGACAGACGGACTGACGTCCTCGTGAATTACGTCCGGACGTTTTATTATGATGGAGAAACGGCTGCCCATTTTTACAAACCTTATTGGTCACACTGGGCACATTTTCGAAATAAGAATGTTGTTGTTGGTTTTTTTAATGCATAAAATGGCATCTCTACAAGCTCACAATGTGAAGTGTTATGAGCTTCTACAGTAGACTGGCTATTTGGAATACATAAAGTATATAGGGCTTAAGTGGTTAATATTAACAAAAAAGAAAGCACTTGCCCCGAAGCCAAAAACTTCATAAGAAATAAAGCTGAGCATGATAGAATTAACAGTTATTCGAGGGCTGCGGCTCCATAAGGCGATAAGAATTGAATCCTCCTTGATCCATGCGAGTCCATCTTAGCAAAGCCGTGGATGGATCTGCGTGTCGGTGAAGTGGACCCCCCCCCCCCCCCCGATCAGCAGCGGCGGTGAACGAGCACGGCCACGTTATTATTATCATTATACAATACATCTTTTCACCGCGGCGCCATGACCTTTCTCTGGAGATGTGTTGTACTGCCTATAACTTTGCCCTTTTTACTGGGGCATGTTGTGTAAGCGAGGGGTTGCAGCAGCAACATGAATAACATTGGTATTTGTGCGACAGGCTGCCTGGCCCGCTGAGTGGAAGAGCTAACTGGAGCAGGAGAATGGTTGCTGTTCGGCGAGGTTCACGGCTGTTATTCCTACAGGCCATGAGCGTGAAGGCAGCTAATGCCATCTGACAGTTCTGGAGCAAGGAGAGGAGGGCTGAGGAGAGAGGGAGAGATGGAGGGAGAGAGAGAGAGAGAGGGAGGGAGGGAGAGAGGGAGGGGATGGGGGGTGTTAAAAGAGATAGAGTGGGATGGATGGGGGGGGGGGGGGGGGGGAGATGGCAGGAGGGGGGGGGGGGTGTTGGATGAGGGAGAAATAGGGGATGAGCTAGATATGGACAAAGCGGGGATGAGCGATGTGGGAGGGGTTGGACCAAAGAGGCGATACTGTAGGGACCCCTATTGTTCGCCGCAACGGAATATGTCCTCTGAGATCCATTGATTTTTTTATTATTATTATTATTTTTTAGTGTCGTTTAACCACACACATCTTAAATCTCCTCCTGAAGCGCCCGCCATGAACCGCAAGACTTAGAAAAGGTGGGCAGATGGAGGTTGGCGGCAGCAATCTCGGCTCCAGGAATTCTGTTGGGGTACAGTTTCTAAACGGACGCAGCTCCAGTGTGTGTGTGTGTGTGTGACTGTGTGTGACTGTGTGTGACTGTGTGTGACTGTGTGTGTGACTGTGCGTGCGTGCGTGCGTGCGTGCGTGTGTGGTCTGCATTAACGTTAAAGACCGCCTCGCTCCGGGAGGCTGCCATTTTGAGAGCCAGCCAGTCTTTCAGGGAATTCCAAAGATGCTCCCCTCAGGACAGACAAGACAGACAGACACACACACAGGTTTTTAAGTCTGAGGCATTTCCAAAGATTTGTAGGAGCGCCCTCCTCACCCCCAAGCCACCTGACAGAGGATGTTAGGGTGGGGGGGGGGGGGGGTGGGAACCCTGAAAGGTAATAAAGCATCCAGCAGCGAAGTGGTAGAGAAGAGATAGACAGAGGGGGTAAAGAAAAAAGGGACGGGGGGGGTGGGGGGTCGGGGGGAAAGGAGGAAGGATCCCCACTGTAATTTGACAGGCTCCCGGTCCCACTCGGGGCTCCGCCAGCGGTTCCTTTTTTTTTTTTTTTTAAAGGCGGCACAGCCGACAGGGCTCCGCACCCTGCTGCTGCCAGCCTATAACCCGTTCTGGGCGGGAACCCCCTTTTTGGTGTTTTAAACTAAGCATCGCGTTATGCTTTTAGCTATTGAAAAACAGCAGATCTACAAGCTCGTAGCGCGCCACCGAGTAGCGCGCTACGAGCTTGTAGGTCTGCTGTTTTATTTTTTTGGAAAAATCGTGAAAATGCGGCACAAATCTTTGAATATATATTCTTTCAGAAGACTTTTTTTTTTCGTTTTATTTCGACGTCGGGCCTAAATGGGCTAACCTGTCATTAGGAGACGTGGCTGAGAGCAAGAGGAGAGGGAGACGGAAAGAGACGAGGACAGACAGACAGACAGACAGACAGACAGACAGACGGAGAGATGTTAACCCGTTGACATCTTTCGTTCTCTTAACCACTTAAAAACCGATGTATACTTCCCCATATATGTGAGGTGGTGTCATGCTGCAAAAATAGCCGTACCACACGACGTTTTGCAATGTAACGTGTTGTAAACTTGTAGAACTGCCTTTTTTTTTTTTTTTTTAAACATTTTGGAAAATGTATGCCTATAATCAGGACTGGGACACCCGGTTGAAAGAAGAAATGGAAAGAAAAAAAAAGAGGAAGAAATGGATGAAAACCGACGTGCATCTATCTAGTCACTAGATGGTTTTCATACATTTTTCTTTCTTTTTTTTTTCTTTAAGATTCACAAGTGCCCTTTTTTTTCCCAAGAAAACAAGCGGCAGGAATGCTCACGCCCATGTATGTGTATCTTAAAACACAGAGAGAGGCTTCCGATAGGTGGGATTCATGCGCTTGGGGGCAGACAAGGGGTGGGGGGGGGGGGGTCGTGAAATGAGATTTGCATATCCAAGTGATTCAAACCAAGTAAGTAATGACTAAATTGTGTAAACTTTCAATTAAAACTTTCTGGTAAGGACGGGAAGAGAAGAGAAAAAGAAAAAGGTTAAACTGTGGCTTCAAGATTTTCAGCCAACAGCAGTGATAATGGTAAATGGTGCATTTATATAGCGCCTTTATCCAAGGCGCTTTACATAGATTGTGCATTACATTCACCCATTCACACACACATTCATACACCGATTGCGGCGGAAGCCATGCAAGGTACCAACCAGCACATCGGGAGCAATTTGGGGTTCAGTGTCTTGCCCAAGGACACTTCGACATGTAGCCAGGAGGAGCCGGGATTCGAACCGCCGACCCATGGATCATTGGACGACCTGCTCTACCGCTTGAGCCACAGTCGCCCCATAATGTAGTTAGTGTCTGTGTGTGTTTTAACCCATTTTGGGCGCGAACCCCTTTTGGTGTTAGCATTATGATATGCTTTAGCTATTGGAAAAATAGCAGATCTACAAGCGTGTAGGTCTGCTATTTTTGAAAAATCGAAGAACCACTGACATAGAAACATAGCTTTTTCAGAAAACTGTCAGGATGTAGAAGACATTTTTAGAATCTGATCTCGGGTCAAAATGGGTTAAACGTTGATGTACTAGTGCACTTTTTGCCCAAGACAAATTTCCCCCTCGTGGGACAATAAAGTAAAAGTATATCTCATCATGTCGTCTCATAAGTCCTGTGCAGTGGATTACCAAAAACGGGCCAGCTTGCACTGTGAGCAGGCATTTGGTGTGTCCCAAGTTGTTTTCAATACGTTTTCATGTATTGAAAACAAATTCATCGATGATTATTATTTTTTTCTCAGTAAAATTTCACGAAGAAATCCAAGAAAAGTCAAAGAAATTCCATAAATTACAAAACAAATGTTTAAACCCATTTTGGGCGGGAACCCCTTTTGGTGTTAGCATTGTGTTATGCTTTAGCTATTGAAAAATAGCAGATCTACAAGCTCGTAGCGCGCCACACTGTGGCTCTACCGCTTGAGCCACAGTCGCCCCATAATGTAGTTAGTGTCTGTGTGTGTTTTAACCCATTTTGGGCGCGAACCCCTTTTGGTGTTAGCATTATGATATGCTTTAGCTATTGGAAAAATAGCAGATCTACAAGCATGTAGGTCTGCTATTTTTGAAAAATCTTAGAACGACTGACATAGACACATAGCTTTTTCAGAAAACTGTCAGGATGTAGAATAAATAATAATAATAAAACTTTATTTGTATAGCACCTTTCATGACATGAAATGCAGCTCAAAGTGCTTTACACAAAAAATAAAATAAAAGCAGGGCATAAACAATACAGTGAGGGCATGAATAACATTTTTTTTTTTTAAAAGACAGATAAATCAATTAAAAGCAAGGGTGTAAAAGTGGGTCTTGAGCTGAGCTTTAAAAATGTCTACAGAGGCTGCCTGTCGAAGGTACAGTGGGAGTTTGTTCCACGCCGTCGGCCCGTAGAAGCAAAAAGCTGCTTCCCCGTATTTTTTAGTTGCCATTTTTTTAGGCAAAGCGAGCAGGCCAGCAGTGGAAGACCTTAGGGGGCGGTTTGGGACATATTTCGGCAGGCAGTCATGTAGGTAGGAAGGTGCGAGACCATTGAGAGCTTTATAAACAAGTAAAAGAATTTTAAAATCAATCCTAAAAACAACCGGAAGCCAGTGCAATGAGGCCAAGACTGGAGTAATATGTTCTCTCATCTTAGTTCTAGTTAAGACTCTGGCTGCTGCATTTTGGACAAGTTGTAATCTGTCAGTTGATTTCTTAGGCAATCCAGAAAAAAGTGCATTGCAGTAATCAAGCCGAGAAAAAACAAAGGCGTGGATTAGCGTTTTTGCATCGTCCAGTGACAAATAGGCTCTGATTCGTGCAATATTTCTAAGATGAAAAAAGGCAATCTTGGTAACATGATTAATGTGTGAATTAAAATTCAGTTCAGAATCAATAGTGATCCCCAAGTTCTTTACTGTACTGTTACCTTCTACAGTCAGGTTGCCAAGTCTGCTTTTTATCGATTCTTTCTGCTCACTAGAACCGATTATGAGAACTTCTGTCTTATCCTCATTTAGCTTGAGAAAGTTCTCACTCATCCAGCATTTAATGCTAGACAGACAGGTCAACAGCGGGTCTAAGGCACAGAGATCATCTGGATCTACAGAAAGATAAAGTTGGGTATCATCAGCATAGAAATGAAAATTGACTCCGTGATTGGTAATGAGTTCTCCCAATGGCAGTATGTACAGGGAGAATAACAGAGGACCAAGAATTGAGCCCTGTGGAATACCAGAACTGATGTTGTGTTTGTCTGAGTCAAACTCAGCTAGATTGACAAAATAGCTTCTGTTTGTTAGGTAGGAGGAAAACCAGGACAGGGCCGTGCCAGACAGGCCTACCCAGTGCTCCAGACGCTGTATTAAAATTGAATGGTCAATCGTGTCAAATGCAGCCGTTAGATCTAGAAGTAAAAGAACGGAAACATGTTTCTTGTCAGCAGACACCCTAAGATCATTCATTACTTTTACAAGTGCTGTTTCTGTGCTGTGGCCTTTCCTAAAGCCAGATTGGAATTTGTTATGCACATTGTTGTTCTGTAGAAACACATCCAATTGATGAAAGATGCATTTTTCTAAAAGACATTTGATGCAAGATGCATTTTTCTAGAAGACATTTTTAGAATCTGATCTCAGGTCAAAATGGGTTAAGTAGCTTGTAGATCGGCTATTTTCACTAGTTTGGGGTAAAATTTCACTTTTGGGTCGTGAGCTAAAAAGATCTGGGAACCACTTGCTCTATGCTTTTCTGTAAAACCTCACTGTAGTGGCGTTATTGTTGGGTCTTGCCTGCTCTGGCATGATCTATTTGATGTCTACATGTCTTTGAGGTTTTGCCGTACATTTCTTTGTAGGCTCGGTGTGGTTTGTTTGTATTTACAGTCGGTACCCACCCTGCCATTTTTAAATGACTGGACACCTACTTTGTATGAAAGGTACTTCATTTTAACAATCGGGTGTCCATCTTTTCTGCTTTTTTTCCATTTGTTTAATGGACGCCATGATGTATCATGGGGGACCCTATTACGTCGTTTTATCCTTGACAGACACTTTAAAAAGAAATACCCTCAACAAACTTCCTCAACGACTCACTCATTGCTAAAGTTTTGTTTGCCGTTTTATCAAACGACAACTAGATTCGACTTGACGGTTAAAAGTCTGGATTAACGCACGCCTAGTCACCTACGTTGTTGTGTCTGTGAATCTGTGTTCTACCCACTCATTAGGAAGAGGTTCCCCGGCCGTGTCTGCTCTGCGCTACATGGGAGTATAATGGCTGTGCCTCTGCATTAAAGATCAGAGGAGAGCAGGCTTGACTTCTGAGTATCGTCTGCGCTGGTATTTATTTTTTTGAGAGGGAGAGAGAGCAAGTCAGTTCATGCCTGGAGGTTCTCTGGCCCTTTGTGTGCTGGGGCAGATAAGATGGCACAGAGCTGGGGCTCCATGTTTGTCTGATGTCTCCCTCTGCTGGTAGGTACGTGGCACTGGCACTTTCCTGTGAGGGGGACTCAGACCAAACCTGTCAGTGCATTTGGCAGTGGTTCTCAAACCCTTTTCCATGTCAAGGAACCCCAAATGTATATGCAATTAGGGGCCGCACACCCCCCATCTGAAAATAGTTTATTCCCTAACAGTTTTATTCTTTTCTTAACCCATTCTGGGCGGGGAACCCCTTTTGGTGTTAGCATTATGTTATGCTTTAGCTATTGAAAAATAGCGGATCTACAAGCTCGTAGCGCGCCACCGAGTGGTGCGCTACGAGCTTGTAGGTCTGCTATTTTTTGAAAAATCGAAGAACGACTGACATAGAAACAGCTTTTTCAGAGAACTGTCAGGATGTAGTAGAAGACATTTTTAGAATCTGATCTCAGGTCAAAATGGGTTAAATAACCGATATACAAGCTCACACGTTGTGAATCTTAACCCCCTGAAAACCCCCCTCAAGGTCTTAGTTTTAGTCGACGAAATCAAACACTGGTCTGCGGCCTTATTAGTATTGCACATTTTACGTTAGAGTATTATTCTGCAGTGCGAGAATTTTCACCAAGGGGAGTAAGGTTATTACAACTTCAAAGGAACTTTATAAATAATAAGCAAATAATGTTCTTTGATCAGCCAAATATCTTTTGGGAGGACACACATATTTATTAGCAGTTCCGGCAAATTGTCCGCCTGTTATTTATTTAGCCCATTCTGAGTGGGAACCCCTTTTTTGGTGTTTTAAGCATTATACACTTTAGCTGTTGAAAAATAGCAGATCTACAAGCTCGCAGCGCGGCACTAGGTCTGCTATTTTTGAAAAATCGTGAAAATGTGGCGCACATCTTTATTCTTTCAGAGCGAACGTTTTTAACTCAAATCTTTGCTTCTGGGCGGGGGGGGGGCCCTGGAACAACATATTTTCGAATGGGGGGGGTCGGCGGCCAATTACATATATATTTTTTGGGGGTCCTTGACATGGAAATGTTTGAGAACGACTGACACAGAAACACATATAGGTTTTTCAGAAAACTGTCATGATTTAGACCAGTGTTTCCCAACCTTTTTTGTCCCAGGGCACACTTTTCATAGCCTAAAAATCTCGGGGCACACCTAGATATACAGGGGTGTGCATGTGTACTGTGTATGTGTATGTATGTATATATATATATATATATATATATATATATATATATATATATATATATATATATATAGTAAAACACATTATACTTTTGACAGAGTAAAACTATAAAAGTCGTCTAAATTTTAGACGACTTTTATAGAATCGTCCTCGGGTCTAAATGGGTTAGCGTGCTAATCCTTGAACATGCTGCAGGTATATTTAGGGACATGCTAGAGGAACTTAACCTGACTCCGCCAGATGGGGGCAGCAGAGAGTACACTGGGTTCCCCCCCTCCTGCTGCTCCCATCTGGGAACTCTCAGGCAGACTTGATGCTCCGGCCACACAAAACCAAAACGGCCTGGCCAATCAGCGGCAGCTAGAGGCGGGATCAAGGCATACACACAGTGCTGCCTGGCGGAGTCGGGTTAATAGGAACTCTAGGGCTGTACAAGCACAAGTAGTCCACTGAACAAAGAGATCTGAACCCAGGGGCCATTTTCTTGTCATGTAGTGGTGTTGACCCATTTAGGCCTGACCTCGAAATTAAAAAAAGAAAAAAAATCGAAATCCTCCAGTTTTCTGAAATAAATATTTTCACGATTTTTCAAAAATAGCAGACCTATAAGCTATGAGCTTGTAGATCTGCTATTTTTCAATAGCTAAATTATAACATAATGTTTAAAACAGGGGGGGCCGGTGGCTCAGGGGTAGAGTGCCTGGATGGTAACCGTAAGGTTGCCAGTTCGAACCCGGGCTCCCCCAGAGTCACTGTCAAAGTGTCCTTGAGCAAGACTCTGAACCCCTAATTGCTCCCGATGTGCTGGTTGGTACCTTGCATGTTTTCCGCTGCCATCGGTGTGTGAATGTGTGTGTGAATGGGTGAATGTAATGCACAATCTCTGTAATAGGCGCTATTACCATTTACCATTAAAACACCAAAAGGGGTTCCCGCCCAGAATGGGTTAATCCAATTGATCCCAATAGGCCAAAGGGCATAGACTTGCCCAAAAAATTGCGCTGCATGTAATTTGTTTATATTTATCCGAAAATATGGCCAAGGAGGTAATTGGTGTCCCCAAACAAAGGTGTTATCATATCATCAGCGTTGGTTTAAAATTACACTAATTAATATTTTAACCCTAACCTCTCTGGACCAGCTGGACAATGTGGCGTGTGTTTGTAGTCACCACCGTGTGTGTGTTGCTGTGGGCCCACCTTTTGTGACAGTGGTGGAAAAGTAACTAAGTACATTTACTTAAGTACAGTTTTGAGGTATTTGTACTTTCACTTGAGTATTTCCATTTGCCAGTACTTTTACACTTCTACTCCCACTACATCTCGGAGGCAAATGGTGTACTTTTTTACTCCCATGCATGTATTTGAAAAGTTTAGTTACTACTAGGCGCTTTGTACATTTGGATTATCGTTACAAAACATACATTAGCCACATCAGCCCCTGTATACATTTCGAGCCATTTGAAAATAGCCAATCTACAAGCTCACAATGCGTCGCTAGATCTGCAATTTTTTTTAAATATTTGTATGCATTTGAAAACTTGAAATGGGACATTCTGCATAGTGAGTACCGGTACTTTTACTTTTGGTACTTTAAGTACATTTGGATGCCAATACTTTTGTATTTTTACTCAAGTACATTTTTAATTCCGGACTTTTACTTGTAACGAAGTGGTTCTAAATTGCAGTATTGGTACTTTTACTTAACCCATTATGTTATAATTTAGCTATTGAAAAATAGCAGATCTACAAGCTCATAGCGCGCCACCGAGTGGCGCGCTACGAGCTTGTAGGTCTGCTATTTTTGAAAAATCGTGAAAATATTTATTTCAGAAAACAGTTCTATATTGCACTATTGATTATTTTACTTGGGTAAAACATGCGTGTGCTTTTCCCCATCACTGCCTTTGTGACAGTGCGTCATGTCATTCCCATGCACCACCACGGTTCGATCCCTTTGTGACAGTGCGTCATGTCATTCCCATGCACCACCACGGTTCCATCCATCCAACAGGAAAGAGGCAAATATTGTAATTGATAAGTCCCCGCCCTCTCTTGTCGATATAATTAAAGCGATGACGAATGGCTGCCGAAGATGGCCCCCCGTGCGTGAGTGGCTGTTTTAGTGGCCATTAACTTGGGGAAGTCGTGCGGTGCACATTTTTTTTTATATGCCCTTTGGAAGTTCAGGGAGAGCACAGTCCCCATTGATCTATTGGGCATCAGCCCTCAGGAGAAAGAAAGGAAGAAGAAAAAAACCCCAAATGCATCTGGGGAATGCGATGTGGATCATTGTAAATCTAATCTCCAGGAGTGGACTTAACCCTCATGATCTCTGTTCAGCACGGAGGTCAGCTGCTGTGGGCAGACGACAACCCCCCACGCACATACAGTGGAGGAGAGCAACAAAAGATATGAAGTGACGTGTTCATGATACTATATACTATCTATCTCTACATCGTACACATTCTGCATCTGTATCACTGTATGCGTTCAGACTGCATGGCAAACAGAGATGAATGAACCCTGATCCTCCGGTTTGATACATCTCCTAATCTTGAATGAGTCAAGGTTGACTGTGCTTAAAACCCATTTTGGGGGCGGGAACCCCTTTTGGTGTTAGCGTTATGTTATGCTTTAGCTGTTGAAAAATAGCAGATCTACAAGCTCGTGTGTGTGTGTGTGTGTGTGTGTGTGTGTGTGTGTGTGTGTGTGTGTGTGTGTGTGTGTGTGTGTGTGTGTGTGTGTGTGTGTGTGTGTGTGTGTGTGTGTGTGTGTGTGTGTGTGTGTGTGTGTGTGTGTGTGTGTGTGTGTGTGTGTGTGTGTGTGTTGCACAAGAACCAGAGCAGTGGCCTATTCCTGTTTTTCGTGGGTCTCTTTTTGTCTGAAGAAGAAGAAGAAGTAGAGAGGTTGGCCCCTATCTGACAGTACGTGTATGTAAACGGGGGAGGGGAGCCCAAACAAAAGAATGCCCCTTTTGTTACTCCGGTGTTTAGGGGGAAAATGCTAAATATAAACAGCTTAACAAAGGGTTAATTCAAATTGACATTACATCATATTAGCATCTCAGCTATCAAGTTAGCTCAAATGGAGCGCATTGCCATTGTGGTCGGCTCAGGAGAAGGAGGGGAGGGTCAAGTAGGAAGAATGTAAAATACAATACAATGATGAGTTGCCTGGGGCCCTGGGGTTACTTTTACAGACCACTGCAGAAAAAAAACTAAATGTCATGCCCAACTTGAAAATGCACAACAAAACATTCCTTTCCAGAACATTGCAAAATGGCCAAAGGCCATTTCAGAGCAGGCCTGTATATGTACGTATGTATTTATGTACGTATCTATAGTATGTACGTAGTACCATGTATATATCATTTAATATGTACAGTATGCATTTCGGTTTGCATCGGGGGAGACGAGGCGCCGAAGCGTGGCATAGGAGAAATGATCTTAAAAAAGGGAATCTGAATCCTTAGCTGTACAGCGACGGAGTTGAAAGAGTGGGTCAAGTCAATTACAGAAAGGAGCAAAGATGCATTACATTATATATATATATATATATTCCTTTGAATGCCGGGTGCTGCACTGCTGGTGACCCATGACTCACCCCCCCCCCCCCCCCCACACACACATCATCTACAAATTCAATAAATGTTTTAACTTACTAGGGTTCAATGGACTGTTCCCTAAATTTGACCTCTATGACTTTTTAATGACATGCATATCCTGGAGGGGTAAAGATGCATTCCATTCATTTTAGATCACCATGTGTACAGTACGCGTTGCGGGCAAGCAATCATTTACACGGCAGGCAAGCACTGGATATTATATGGTATTTATATACTAAGAAGGCGATTCCCGTTGGGGAGAGCAAGTGACTTGCCCCTCTGGCTATAGAGGGTATGCGCGTGACATCATCATCAAACCCGGAGGTTATGCTGGAATGCCTATACTGAGTGGCAAAAAACTACTTTCTGGCCTTGACAGCCCATAGTCCATTCTATGAATGGCCCAGGCCCGGCCTAGGGGTCCTAGGGGCACCTAGGCCAGGCTAATCCAGCCTGACAAGCGTGCCACAGGTTCGACTCCCGATCCCTGCGACTTTTGCTGGCGTGTCACTCCGCATCTCTCACCCCATTTCCTGTCGGCTTACTGTACACTTATCGAATAAAGGCATATAACCCATTTTGGGCGGGAACCCTTTTTGGTGTTTTAAACATTATGTTGTAATTTAGCTATTGAAAAATAGCAGATCTACAAGCTCATAGCGCGCCACCGAGTGGCGCGCTACGAGCTTGTAGGTCTGCTATTTTTGAAAAATCGTGAAAATATGTATTTCAGAAAACTGGAGGATTTGCCTAAATGGGTAAAAGCCCACAAAATGATCTACCAAAAAAAAAAACGTAACATTTTCTCTACACTTTCTCGCTCACTCTTGCTGGTAACCTCTCACAAAATCATTCCATTCCAACCTGTCTGCACTCTCTTCCTTTTACTTTGGATAGTTGACCCCAAGGTGTTGAATCCATTGGAACACAGGTTTATTTCTCTTTCTTTTTTGTTGGAACAAATGAACAGAAAAATATATAATTCTGTAGTGTTTTTTTTTCTAGGAGTAAATGTGGCGGAGGAGGTTCAGGGGTCTGTCTAGTAAACGATGGATTGTGAAGTTGACCTCTGGTACAGCCGATGAATTTCATATGGATATCTGGTACGTGTATCTTGTATACACATACTAGCAAGATAGCACCTTGATGACTCATTGGTGTTTGGTGCTATCTTTTTGCAGTTCTTGATTACTCATTTTTAAGTTGCTCTAGAAAGCGGAGTCAGCTTACGGCTTAACCCATTTAGGCCTGACCTTAAAAAGATTCTCGTAGCGCGCTATGAGCTTGTAGATCTGCTATTTTTCAATAGCTAAATTATAACATAATGTTTAAAACACCAAAAGGGGTTCCCGCCCAAAACGGGTTAAACATGTGAAACGTTTAGGGTCTGAACCCAAGGGGTGGTATTATGTCGGCGAGTGAAATGCTCCTAATATATATTTTAAAAAGACGCATCTCTGCAAAAGGCAGCAGAGGTCAACAGAAGACACCAGAATTGGCCTGTTCTGTATTTCTTTCCTTGTCTATGATATAGAATATTCTCTCTTCCAGTAACTACAATGTTGAGAGCTCACACACACACACACACACACACACACACACACACAATGATTTCACCCTCTCTTTTACTGATAGCACTGACGCAGGTCCCAGGTACCGAAACCTTTGCTACTTTTAATTTCACCATGAGCACAGAGCACTTTATGAGCACGGTCCAAGGAGTTCTCCTTTTATTTTTATACAGTTTTTTTTTTTTTTTCAGCTTTACCCTCTCTTTTACACCTGTAATACTTGTGATTATGAATTTGTATTTTTTCATGTTTCTTTACTGCAAATTCCAGTGGATCTTCTGGCATTCCATTTAGAAAGATAGCATCCATGGGTGACCTGAGATCAGATTCTAAAAATGTCTTCTACATCCTGACAGTTTTCTGAAAAAGCTATGTTTCTATGTCAGTCGTTCTTCGATTCTTCAAAAATAGCAGACCTACAAGCTTGTAAGCGTGCCACTCGGTGGCGCGCTACGAGCTTGTAGATCTGCTATTTTTCAATAGCTAAAGCATAACATAATGCTAACACCAAAAGGGGTTAAACTGCAAACAATTCGATCCAATTACGCGACGGCGCAATCGGAAAAAAAAAGAAACCGTATATTCAATTAAAAATGACGTCAATCACAATTGCTATCAAAACAATTTCCAATATGCTAACTAACCCGTGTTCAATACGTCCCCGGTCACCAGGAGACATGCAGATAACGCCCCCACATGACCTCAGCCTCAGGGCACACGCTCCAAACTAGCCGATAACGTCTTCATCGCCAAACGCCACTGATAAACACTGGAGCCTCTCGGCTCGGCGCGCTATCCCCGGCTGTCCGCTTGACTTCTAGGTTAAAGGCAAACACAGGCTGATTATGCTGTCCCGTCTTCGCCACACGGGAGGAGAAAAGGTGCTAAGGTCAAGGGTGACATATGGCCAGTTTCCCATGCGTCCGTCCGTCCGTCCCCAGCCTTTCCTCCCCGCTGTGTTCAAGTTTGATTTCCTATTAGTATCGACGGCGGGGCCGAGGTTCTGGAGGTGTCGGATTGAAAATATGTCAACAAAGCCTGGGATTTCATGTTGAAGTGCATCTCTTGTAATTGTATTATTCGACATTGATTATTCATTCAAGAAGGATGTGCCTTGTTTTTCCCCCGTGTTTGTCTTGCTTTTTAGGTAACTGTAAATAAAGGTGCATTGACTGCTAGGCTGACTTTGGCTGTGAGCGGGAGGCTCAAAAAAGTGTTTTCTTGGGAGTACAAAGGGGGATTTCTCTCTGCATTGCTGCTACTCGTGTGACTATTTACCCTGTTTATTGACTACTCTTTAGAGCTCGTGCTCACTCTGCTTATTCCCATTTCGCACTTGTAAGTCGCTCTGGGATAGGAGCGTCTTGCTAAGTGCCTAAATTGTAAATTTGTAAATTGGATGTTTTACACTGAACGAACGCTCGGATGTCGCTTGCGCAGACACGGCAGATTAAAACGCCTTAACCCATTTTGGGCGGGGACCCCCTTTTGGCGTTTTAAGCATTATGTTATAATTTAGCTATTGAAAAATAGCAGATCTACAAGCTCGTAGCGCGCCACCGAGTGGCGCGCTACGAGCTTGTAGGTCTGCTATTTTTGAAAAATCTTGAAAATATTTTATTTCAGAAAACTGGAGGATTTAGAAGATTCTTTTTTTTTTTTTTAATTTTGAGGTCAGGCCTAATTGGGTTAAGCAGGGTCTTTCTAAGGCCGTGCCTTTGACACAGTGACATATGGTTGAGAAACGCTTATGGCATTAGTGTAAAGTAAACTGGGAGACGGCGAGACTGCTTTTGATCACACCGGCAGATCATGCCTGCTGCCATATTTTAACACCGTCACAAACCCAACCCGGTCTATATGCCTGACGGCTCAGGCAAGTGCTCTCGAGTCTGGGGATCCAGCCCCGTGATTAAATATGCGATCCCCGATTCCTCCCTTCCTACCTGCATATTATGCATTCCCGTTGCGTCACCTTTGTGTCTTCTTCTCTCTCTCTCCGGTTGCATTTGAATGTGAAAAGCTTCTTATATGTGACTTACTAAGACTGGTTAATTAGCATTCGCATGGGGGGTTGGGCCCGAGCGGGGCTGTGTGTGTGTGTGTGTGTGTGTGTGTGTGTGTGTGTGTGTGTGTGTGTGTGTGTGTGTGTGTGTGTGTGTGAATGAACAAGTGGTGTTAGCAAAGCAGGGTGGAGCTCTCACTGGGGGAAAAGGGTGGGCTGGGCCCTGGCCGAACAGGACAAGCGTGTCCACCGGTGTGAAACTTGCTAGGATCCACAGTCAAAGTTACCTACCCCAGGTTGTGGGTTGTTGAGTCCACACACTGCTGCGAGGCACACACACACACGGGGACACAGTCCACACATGCCCCCTTGACCACAGCAGCAGCAGCAGCAGCAGCAGCAGCAGCAACTGGAAAGGGATGCAAGGAACTAAGGGATAAGAGACACACACTGCATGCACATCATTCACTCTAGTGTATCCAGGAGGACAAACACAGAAAGGGAAGAGATGAAGGAAGGGATCGCACTGGAGGGTAAGGCCCGTTACTTTAACACTGAGAACTGTGAGAGGATGAGAATCGGCTGTATTGTCTCACATCGTAGGTTTACAGAAGTCAAAAAAGGAAACAAAAAAGAGGGTGACATTTGTTTGTTTTTTGTGCAAGTACCGAAACCTTTGGTACTTTTCATTTCACCATGA